>NW_028185927.1:1634650-1756735 GCF_003343005.1 Rhea americana
AAAGAAAGAAAAAAAAAAGAAAAAAGTATATACAGCATTCCTAGCAGGATATCAGCTAATTAAGCATGGTTTTAGGGGTAATTCCACTTAATTTGTAAATGTTCCAGGAAGTAAATACGTGTGTGCATATATACATAAACATACATACACTGAGAGATACTCTATTCACAAGCACAGCAGTATGCACCCTTACTATTTATTAATCAAATTTTTAAAATAAATGAAAACGACTATTTTACATGACATTTTGCTTTCATCAGAGATTTACAGAAGACAAGAAAATAAACAAAAAGAAGAAAAATGTTTTCCGTTCAMTTTACCAAATTCCAACAAGTGTTAGATATCTATGATTATGGGTGTATATATGTGAATGAACGAATAAATCCTTAACCCACCATATCTTTTTCTCCAGTTTGCAAGCTGTCACCCGTGAAAAGTATGGTGTAGATGGTAGGATGATACTGTACCTGATTGGCTCTGGAGGTGGTCATGGGATCAGATGGAGAGGACTTGGTGGTAGTTGGGGAAGATGGCAATGTCTGGGAACAAAGCAGTTCAGGAGCAAATCAACCTTTACAAGCCTTAGACTGAACAGTTAAAAAATAAATAAACCAACAAAAGTAACGTAACTAGAAAAATTAAAATAAATAAAAAATGCCTAAGACAAAATCTTTCTCCTACTCATTAGAACTTAATGGAATTTAAGGTCAACTGGATAAATAATGCATGTAAATATGCATGCTTATGCATGTAAAAACAAATTCATGACTTGAAATCAAGATGGTGAACTCACATAAATACTAAAAAGTATGCTGACCACATGAGGAATATATTCTTTCCTCTCTCCTTCTCTTGGGGAAAACGAAGACTATAGTAAACACCAATTCCAGCAAGTTCAATGAGCACAATAAAAACACTTATCAGTATATAAACAAACAGGGCCGACGTCTGAAAGCAGATAGTGAGATTTACTTTGGCACCTTATTATGCACCATTCTATAGCACACACTATAGCCAGCAAAATGATTCCATAATAATTTCGTGTTCCATATGTTAGAACAGTAACAGAAGCTACTGAGTTTTTAGCAATAAATTACCTGTTAATATATTCATTGTTTTTTTTTTTAATCAAGAGGCACATGGAAAAATGTAAACATCAATCTCRTGATGCATGAACATGCAACTAAAACCTTCACAACAAATTGCTACAATATATTTATAATTAGTGTTAAAAAAAATCATGATTTTTAATTGGGCAAAGGTTAATAAAATATCATCAGCCTGTGTTCAAAATAAACACAAAAAGGAATTAAGAGTCATATTTATTGATCAGGTTTTCTAAATAATATACATATGCTTAACATTAATTCTTGAACACATCAAAAAGCACTGCTCTGTTTAGAATTTTTATATACACATAACTTTTTTTTAAAGATTAGCTCCTAACAGAATAACTCTTCTTTTCCCTTTATAAAGTAGTGGAAATGTCAGATTTCAATTTTCAAAACATAACATACAATACTCATTCAAAGCATGGTTTTTGACATCTTTGTAAAATATCAGTAATATAAAATATTACACTACTTTTACTTTAAGAAATAAGATACTAAATGCTATACAATATGATGTATCATGCGGTCATATAATTACTAACCAAAACTATTTAGAAAAAAGGAAGCAGAATTTCACACTTTTTGCAGTTCTATTACTTACAATCATTGACAGACCTAAAAGGCAAAGCCCACATTTTAAAATAGTTATACATACTTTTGCACTAAAACTCTTGATGCATATGAGAAAGCTGGGACAATGCGAATGCACAAAGCTACCTGTATTGGTAAAATATGGGCTTGTACATATGCACACACAAATATTTAAGCTCTATGTTAAGCAATACGAAAATCATTTTTTTCATAGTTTGTACATAAACAAAGAGCCAAAATAGAAAAAAATCATAAGAAACAGATCCTTCTTTCATGTTTTCAATTTGCATCTCACATTGTTGGAAAAAAAAAGACTAATCATATATAATAATCAATAATGCAGTTTTTAGGCATTAACTGGGATTCCTTCAAGAAGTGCAAGTAAAAAATACTGCCAGGTTAAGGGCATTAGAAAATATCATGCAGCTTGGTAAAATGCTGTTGGTGAGCAGCYATGAAAAAGAATTGTTCATTGGGTTCATTTGGCAGTGACTGCAACTACTTAAAAAAAGGCAGATTCCCCTATAGTACAGATAACGTATAAAATATATACAGATACAGTAAAAATCTATAGTACAGATTTTTTTAAGATTCTCCAGAAAAAACTCAGAAAATATATTTGGACTAAAATATTTCAGGCATCTGAGGGGTTGTCTGATCAACATCATTGCTAATTTGGGGTCTGTTGGTTTGCTATGTTATGCTAATTAATTAAAGGTAAAAATAGGTTGCTAAACAGAACTTTCTTCACTGGTCTTACTAAGTCTAACTGCTGGTTTTATATGTAAATATGTAGAACATTTCAGCACTGAAGAATCACCTATTCACTGATAACACAASTAATATAAGCAGTTGGAACGTGTAACAGTTTTTTATTTAACATTAAACGTCCTAGAGCAGAAAAATGTATRGCTGTGATGAAATATTAATTCCAGGTGACTATTGAACTATAACATCCCTCATGTAGAAGCATTTCACTATTTCATTTTAGCAAAAGCTTGCTTAAGATACAATAGAAAAGAAAGATAAAAACATTTTAAGACAAAACAATTGTATTAATGAACAAGAATCAAGTATGGGCATACACCTTTTATCCCAAATAGACATAYCAGTGACAAAATACTGAAATTAATAAATTCTTTTACATATCAAAGTATCTGTGTCTGAGGCTCAAGACTTTTTTCTTTTGTTTGCTAATGTAAYTTTTTCTTTTTACTAAATAGGAAAAACAAAGAAACTCTCAGAGTCTTAGGTTTTCTTATTTATGCAATCTCCATTTTTGTCAAACATTTTTCATTTCAAAATGCTCAATTCTGTACTGCTGGGACTACTGGAAGAAAGACTGACCCTGAGAGATCTAGCTATGTACTACTCATTAACTGTTTTTCAGGGTATATTCTGCTCAGCTGCTTCATGAAGAAGTGATCACTTGTACATATATAAAAACTCCTTCTCAAGCTTCCATATAAATCTCCAGACATGTTAAATATGAGTTACTAATTTATTTCTTCAACAGTAAAATACCAAAACTTATTTCTCAGAAATATATAAAAAACCCAGGCATTTGGATTTTGTTTTGATTTTCCTTTGACTGGTAAGCAATTTATTGATACATGCTGAATTGCTTTGTAAGAATTTATAGGCAAAATTACTTCTTAAAGAAAGTGTAACAGATCTCAATAATTCTTATTTATTACACAGTGTACAATAATCTTCAAAATTTAGTGAATGTATTGCATTAGGTAAGCACTTGAATTTAGTTGTTTTTAGGCTTCTGCGAATGAGACTATAAAGTGGTTGGAAATTGTAAGATGAGTTCATATTACAGGTTTTTAATTTTCCAGATTGAAACATTCATACTATAATTGAAGCTTTCCAGAAATTATAGGTTGCCTAGCTACAGAAAAGGCCAGTCAGAATTCCTACACTACACCATTTTAAAACCTCTAAATTTTTTGTTAAAAAGCTCTACCTTGAAWAACAGAGCCCAAGCTAAGGTGAAGCTGGCCTTCTCTCTGTTCTCAATATTATTTCCTTTTCTATAATTTATGAGCAAGTGAATGGAAAACCCTGTTTACAAGGTAACGGTGTTCTTTTTTCTTTTCTCTTTTAAGCTTCTAGGACAGATGTTTGGGAAAACATATTTTAAATAATAAGAATGAGCTTATTTGTTAGAAGTAAGATTTGGTTTATGCCATATTTGAGCTATAGTATTTTCTGAAAGTCCAAGAAAATACTTCTTCCTCGTCTTGTTCACAAAGAATTTATTATACTGTGAGAGACTGTTCTCAGGCCGCACAACACGCTACAGTGTGCASAGAGATGGCCAAAGCATGACACTTCGTATTTCTGGAGTACCAGAATGAAGAGAGAGGCATATCACAGCTGCACAGAATACATATCCTCCCTCTGCGCAGTGTTCCAGAAGGTTTTCTGAGACCTCTTTCCTATGACTTCACGGATCATCTAGTGCAGATCTTTATAAAAATGACAGAAGTCCCTCCCTTAAACCTGTACTAAAAAAATTAAATACTTATATGCTAGATAATAAATATTGCTGAAACAAATAAATAGTACTGAGTCAGTTTTTCGTATTAATCTAATTCTCAGTACCTGTTGGTATATTTAACATATAGAAGGGCAAAAAGAAAAGGCAGAAAAAAAATGAAATACCATTTAAAAATGTGGTGGAGAGATGAAAGCATTATGAAGGAGGACATTCAAATGTGAAGGTGAAATTGCATATGTATACCACTTTCTAGTTTCCCTCTACAGGGCTTGCCATGTACTGGAAATCTTGGTTACTCATGTATTTATTATTATTAYTGTTATTATTATTATTATTAGCTAATATGAATTTCAGTCTTGCATATTAATATTGGTYCTTTTAAATTACGGAAATTAAAGTGATGATAATAATTTGCTTATGCCAATATTTTTATACATTTCCAGCAAGAGTGGAGTYTTTTTAAACACTATAGTATTGAAATAGTTGAATACCTTCAGCAGCTAAACCGAGATAGAAACAGAGAGCTCTGCAAGATCCCATAGAGCTGAACAACTAGACTTTGACCAATGCCAGAAATGGGCTTCTTTAAACAGCCTGCTGGCTTTGCCAAACACAGTCTTCTTTTCCGTCTGCTGTGAACTCTTTTAACCTACAGGCATACGAATCTTATYTCAGTAATGGCTACAAAAATATATACTGTATCTTGAAAATATATGTTGAAAAAAATAATTAAGGATTACTAATTTAATTACAGCCTAGATTGTAAAAATGCTACTTTGATGACTCCCTGGGTCTAACCTTGCTTGCTACCTTTTCACTTCTGTAAAGAAACAGGAAATACTGRCATTTTAATGATATTTCATAGTCTGTTCCATTTTCATTTGTCTTTTATAAAAAAGACTATATAAGGCATAAGTCAAGAGAGAAAGAGTAAGAGAGTCAGCATACGTAGACAGAACACTTATTTTAGGTGTTTTTAGAGGTAATTTATACGTGTTTATGTACTCTTGAGGTCTTGTCCTTGAGACAGAAAAATTGGTAATGATGTAAAAGAAAGATTATCTTGTGTTTTGTCTGGGGACAGGAAGAGGCAGGCAGCATAAAGCGAGTCAGCATCTGCCACATGGATCTTAGAGCAACTCTGGATGGAGGAAATGGCTTAGGATGAAGATTGYGGTTAAATGGGCAAAGAAGAATCATGACCTTCCCTTTCCTCAAAACTCGTCMCAGTAAGAGAGAACAACTACATGATCTGGAGGTCTTCTGCAGAAATACCAGAAGACTCAAGTTCRCAAGCAGACACGGGCGATTGGCATATATAAAACATATTAAAAGATTCTAAGATATGGGTCAAAACACCCTGAGGCCTAGAGCAGAAGAAAAATCACCTTTTGATTTTAGGCTACTTTGGGGTCTGGAAAAGCAGAACTAAAACTACAATGGCACAAGAAGCCCTGAGAGAGCTTTAGGATTGCCTTAAGCATCAGAGCACTGTCCAAAATTTCTGCCATGTTGAATGGTGCTGTTTATGCCTCAACACAATCTTCTCATTTTACTGTTGGAGCGCTTACAATGAAGAGTTAATCATCACCTATAAAGAGTTAATTAACTRAGGTTCATAAAGTGTAGTTTCACATACACATCAAGATTATATCCAGCACTGTTGAAATTAAAAAGAAAATGAAAGTAGGACAGTGATCTGGCACCAGAATTAAGTCAAGGGCACTTGAGGGATAAACYACAGTAAGCTTTCTTTTTATAGAATACTTTTGCTGTGGGATCTAGTATAAAGAACCGTCCTAATATTTGCTCTAGTAGAGGATGGCACATTTTATTTCTCATTTTTGCTTGTCCTGACAACTTGTAAACAACTTATAAACTGGGCATCATCTTATTAACTGAAGCATGGTAACGGGTGATGTTCTTCAAACATACTCAAACCTGAGCGAAGTTTACGAGAAACTGTTGTCCAGAGGAAGAGGCAGTGATCTGCAAACTGCTTATGTTTATCATTTACCTCAAATGAAAAATCTAGAGATATTTTTTCACATTTGGATTTTATAAGGTTGCCCTGGGTGACAGACTGTTGGGTTAAATAGTTGCTAAAAAGAAGAAAGGCTAATTGAGGGGAAAGGCATTTTAAGAAATCAATGAAGTCTACTAAGTCCCCGTATTCTGTCAAAATATTGATTTAAATATTGATCTAAAAGTTTTAGAATACAACTGATTTGAAAACAGTTTAAATTAAACTCATATCTCATACTTCAAAAAAATTCCTCTACTTAAGCCAATATTTTCAAATCTGTATTCTTGAAGTCAGGTTTTATTTTAAGCACTTCAAAGTAAAACCATCTTTTATTTAAAATTGATGGATGTGTCRATTTTTTTTCTGAATTAAATTCTGAATTCTGAGTTTTCTGAAGTAAGAGAGTGTYGTTTTCACGACAAAAATATGAATTTAAAAATCTGAATACAGATATTCAGTTTTCCACATTTTGAATATCGTCTCAGAGACCATGATGGACAAATGGATCGAAAGTGTAAATTTAAAAACCACAAGAGGTTACTTATACGATGAAAAGGCTGAAATGAATCTGCTTCCACTAAAAGTATWAATTAAGAGTTCTGTATAGGAAAGCTGTACTCTGGATTTCCAAAGAAGAAACCCTGAAACCCTTGCATATCCTTTGCTAGCCAAACGTTTCACAAGTCATAGGATGAACCGGACTGAAAGGGGCCTCGGTAGTTCAGTCAGTGGAAGCTCCTGCTCAGAGCAGGGACAGCTGTAGGATCGGCCCCCGCTCCCTCTACGTAACACACCGTCCTGCGGCGGCTCGCTGTGGTCCCATGTGCTTACCCGATCACCTGCTCCAGCTCCTGCTACCTATAAAGAACTGCAAAAGCTGGAAGGAAAATTCAGTTAGCATATAAAGAAGCTGCAAAACTTCCCAAAGAAGGTGATGTGATAAGAGCACATTATGGAGCCTCTTCCCATTTTGTTTGCAACAGCTGCTATGAATTTYTGAGGTAACATATGAAGCTAACTACAAAGCCAAGCTACTCAAAACATCTCAGGCTCTGACCTCTTTATGAAAACTGTACTCTATCCCCCTGGGTTACAATGTGGTCTGATAAAGCTGGAGTGACACTTTGACTAATAAAGAGAGAAAAGGGAGATTAGGCGCTCAGAGCAGTTTCTAGAAAGTAGAAGGGAACAGGAATCTCTTGGTTATTGCCAAACGATACACGGAAACAGCAGATGGCTGGCATCTACAAAGAGATTGTCCTGCGTTACCTACAGGTAAAAGATGCAAACAGCTGGCAATTAGTATCTATCAGATCTGTTCGGAGGAAGGACACAGCTACCTGGTATCTCCAGGTTAAGTCTGCAGGATCAGGAAATCTGMAAAAATGTAGTGGAGAAGGCTTAAAACGAACCAGATAAACTTGCCTGTGAATCCTCTGAGGCTGAAAAAGCTGAAGTTAGGGAAACCATCAGAATGTTTGGACAGTGACTTCATTAGYAAGGAGAAACGCCAGGCCAGACAGCCTCCGTGTATACTCATRCTTTTCCTGACCATGTTGGAAGATCACTTGGAAATTCAAGCGATCAATGGAAGTTTTACCTACAGACTTTGTAAACTGAAACTGCAGCCAAAAGATACTTCCTTTCTTGGGAAGGATGCTCCTCTGACGGGAGCACCCGTAAGAAGACCAGGGCAGAGAAATGACAAAAGAGAAATGARAGATGGACAGCCATATAGAGGGGAATAGCATTGCAAGGCTTCACCTACAGCAATCTTCATTCACAGGCCCTTTATTTCAGTAGCCACTGCTAAAAAGCCGCTAGAAATCTCCWGAAGGTGCCTAATGAAGGCAAAATTTACAGATATGTTTATTATTTCAAATCTACTCTCAATCTCAAATATTAARTCTTCTTTCTTCAGTGTTCAAAGTATGACTTGTGGTGATAAAGTTCTTGGGTAATATTCAAAGACAGTAAGAATCATATAAAAGTTTGTACAAAAAGAAATTGTAATTCACAAGGCTTATTTTTCACAAATTTATAATGCCTTGTATTATACATTACTCTGACAAATTTGATAAAGTTGTGACCTATCTTCTTTTAAAACAAAAAAAAGTTCTATGTCACAATTACCTGTTATAACATATTATCCTTTATGTTTCTTAAATAGAGGTATTTTATCTATTAGACAAAGGATATCCTGACATTAGAGGATCGATTACTTCACTGCAAACTCTTAGAATTAAGCTAACAATTTCACATCTTGGTGAAAATAACGGATTTTAGATTTCAGGAGTCAATACATATAGTGTAGGAAATTATCATGAAAAGATGTCATTTCATTAAATAGAAGTGAAACAATTCATTTTGGTTAAAACTGTCCAACATATGCACATCTCTCTATATTCACAGTCATATTATGCACCTGTCTGTACACAGGTAACATCTTTAAATTCTAAAATGCAGAACCAGTCAATATATTGTGGTCTTAAAAGTGATATATTGTATTTAGCCTGTGTCTTAACTTCGATARCAGCAGCTCTGTTCACTAATCCATCCCTTCAGGATTTGATTTAATATTTTAAACAGGGAGTTGCATTACAAAAAAACAAAACCAGAAAAAGCCCCTAGAAATTTAATAAATTAATAAATTTTCTAGAGAAATATTTCTTTCTCAGTTCCCACGTGGAAAAAATGTATCAGCTTGAGATATAAGACAGGAAATATTTAAGCATGTCAGCCTTAACAGGCCTGTAATCTAATTTTTCATGAATTTACTAAGCTAAAAATTAGTTTCATTTCATTGCAAAGGGGGAAAAAAAACTTTCCACTGTAATAAAGAACACTCATTTCCCATTGGGTTAAGAAATATTGGCATAAATCTAATATTTTACATGCAGAAAAGCCATTTAGGATACAGATCTTTTCTCCAGCTTTTTCTCTCTACCTCTCAGACATACTCATTTTCATATCTAATAACGAAGAAAAGAATCCTATAGAATTGGGGCTTTTAAGTAATTTCTTACAAATTACATACAGATTTTTTTTGTGGAGAAGTATAGCATATACAGAATATATAAACTACTACTAATTATTAGATATCATATGCAATGGCGTATGCAGTTTCACCCATCTAAAACAGTGTGATCACTCCCAACTCATCCTGTTCGACTATACCATCACATAAGCATTCTGCATATGTCATTATACACAAAACAAAATAATTGCATGCAGTTATCAAATTACTTTATAGGACACTGAACCTCGCTAGCTGAGAAGCACTACACAACTTTATCCTATATGGGGCAGGAGAGAAACTAAAATCTATCCTATATAGGATAGGAGAGACAAGGTAAAATTCCACTACTGTTCATTCATTTCTGTCTTCGTATTTCCTTATTCAATAAAATGACAAATGATTTATTTAAAATCCTATGTGACGTATTTCACATTCTCCTTACAGTATACCCTTTTTTCAAATTAAAATTGTTTGGGAAAATTTAATGAGCTAGAGAAAATATTAGACCATGATACCTTGTGAATATATTTTGCATCATCTACAGATTTTAAAGGAAGTCAATATAAAACATAGGCAAAAGGATGCCAAAAAGAGCATAAAATGAAATAACAGAAAACATTCCAAGTAAGTTATCTTCGTGTTTTCAAATTCTGACATATAGCTTTTAAAGCATGTGTTATAGGAGCTAAAGAACAATTAACATTTTTGTTTTTATTTTATACACATAAGAGTAGGAAACACATTCAGTTAATTCCTTGCTTTTTAATAACTCAAAAGATTTACAGAGAGGTTCATATTTTAAGTTTAAAATTCAATGATCCTTTCTAACTAAAACCTACAAATGTATTCTCTGAGACAGAAAAAAAAAGCGAGCTTATAAAGAAAACACATTAGTGTGGCACGGGAATTTATAAAACACAGTCTAAAAGAACTGCTAAGAAACATGGAACACAAAAGTATAAGGAAAAAGAGGACCAGCAAATTACTAAAACATAAAATAACATCTTCTTAAAGAACATGTTATGTTGACCCCTTGCAGCCTTGAAATTTTAAGGCTTCTTAAAAAAGAAGTTAATTTTAAGGAGCTGATGWGACTCTTTATTCCCAAACAAAAACTCACTTGTTTGATGCGGTCTGGATTAACAGTGGTCTGAGGCTGTAGGATGCTGACGGGCTCTGTCTTGGCCACATTTTGAGGCATTTCCCGAATCTTTTCTGCAATGAAGCCATGAACCGCATTTAGCGCTTCGACTGTTCCCTGGATCAGACACACCCGCTCTGTGGTACCTGCAAAAGCCAAAAGTTGATCTGAACAGGATGGATTCTTCAGGATCTCACAAACTGCCTGCATTAATAAAGGCGGCGCTCCAAAACCATCTTCCAACACCAACGAGCCATACCTCGACAAGCATACAAACAAAAGAGATTGCCAAAAGGCGATACGCYGATGGTCTGAAGTCGGTTTACATAACTTCTTTTTATTTATATCTCGTACACATGTAACTCTCTAGTCCTATCTGAGTCCAAGACCACATATACAAAGCATAAATGAGAAAAAGTTAAAAGGACACGTTACTGTTTGGAAATAAGCAAACATGAGAAGTCTGTAGTGAATACATGTCTTTTCTATTATTTTGGTCTAGTTCTAGATTATTTTAAAATGTTACGTAACTTTTAGTTAACTCAAGGATGAACATAATAGCCAGTATTACAGAGGAACACGACATCAGCTTTTGTAACGAACACTCTATTGCAAACACAYTGATTTAGCGTAGACATTATTAAACCATTTCTTAATACAGCTGCAAATTGTTATGGCAAGACCTTTCACGGCCAATTGCTCTCATATACTCGAGTATCCAGTTTGYCTTTTATACCATTCGCATCTTACACCCCCGTGTAATAACTGTAATTATTTACTGAATATATAAAGGTACGATTAATACAGTTAAGCTGTCTTAAACATGATTTAGCAGCTGAAACCTTTGAAAGCCTGTACCGTGTAAGCAGCCACTATTCCACAAGTTATGTTTCAAGAACTTCTGTTTGACTAGTTATGCTGAATATTGCTCGTGTAGGAGGTCCAGACTCCACATGACTAGTTATTGATATTCTAAAGTCACGGAAAAAATATTAATAAACTATATACGATAGGCTAAACAGATATTTATGTATAAGAATATCAGGCCTTTGGTGGCCACGAAAAGGCRGAGGGGACAGACACATCTCCCTGAAGTGAGTTACTGTGCACATAGGACAGACGCTTAAGAAAAACAGTCCTTAAACCTCACTGCCAGCATCTGCAGCAAGGTGTAATTCTCTGTTTCCACGTCATTTCARTCTGACCTGGCTTTCAGCTCGCACTGTTCTACTCTGCTGAACATCACTTTGTCCAATTTTCCTCTCTAGTCCGAAAMATCATCTTTTTTTGCACCTCGGTTGCTGCTCCCTTTCCCTTACATCACTCTCGGCGTTAATCTWACTGACTCCTGTAGTGACTTGTGTAACCCTGTGGCCTGCAGAAACCACTCAGATGTGCCAGGTGGTTTATTTTATCTTTTGCATCCTGCCTCCCAGAATTTGGAATTCTTTGCACATTACTACCTAACATTAAATAATTATCATAGCTTATATTTCAATCCTCTAGAAAGGCTTAGATAAAGCCTACACTGGCGCATAATCCTTTTCCAAACTGAAATAGAGCTCTGTGTTAAAAAATCCACCAGCTCTTATTTGTTGGATTTCTTCATTTTAAACATTTACAGGATGGCCAAAGAGAACTGCAATTTTTCCCCTGAGGAAAGGTAGAAAAGACTGCATTTACTTTCTACTTGTGATTAGGACCGTTTTTAGGTGCTTTTGTATAGCTTTACTGCATAGCAAATACATGTATGTGTATCTTAAAAAAAAATAAGTCTCAGTCTTAAGGACAGAAATATGACACTGCACTGAAACAAACCACACACATTTCTTCACTCTCTAATGCCATATACTAAACCGCTTACACACATCCCACAAAATCGGTTTTGACCTGAAGGATGTGGTTGAATGGGAGTTTATGAAGAAAGAAACTTGGAAGGGGATGTTTTCCTTCCACTTTTGTCCTGCAAAGGAACAAAAGAGGACAAGCTAGAGATCTAAATAAAATTGTTTTGAAATTAAATGTATAATATATTTACATATTCTGTATGTATCCAACATACTCAGATAAATGATTTTGACTTTCTTCCTTCCCACAAAACAACAGTAGAGCAGTTCTAATAGAAATAAGTCTACCATGAACTGTGGTGATTTTAGTGTATCATTGAAAACAAAACCATACTTCCACGTGAAGATACACCAAATGCAAATCCCTATTCAATGCCAGTGCACGTCTTGCTTCAAGATCACAGGGAAAAGCAGACGGATAAGTTTTAGCCATGGAATTATCGCAAAGAAAACTACATATTTTTAATATTGCCTTATTCATAGCAAGAAATTATTGACATCGTCACGCATAAAACCCAAAGCTTAAATCTGTTCTGATGAAAAATTCATTCACTCTACCTAAATAAATGAAAATTACAGTGTAACGGTGTGGCAGATACTAACATGTTTGCAATGAATTTTGAAGATTACTGTTACATGTTGTTATCATTTTGCAACCTGTACAGTATCACTGGCAATACCTAAATGGAGGAAATGTAACACTTCCTTAAAATATCTTTCCTATGAATTTTATGTCTTAGCATTGCCTGCTGTCCCTAACCTATCCTAAGTTATGCTCCTTACAACACAGCAATGTAGCCTGTAGAAGAGAATCGTACGCTTCCAAAGTCACCTGCAAGAGCAAATTGTCTTGGTAAAGGCTTCTCATCTGTCTCCTTCAATGATCTCTAAAGATTAAATATTTCACTATCTAAAGATGAAACGGAACACTAAAAGCCCTCCCTGATCATTACCAGGATCTGCTCAAATGCACTCAAAATCTTGCAAAGACTCCTCTTTTTTAATTTAAACACAGTATCTAACTTCTTGAAAGCAGCTCTACAGCAATACTGACATCATGGTAAGCAAACAGCATCTTCTCTACTAAAATATTTTATAATGCCTTTTCAACAAATCAAAATACAACTAAATTTCTTTCAACGCTCCATAAAATAAATGGAGTTTGAAAGGCATAAGAGTGGTACGACAGGAAGYGAAACAGAACTCGGTTCCTAGATTTAGCTTTCTTAATGCTTGTTCCTTTTCTGTATTCTCTTTTTTTTTTCCCCCTCTATCTGGCTTCCTCCTCCTTCCGCACACAACTCCTGTGGTTTCTGTGTAAAGCGATCCCGCTCTAAGAAAATGCTCCGGGGAGTCTTTACGCTGCTGTATTAATTGTCTACTAAACGATGAGATGTGATGTGGATTGATCAGAGTAGCTAATGCAAGTGTTCATCCATGGTCAGCAGACAACACACTGCAAGGAAGCGCGGATCAGGTTACCGCCGCGCTCCCGGAGCCTCCCGCGGGAGGCACTTACCGCTCRGGAAACCGCTCGAAGGAACAGTCGGTGCTAAAGGGGAATTTCATTAGAGTCGGCACCGAGTCACCAGAGGGTATTCTGCAAGCCGTGTGATTTCAGAAACTTCAGTAGAATAAATCCGTACGGGCGTCACAGGACAGGCCAAACCTACTACTTTTTGGTATGTATAAATCGAGATGTTGAAGACTGTTCCATGAAGAAATACAACTGTGCAAAGATACGTTTCACACAGTGTAAGAGAGTGTTATAAAATGCTTCACAATAGTAGCACATTTTCTTTGAGGATTACATTTTATGATTTCCACTGAAAATCAAAGAAAAAGAAAAAATAAGGAGTGAGTGTGGAGAGAACGTATATGTGTACAGCTGGGAATCGCTGTAATCCTCCAGGGTGACGTTGTCACATTCCTCCACACTACGCTAGCGGCTTTTCACTCGGATAACGGTGTACGGTAATCTAGAGAATCACACGAAAGGGAAATCGCCAGCGCTGTGACCAACCTGTGCGATAAAAGTAAGCGTACGACTCCCCAAAGYTGGTGAGATCTTTGTCATAACAAATAAGCAAATAATCAGCATCTTCTCCGTTTTTGTGGTGATATTTGCCAATATAAAGTTATTTTTAACTATTTTTTAAAACTATTTATGCTTCGCATCAGAGTCAGGATCATCTAACGTACTTTTCCTCTTGCATATGAAGAGATAAAATATATACAAGAGACAGAACAGTTTTGACAAACAAGCAAATATTTGTCAAATGTTGATTAGGTTGTCATCATCCTCGTACACTCAAAAAACTGAAAATGTTTTTCTACATGTATTCAGTAATGATTAAGTCCATGACTGAAGTTCGCTACAAAACAGGAAAACTAGCATCTAAATAGATGCTGTAGTTGATGGTGCTACAACATTGTTTGTTCACCTTTTCTAAGGAATCCAAGTAAATTATTCAACATTTGTATGTGTTCTACTTTTCTTGGAGTAAAGTGTGAATTATCTCCTTTTGTATATCAGAATTACACTTTGCAAATGTAAAGTGTTTTAACTTTTTCTGTAAAATATAAGTAGAATGTGATTGTACAAGAGAACCTGCCTGTTCATACTGCTAACCAAAATTGTAAGACGACCTTTTTATTCTCCTCCTTTTTTTTTCAATTTTTTTTTCCCACTAAGTTTCTGTTACTTATTAGGTAACTGACACAGCTTTTAAAATAGCCATAAGAATAAATGCTGCAAGGTGCAATAGGATGAAGGACCCTCAACACCTTGATAGTTCTGCTGCTTTGATTTAGACACTTCACAAGGATACAGACATACACCTGTTTACAGTTAAACTTGCAAGTGTTTCCTTTAAGGCTCTCTTCTACCRCATTGACAGAAACGCTAAGTAAAAGTTAAATGTGCTTCT
Organism: Rhea americana; assembly: GCF_003343005.1. Taxonomy (NCBI): domain Eukaryota; kingdom Metazoa; phylum Chordata; class Aves; order Rheiformes; family Rheidae; genus Rhea; species Rhea americana. The sequence continues at coordinate 1,649,826 of NW_028185927.1, forward strand.
GTATTTTGAGCTCCTTAGCRGAAAGCTTTGGGGGAAGCCCTGCACCTTGCAGAAGGGACTCTCTGGCACTCTGAAGGTTCTGCACACTTTTCACCGTGCTTCTACAACCATCTTAAAGATCATCTGAAAACCAGAAAAGCATAATGCATTACCAGTACAGGGTCATCCCAATACATCTACTAATTACATCTCCTCATTTTTTTTTTTTCAGGGTACCGTGCCTATTTCTTTGAGAGAAAAGGAAAACTTGACAGAGGAGCTAAAGCTAAAAGTTCAACTAAATTAAAAGCTAAGCTGCAATCTTTTATAGGTTTATTTATATTAAGCTTTTTATTTGATAAAACAGATCACAGCAGTCTAATAACTCTGAAGACCTACAGGTTTATTTTTCCAACTCAGGATCAAACTACTTCTGTCTAAAACTGCTTGTACAAGCTGATGGTAAAATAAGAACTCAGCTTTCACATCCTTCCCTAGCAACGTAAAATAACCAGTCTTCAGTAAATGGTCAATAAGAAGCTCAACATGAAAGTCAGATAAACTCTTCCCTGTGGGTAATACCTCCTCTTTATAATCAAATAAATCCTCATCAGCTAGAAGTCAGAGAATAAAAATAATGCGGTTTAATTTAAATGCATCTAAAATATTTTAAAACACTTCAGATTTAAACAGATGTGAAAAACCTCTATCACATAAATGACATAAACGTACACATCCTTGAATGCAATGTGTAAGTTGCACTTTAGTGCACTGTGCAGTAGAGATCTCAACAGGACAGTTTTCTACCTCAATCCTTACCTCCCTGTGGTGCTTGTATATACGCTTTCTGAGCTTGTATATGGTGCTTTTTAAAACAGAATTTGTTAAGTCTTAATTTAGAGCTCGTCCCCATACCCCTCCCAGAAAGACTGCTCTCAAGGCAAAGCTTGATGTCCAACAGACTGCCCAAATTGAAAGAGGAAACAAGGGCTGGAAACGATTACTGAGCGTTATGTCCTGGGTATTTTTKTTTTAATCCAGAGGAAACTAAATTGGAATCGTTAACACAGAACACACAAATACCCCTACACAAATAGGAGGTGAAACTTAAGCTTCCCTGATCAAGCAATTAAAATAGCAGTACCAGGGAGAAAAGGCTAACTGATATGTGGAATTGAAAGGAAATAAATCAGGGGCCTCTAAGAATCTTCCTGATGTCTCTGCTATAAAACCAGAACACGCTAAACTTTGATTTTAAATTTCAAATAGAGATTACTGATTAGATACATTTAGGTTAACTAAAGCTCCATTCTTTTTTCAGAGAAATAAATTGTTTCTTTTAATGTTTCATCTGCAATTACTCCTCCTGAAATTCCAACTGTTAATGTTTTCTATATTTATATTATACTTTACATGAGTCAAGCATCTCATAAAAGCCAAAAGTTAAATTATGTATGAATAAGTGGTCTATTTCCTGAAACATGTTAACAGATGTGATGATTACCAGGCACACGCATCAATGCATGAGGTTTCCTGAGCGCTGCAAAAACACAGTTTAGATCTTAGGGTCTTCTAGCATCAGTCCTCTAATATTCTCTAATCCGGTGAATTGGAGAAAGGTCCACGGGAAGCCTCGCCGGTCTCAGCGGGAGGGAGGCGGGGGCCCAGCTGGACCCCTGACTTTGCAATCTCGAGCGGCAAAGAAGAAATCAGGCCAGAACTGTTATTACAAGGGCCTCAGCCTGACGCACCACATATTAAGTAGGTGTATAAAAATAAAAGCTTGAGAACRCCATGAAATTTTACAGCAATAAGCCATAGTGAAGTTAGAATGAGAAAAGATGATTAGACACATTGATGCATGTTCAAAAATACATAAAATGTTATTTACAGAATGTCTCGGTAAGTATTCAAGATCTCTGTAACAGAGTAAGCCACTTCACTGAGTGGACTGGAAGGCGAAAGCTTCAAATTTTCAGTACGCCCACTGAAACTACTGAAAAAAAATATTTGCAAACATATATGCGTATTTATCTACATAATTATGCATAGTCATGCACACAATATGCACACATACATATTCATACACACATATGTACCACTTTTTCCTACTCTTACTGACCTGTGACCACTTAACTAAAATTCAGAGCCTGAAATGAATCAAGCTAAAAGATTTTATAAAGTGTAGGAACTGTATGAGTTTTTGGAATTACAGGAAAGCTTGAAGTGTGTAGACCATTGTACTCAGCTTACAAGTCTGAATTGCACAAATCCACCTTTAGCACAGTTCTGAGTCTGAAGGAATGTATTATTTAGATAGAAACCTGGGGAATTAGAAAGAAAAAAACAAACCAAAAAACCCTCACAATTATTAAAGGCTTAGAAGGACTGATGAGTCAGCTTAAAAAGCAAACAATCCTTCGAATATAAATTGTTTGGTCGGATATCAGCTAAGGATTTGATGCTAATTTACAAATACTTAAATTATACGAAGTGTGATGAGGAATTATTGGGTATTATACTGTTATGAGTAAGCCATGAAACAAGGATTAAAACTACTGTTCTTTGTTTACAATTATCTTAAGAGTTATTCATGTAGCTTCCACTGCTAATCTGATAAATATCACCAAAAACAAAGGCAAAGAAGGCCAGAGATTTCTTGGGCTATGGTTTTAGGAAGGATGGTTACTTAGGGAGAAAACATGTGTGCAAATTAACGGCAGAGTGCTGCAATGAAAGTGAGCACAGCCTAACCATACTTTGGAAAAGCACATGTTTCTGGGAAAGAAAACCTTGGGACTGAAGAAGATCTCAAACCACGGAGAGAAACCTTTTTTTTTTTTTGTTCAAGAAAATGGTTGTCTTCCTATATGATTTGTAATACTCTGTATTAACATTTAGAATTTGTAGTGTACAAAGTTAGTACAATACTTAAACAAATTCAAAACCCATCTGATTCCCTCATCACATTTTCTGCATGAGTGAAACAGCTTATTTCTATTTATTTTGGTCAAAAATATAGGAAGGAATAAAATAGAGGTGTCCTTTTTTCTTTTCTTTTAAATTTTGCTGCTATTAAATTTTATGACAGGGAAGAATCTCTGCAAAGTAATATTTGGGAAAAGAATCTCCTATACTTTTTTTCCCCTCTCTCCTCCAGATTATTACGGGAAAAAGGTTAAACCAACTGTCATTTTCTCATTTGAGCTTCTTTAAGTTGGAAAGTGAACACATCTTCTACTGCTAATGCCTGTCCTCAAGAATGATGAAAAAAAAAGGAATACAAACTTTAGAATTTTATTTAAACAAAACAAAAATATGTAATCTTATTATTATTGAAATGTTCCACCCTTTAAACAACTAGAAGAAGGTACCAAAGTTAATGTTTTCTGCTAACAGAGAGAAATCTGCAACTCCCATCAGTTTTTCCTCTTACCAGCTGTAAGATAGCAATATGCTTCTGACACATATCGGTAACCTTGTAAAAGGAAAGAGGCTTGTCATTACTGTACTAGCATTTATTTTCTCATAACGCAATCKAATAGTCTGTTTATTCATATATATTTTAAGATTACCAAGGTGTCTAGAGTTTTGCATGGAGTTATATGTGAAGGTCCCCGAGAAACCAAAGTTGCCAAAATTATTAAAAAACAAACTCACTAAATACCTTAAGAAGTCTAAATCTGCTGAGGAGAAAAGTGTTAACCTTATTTTCAGAAGGGGACCACAAAGTAAAAAAAAATTATATGTATTTTTCAAGCTATCTGGAAGGAACTTTCCTATCAACAAAAGCACTTAAGAATATTTTCCATGGAAAGTAATAGTTCAATTGGCAATTACAGCTTTTATGCTCTGCTGTAGTAATATGAACCTTTGTTAATAGTGCCTCCTACACGTACAATTACTAAGAGAAAAAGACCACCTATTTAAACAGTAAAATATACTTCAGAAATTGTAGGAACTGATGCATCTTATAATTTAGAATGACAACAGTTCCAGTCTCCAAGGGAGTTTTTCTCCTCAGAAATACGTCTCAAGTTTCAAGTCTCAAGGCCTGAAAACCTGCGACAACTTTGAWACTCTTTTTAGATAAGGTCACTTGCTCAAGAAATCAAATAGTCTAATACCTTCCTTACTATCTATCTGTTCTGAGGAAGCAAATACCAAGTTTCAGGTAAATGAGAGCTTAGACCAGGGTTTATAATTCAAGAGGAATTTTACTGATCCTTCTATGCTCACTATTAAAATATTTCTTATATTATAGATATATGTAATTTTTGTATGTTTGGAAATAAAAATTGCCAGTGATCGTGCAAACATAATTGTTTTAAGAGTATACTTATTGCTACTAAATGCTTTTCAACTTAAGTCGTAATCCTGMAAGACATTTAACTACAGTGTTCAAGATTAACAATAAAGAAAAAAGGAATTCCAAGTAGGGATCAAACGCAGAGAGAGGCACTACAGGAACCGTATCATAAGAATTACTCTACGTCCTAGACCAGGAATATCAGTAAGARACAATGATGTGTCTATACGTGTATTCTCAGACTGGGAAGAACGCTGTCATCTCAGAAATAGGATGAACTCCCATTTTGATAAAATCATTGTAATAACGCGCATATACATGCACATGTGCACACACCCAGACCCACCTCTCCATATTTTGCTCCTTCTGTTTTCCTTTCTACTAAATGTCAGTCCACAATTCAACCATAGCTGTTCTTGGCTGCTTTAGGTTTAATTAAATCCACTGCTCCCCACCAAGGGGATATAGGGAAAACAGGTAGGAGGAGTTTGAGACAACTGCCCTGGTTCGAAGCGTTCACACAGGACACTGCAATTACTTTTATTTGCTTGTCTTCCTACCTCCTTCCTGATTTATAAATCTTTTTATAGCATGGCTTGTTGCTTTTTCTATGAATGAGATTTATCTCTCCCTAAATTTACCTTTCTAAAAATTATACATCTAGTCCGAAATAGTTGTTTAAGACAGATAGGGACCTCCGTGGACAATTCACCCCATCTTTCTGAGGGTGAAATCATCCCACGAAGATACAACACTCTCCTCCTTAACTCGATAGGGAACTTTGATTATCAGTGTATACTAGACAATAAGCACCTCAAAGATTCACTATATACACATCTAACACTATACAGGGCTTCAACATAAACATTAAATTATTATTAAAATCATATCACAAATAATTACTATTAATACCATAAAATACCATCAGAAGTGTTGTTATGATGCAGGATGTAAATGATAAGGCAGYATGTAAGTGATTTTGATACAATAAGAGGCAAACTGAAGTGTCAATAAGAAAAAAAGATATTTCCTTCCAAAAATAGATGCCAGAATGATTCACTCCCACCAGCAGATGCATAGAAATTCATAAATATTTCTTCATATAAGTGTCCAGAATAAAAAAGGAGTAGAAAATGTTATGTAGGCAGAACTTTTTCTAAATTGAACTTTTCCCAACTTTTTGCACTGGATGACAGCTGCTATTTTTCTATTTATATATCCATCTGACAGCTACATAATCTTGTATTCTAAGCACTCAAAAATTCCTGTTTTCCAGTTATTTGTCGAACAACTTTCATTCTCAGTAATCTTTTAGTATTTTCAATAGTCAAGGCGGCTATAATAGCCCTGACAAATTCWGAACCAAAGTTCTTGCTAAAATTTATTTTTTGTATGCTCTGTTATAAAATGTCCACAGATAATAACAAAAAAAATAAAATAAAAAAAAGACAAGACTATGAACTTCAGGTTTTTCTTTAGCTCCTGTTTCACCATCAGGAAGAGAACAAAACATCTTCCATCACTATGGCCTGAGGGCTAATCATGCTGCAAGTATTTTGGACTCTTCACACAAATACTGTCACATTTCAATGTTTAGATTATTAGATTCAAGGAATTTGGGCGGCCAGCCCATACTGCTTTACTGACGAAAAATATTGACTTTTTTCCCTGCTTTTGAATGCACTGTACTACCGCAAACCCAGCTGTCTTAGTCTCTCTCAGATACTGGGTCAAGCAAGCCCTTGTAAAAAGCAGACCAGTGTCAGAATTCATTTGGAACGAACAGAATCAAAASGCCAGTGCCCACAGCGTCCTTAGGAGGCCCTAAACCTAGGGGTACTCCCACTGGAGTCACGGAAACTTCACGGACCAGACGACCGACATAAACCTGACTGCAAGATAAAACCCTGAACTGAATGCACTATAAACGAGCTTCGATCTCCATGTTCCTGTTTTGCATTAAGCTAGTGGATAAATAAACCATYTGATTCTAGGTAGTCTTAAAATGGTACATTTTCTTGCATTACATCAAAATTGTAGGGCTATTTTAAGACTGAGGTTTTGCTCTTTTGTTGACTGTGCCTTTCTTTAAAGATGGAAATCTTGCAACTTTTTTTAATTGAAAGAAATAAATATTTTTAGCACCGTTCCTGGTTTAGGATTTTCCTTATCRTTTAACACAGAAATCTTTTAATGACCTTAACTCTATTATTTGCCTAACAGTTTAACTAGTTAATTTACTCCTAATCTTCCAGTTGATTAAATCAGATCTAAATAGGGGAAAAAGCAGAAATATAATTTTTCACATGAATATATATAAGGTACTGGCTCTGATGAAGGTTTTCAGGCTAGGAGGCAGTTGATAACAAAAAACAGTAAAAGGTGTCATATTAAAACAGGACGATCAACTTTAATCCACACTGACAYTGCAACAGAACACCTTCCCTGGAAGGTGCAGCAAGCATCTACCTTCGCTTTGCAGAGTATCAGCTTTACTATTACAGCAAACACAAACAACATGAATGAAATTTATGTCTGCCTAACGCACAAGCAAATCTGTTTAAAACAATATGAAATAAATAAAGCAGCCTGGAATAAAACAACTATATAAATGCCTAAAACATGAGTCTCCCTCAAAATTAGACCACACACTTGGAAGAGCTCCTCAGAAGACAGTGGGGAGGAAGGAATCTTTGTCTCGCGTAACGCTAAGGCGGTAGAGCTTTCCCACTGCTGCTCCTCTGGAGAGCCTCCCTGTGGGTTGAAATCCTTAATGAATCTGCATAAATTGCTGGTTCTCACATACTCCTCCACGCACCTGCTGTGCAGTAATAGAAGACAAACCCCACAGAATTACGAACCTCACCAGTTCTTCTCCTGAACAGGGAAGCAGAAAAGACAAATTCACCTCTAAAAGACAGACTCTCTACTGATTTGAATACCTATGATATCAASTCTATTCTTTCTCTGTTCGCCTGAGAATGTACCCATATAGGAAGGCAGTGGAATTATAAACCAGAATGTGAATTTAAAGAACAGTATCTATTCTAATTCTCTATATCAATGCTCTTCCTCTATGCCAGAAGTGGCCCAGCCCCTGAAGATCCGAAGTCTGCTTCCTTGCCCAGCAGACGGTGATGCTCATGCGGCTTCTCTACCTGAGCAGCAGGGAAAATGGGGTGAAACAGGCCGTTCTGCTGCTCTTCATCTCCACTTGCTCTAGGAAAGGGGCAGGAGCACAGCAATTCGGCTACGGGAGGAGAGTGACACCATYGCCGTTCCAAACCTCCTGTACACCTGGTACGAGTGTTTCCACCACARGATCTAGTGCCTCAGGGACAGACATCACTCCCACAGTGAGACTGGACTGGCAGGGAGAGCTGGATTGCAGAAAGACATTTACACCCCCAAAACCYGGCCATCTCTTGTCCAAAAATATAACAACATCAGTGAGTGGTGGTCCTAGCATAACATTTTTCTTATTGTTACTGCAACAAATTCAGATGCCATCAGCAATTCAGATAAATACTACTTTTCACATGCRTAAGCTAATCAAGTTAACCTAAGGCAGGAACATATGCTCACTAGAACAGAAGGAAATGTCAAAATTCTCCAAAGCATTTATATATGCCTGAGGACGGGACAGCCTAAGAGCCCTCTGCTCCTTCCTTTTTCCCCAGCATAACCTTTCATGGATMAAGAAAATGACTTTTTATTGCCCTCAAAGCTCATTCACTTGTGGTGGTGTTGAGCTTTCCCTGATAACCACTCACTGAGCCATTTGCTCACATTATTTTTCRGTATTTTTTTCTTCATTAAGTGTTTTGTTTTTATTCAACAAATATTATAAAGGAAGTTAAACAGTGTGTTTTTAAAATTTAATCCCTCTTTATTTTTCCAGGTCTCAAGGGCTTGTTCAACATGTCTACGTAAGGGCTTGCAATTCTTAGTTCTGAAATCTTCAAAATTTTATCAGGCTAAACGTGCCTCTATAAAACAACATCAAAACACACACACACACACACCCCTGATGGAGAGAACCTTTAAGACCTGTTATTCTGCAGAAAAGGGACAGTATAACAGCTTACGAAGGCTAGGAATGTTATTTAAATGCTAACAAAGTGTATTTTTCAAGAATACAWTTGATGTGCAACTATTTTTTCCCAAAACAGAAAAAAGACTAGCCTAAAAAAAAGTGAAGTTTTCACAATATGAAAAGCATTGGACTAAAAGAAATAGAATTGGAAGATTAATTTTGCAGCTGAAGGTAGTTGAAGCTTTTGATCATTCTTAACTAGCATAACTTAACATTGAAGTAGATAAGCTATTTCTATCATAGGCTGAGATAAACTATCTCTGACACAGTGTTTTGGTCAGTCTTATCTAGACCCAGTTAAATAATTACTCCCAAAATAAATACTACTTCACTTTTTAATTCTAAATTTTTAAATCACATTGCTGATTGCATGTAAGCATGCTCATGTTTGATGTAATTTTTTGATATAGGTATTTTAAGTACGCCTAGCATATGTATCTGGGAGCACATACACATATAAAATAGACTAAAAAATATCTCACTAAATTGAAAYAGATTCAGCTGCAAACAACGACAAATGAAGAATTATGCACCATGTGTAGTCAAAAGCCTACCAAGATGCATTTATTCTACAATTTTTTAAAAAAATGCACTGAATAGTTTCTAACCATAGACAGAAACAGTGCATAAACAGAGTGAAAACTGTCYCTGATATCCTGCGTTACTTTGGACCATATACCCCATAACAGCCTTTTCTGCATCTTATTTTTACTTATTCAGAACAAGCCATTAACCGAACAYCAGTAATAACAGCACATCCTTTACACAGCTTGAAGGCTGTCAGTGGAATAGATGCTGCAACTGATTGTGTATATCAGAGCTATGTCTGGTTTTAAAATCTACCCACCTTCCTCCAAATCTAGTGTTAGGTCTCTTTCCACAAAAGTAACAAAACAGACTGCAATAGGTGTTGAATTCTTGTAAAATTGTAAAATTTATTTTCACTCTGGATTAAAGGATTTCAGAAGGTGTATAATGACTTAGTAACAGAGCAACACATTCTGAAACAGTCCCTATTCTTCCATCTTCCATTCTTTAGATTTTTCTTACAGTGAAGAAAACAGTTTTTGCCTCTCTTGCAAAGAATGCTTTCCAACTTACTTTCTTCTCTTACAGACACCAAGCCTAAATTGATACATTGTTTACTCCTGCAGGATTCAAAAGTCATATCTTTTTTTTTTTTTGTCTGATGACTGAGGAAAAAAAAAAGATCAGAATTATGATGAAAAGATGAAAAAAATTAAAAATATCCAAGTAGTTCCATGAAACTSGAATTAATGAAGCCTGTTTCCCTACAGATTTGCATCCTTGTCCCTAAGAAGGTGCAATAGCTGACTGAAGCTTTTCCCAAAGTTGTCTGCTTTCTGGGACAGTGAATATAGGWTTACACTGAAACTTTTCCTTAGTTAAAGCCTTCACAGCATCATTTTCCAATCCACAGCTGCCTATTTTTACAAAGCATGCAGGAATTTAATTATCTTTGATATATTCACCTCTTTGTCAAATCTGGTTCATGTTAGCCAAGGGTTCAACACTGTTTCACAAAGACATCAGGAGAGGTAATGCTGCTCAGATGGACTAACGAAATGAAAAAAATTGCCTTGYTCCAACTTCTGTTGAATAATGATCTATTCATAAGCAATAGTATATCCATATACTAATATTAAAATATCCATTTTCCACTGTAATGGATTTTCTTTTTCAGGTTTTTTGTATACTTTGGATAAACTAAGACTACTACATTTTGAACTTTGCCCTCTAATTTTCTATATTTTTAATCTATATTTATATCTATGTATATATATATATATAAACATTCTCATTAAGTTCCCTTGAAAACATGTCTATGAGAGCTATAAACAACCAAAATCTCTTCAAATGATCTCCTTTATCTCTTTGAAACACCTCCTTAAGACTAGCTTCTTAGTTGAATTCTGATTAGTAAACAAACACTGAGCAGACTAAACTACTGCAGCAGGTGTGGAAAATGGATATTTACTTCTAAATCGGTAGATGCACTGAATTTGCATTTCCTGGTAGAAGTAATTTTATGAGCACCATGGTAGTTATATTCTGATCCCAAGGTCACTCTGAATTACTTTCATGACAGTTTTGTTCTGAGAACAAGAACTAGGAGACCACGACCATTCTCCTCTCCAGGTTCCTGCCCAGCCACCACACGTTTCCCAGCTTTTTGTACTGGTTCGAAGAAAACACATTAGGACCTTGCAGTCAGCAGATACGATTTTAAAAAAAAATGGTACTAAGGAATAACTGAGGTGTTTACATATGTACAAAAGAAAGGAGTAATGTGGATATCATAAGACAACATCAAATTGAATGGGAAAAGAAGAGCAGTTTAAACAATGTCAGCTATTTTAACTCAAATTACCTGATTATAAGAAATAAAAATGAAGTAGGAGAGTAYATTTTTCATATGAAAAAAAGGCATACAACAGTCACATTACCTTGAGTTAAATTACGGTGAACCTTGTTTGTTTAAACTTTTTTATTTCTTCAGTGGTTTGCACTGCAGCATTTGCTGTAAGGCTGCATTTTGTTTGCCTTACTAATCATGAATATTGCATGGATCGTGCTCAGTCTTAGAATATGAGCCTTTCTATATTTGTAGGTTTCTTGCTAAAGTGCTACGGAWTTCAAGACCTATGGGACTTTGCGACATTAATTTAAGCCTGTGGCACGGAAGATGCAGCTGTTCATTTATAAGCAATCATYGCATCTACAGAAGTTAAAAGATTAAATTTGAAAAGCCACTTTCCTGAACTTTTAAAGTGATTAAATTAGAACAGAATCAGTGCTATTTTGTTATTAGAAATATTTCTACTAATTAACTTTCTTTCAAATCTAAAATCAAATGAAACCACTGTTACATAGCAATCYACCTGAGCTTGCATCAGGTTAGCATTGCAGATTATGTATCAGCATTTGATTATTATTATAAAGTTTCTYACATATATAATTAAGATATATCATCAACCATGACCCAGAAATACTATGATTAATAATCCTTTGAAGCTGTCATTATAAATCTTACTCAACATTGGCTCAGGTGTAACTCAACACTGCTAGAATTTACTTAGACAAGATCTTTTCTACCRCCAAATTATATCAGAATTATACAGTGGTATTACCTGCTATTAGAAYAGAAATGCCTTCCAATGAAGCTATAGATAAGCAATGCAGGAGATTTTACCCTATCTTTCTCAACATGACGTATATTTTTCACTGATATGATGGGACAACTGCAAACCTGTGCTATAAGTCACTTTAACTACAATTCCCTCTTTCTTTTATGCGTCTAGGACAGTATGAAGAGTGAAAAAAAGTTCAGTAAGGAGGAGTACAGAAACTCTCTGAAATAATGAAAACTGAATTTCTGCACCTAAAGTCCAAAGTTTTGCTGTGTTAGGACCTTAGAAGCAAAACCTAGGGCAAACTTAGTGCGAGGAAGATCAAATGGTACTAATGAAGGTATTTAGAGATGGATGATACGAACAGGATCACATTACCAAGGCTCTCTTCCTAGGCAGTAAGAGAAAGCTTTCCTATATAAGTAGCAGCTGCAGTGTTTAATTCTTAGCAGCTCCTTAATAYTTTGTCTCAAATACTACCTACTAAAGTTTCATATTCAATGGACCAACAAGGTACCAGTCCTTCACAAATGGCCAAAAGTGCTAAGAAAAGCAACACATTTTTCTCTTTTGCTCATCCCCAGCGACATTTTTGCCAAACTCCTGCAGAGCGGTGTTTCCTAAAGCAAGGCAAGACTCCCCAAAGACATAATTGCCCAGTTTTGGTGATCTTCTTACAGARAAGAGGATTTTCTTTCCTCACACATCTAGCCAGTTACCTGACACAATGCAGCAAAAATCTCCAAAAAACCTAGATCAAAAAAGTTTAACRTTTTCCAGAGCAGACAGTTGGAGGCTCCTTTCCAGTGCAGTTCCACCTTTTCCTTGAGTCCCTGAGGACTTCCTTCAGTAGTGCAAAATGTAGAAGATCAGTAAGTGTTGAAGGACTGGAGATGAGTGTGGGGAGAACTGACGGCTAGGAAAAATGATATTTTAACAGTGGAATGTCTAAAACTATGACTTGGGTTGCTAACTATGTAGCGGAAGCCACAGAGCTCAGGCATATAAGMATTTCTGAAGTAGGGGATACATGGAATTTCTCTTTGCTCTCTTATGAACCTCTCCTTTTTCTGCACTTTAGAAGCTCTCCAGAGTGGTAGTAAAAATAAGGGAGAAATAAGACAGAAAAGCCATCTAGTTTCTTGTATGTTTATTAGAGTCGTAAGTGGTCATCAGGAGAAATACTTTCTGGCTAGAGGCTAAATAAAACRTAGGCAGCATAAAAAGAGATTTACAAGTATGAACATCATGTTAAGTGCTGGATACCTCTAAGAGTTGTAACTCTATTTGTTAAGTCACAACCTCTGCCATATGCAATTCAAAATAAAGTTAATTAAAGATGCTGTATCTCTCCATTGAAATTTTAGAAAGACTGAACAATATTTTGTTGTACTGCTTGCAGGCAGATATTGCTCACATTATTAAAGTCTCTTGAATGCTACATATACAAAGCAAGATCTGAGTTTGAACCATAAGCTTCAAATCTGGTACCTTCTGACTTATATGTGTATAGAAACACACACGCATATAAACCCTAAAACTTTGCCTTTACTAATGTCAGGATGGCACGCATCAAATGTCATACATCCAGTGGCTGATTTATACAAGTCAGTCTGCCCCAGAATTCTGAGACAGGGATGTAAAGTTTCTTTTATTTTACTGAACAGGCTTTGTACACCATTAGGACTGCATTTTTTTTCAAGCTGACTCTAAACTAAATCTTCTAAAAAAAAATAAACACTCAAGAAACTTCTATGATGCAGCCACTGCAAGGTAGTTACCGCAATAACAGGTAAACGATTTCAATACAGATGTTTATTTAGGAAACTATCAAACACACACAGCTACAATCAGACTGAAGAACTTAGCAATAAATTGTGCTATTTCATATGCTATTGTTCAATTTTGCAGCTTTGGTCTTTCGGCCTTTTTGGTCTTTGCTCCTGAGCATGGATTAACTGTCATTAATCCACCTGCTCAACTGTCTAATGAATATCTGCCCACAATATAAGTTATGCGAATCTCCTGGGTAATGTGCATCTCATCTCCAAAGTTATAATCAATCAGAAAGTAACCAAAACAGATGTTCATCTGCTGACTTGGTCCATAAACACACAAAAATCCAAGGTGAAGAAATCAAGCCTTCYCCCCTCATTACTTGAGAATAACTTCTAAACCAACTGCTATCCAAGTGCTCATGGCATATATTCTAGGTAATGGTATGGCTCAATAGCCAAGATTTAAAAAGGCAACAAGGGGGATAAGACTTTAGAATTCAAAAAATTATCTCCAATGAGATCAGCCTGTAGTCTGGAAAGTATATTTTTCCATATATTTTTAATCCACAAGACAATGACTTTTTTTAGTATAAAACTCAACTGCAACCTAAACACATTCTGGTTTGCCTAAGACAGCAAATATTCAAAAATAACTTTTCTGCTTACAGTGTTTCTTACAGTATGCAAGGTAACACTAACTTTGCTAACCAACACTACGGTATCTCATCTAATAGGTTTCCTGGAGGGCATGAAAAAATGCAGTGAACTACACTTTGTCTTAAGTAAAAGATCTATAGAGTCACAAATCCACCACAATGCATTCAAGACAGGTTATTTCTTTTTGTGTCAGAAAAAGAGCATTATGTTCTTTAGATCTGGGAGGTTTATTAAAAGCAAATGGATATGGAAAAGAAAGTAGGGCAATCAAAAGTAAGAAGGCTTTCGTTTGTCCGTGGGGAAGATATTTTTATATAAATATGTATATATACATACACGCACATACATATCTCAAAGTATTTTATGAGTAAAAAATGAACTGCTGACTATAATCCGTTAAATCTTTAATATGCAGAATGACCCACTAAGAAAAGAATGTGCATGGAGAGCTTTAATAAAAAGAAAAAAAGAGAAAAATTTGATAATGTTAATATCTTAAGTCTTTTTTGTTGCAACTAGTAGGCAATTTTGCAACTACAACTATAAAGCTCCACCGTTAGTCTCTTTGAGTAAGAAGTATTTAGCATAACAACAAAGTGGCAAATATAAAAGCAAAACAGCCCTGCCACTGCTCCTTTTCTTGACCTTAAAATGAATAATTGGATAGCACATTATTAAGTAGAATTATATAAATAAGTGGAGCTTGCATACATACATGTTTATATATATATATAGACAAAAGGCAACGTTGTATCTGTCACTGTCAACGAATCAACTTCGATGTTGATTCGTTGTGATGTGATTCGCAAGGATGTGAATTTCAACCACATAGCTCCCCAGTGGATCAAAATTAAAATGGAAATAAATCAGTTTTGTAATTATTAATATAATAGACAAGAGCTAGAATGGTAAGGCATCACTTCTAATTAAAGGCAGCAATTAAAGGATACTTCAATCAATCATCTCTGGGAAAGTGTACTGTATTGATTGCTACATTAGTTATTAAAATCATATTAAAATAAAATTCAGATGTACTTATCTGTCAACTACTTGAAAATACTATTCTAAGATKTATAATTTAGAGCAATGACATCACAACTAAGACTAAAATATCTCTTCATATTGTGTAAAGAATGGTGCGAGACACTGTCTCGGGCTCTCTGGTAGTGCAGTACTCAAYAACTTATTCTTGGAAAGGAGGCACAGAAGTTTTACAGTCTCTKCCCCAGTCCAGGTTACCATAAACTCCTCATGGTAGTACTTCACTATCAGCTTTTCCGGCAGCAGAATTTCACAGAATATCAATTTACGTGGAACATACTCTGATTATACGCATCATACCTATCAAAACTAGGAATTTTAAGAACTCTCGACCTGGAGACAGACTTAGTTGCACAACAAGTAGCAAGAGAAATTAAAATAGAGTTTGTAATTTCACAGCTCAAGGTGGAAAAAAAGGGAAGGTGGACTGCAGGGTTCACAGTTAAATGCAAACAYAAGAGGCCCTTGGTTCATCTACATTTTATATTCCTGTGGAGAGAGAGGACATAAAGAAGACAGTAGTAGACAAGAGAGTGAAGTTTGCCACAAAATGAAAGTTACAGCTAAACTCAGTTAAGATGAGCATAGAAAAACATAGAAGCAAATATCACCAGACACAATAGAAGTAGGAGGACTATGAGTATGGCAAGAAAGAACAAAGAAAAATTGCTTCCCACCTTAATTACTGCATAAATAGATCTTTTTAGTCTGAGACAAACACAGAAAGAGGTTTGCCACATTCTGAAGTACAGGTGTATCGCATACAGTTTATTAATATCTACAGTAAGTTGTTAGACAAAAATGCAATTTATAATTGAAGTCCTCATGATTTCAGTTGCACAAAAAATGTAGTACCTAGCATATCCACATAATTGCTTTATTTCCTTATAAAAACAATCTCTTAAGCATTACTTAAATGTAGTTTGAAAGGAAAAGATGACCAGATGCTTTCAAAGACCAAAACGCAGTGACTTTGAGAGAACTAAATGAGCTACATATGCAAAGAGTATCTTCYTAAAATTTTGATTGTTGTGAAACTCTTCTCGCAATTATCAAATTTTACTGTTGATTTTAACCTGGTAGTTGTAGCACTGCTACTGACCGCTCTGCAATTATGGGCTGTAATCAGAAGAAAAATAACTAAAAAATACAAGATAGGAGRAAAGAAAGAAAGAGGTACAGTATCAAAAAATTACTTTATTTTCATTAAAGGATGCCCATTCTAACAGAAAAAAGAAGCTTAACCAGCCCTCAGCAGCTAAAAATTGCGGCTACTTCTTCAAAAATAAATACCAAATTTCGCAATGCAAGGTAAGGTCTTAACTAAAGCACGCAAGTAAATATCTGCCTGTCAATCACTCAAAACTCGTTTCTCTTAATTGTGTTCCACCAACCTTAACTTTCTTTGAAAGTCAAGTAAGTAACATCAGGCAATAGCAGCAGGTGGGAAGGAACAGGCAATAGCAGCAGGTGAGATCAGCTGTAGCTGTCATGCTGAACGCAGAAACCTACACAGGTTTCAAAAACCTGCTATTGATTTAGACTCATTAAAATCAGTTTACTAAAAACACTACAAAAATAGATTTTTTTCCACTGAAAATGTCTCTTTAGAAGATAAAAAGCTCCTAGTTTACCTAGGGTAATCAATGAACTGCATGCTACCTCCTATAATACTGCATTAATTCTGTCATCATATCACTTCTAACAAATGCAAATAAAAAGGGGCATAGAGAAAAAATTARCTACATGGATTTATGATTTCAGACAAATTTTTCACAAAATATAACAATATTATTCCAGATATTCATCCTTTGCAAAACCTATTTAGAAAACTTACACAATAGTTGACTAAAATTAATAACTCTTCTTGGCAATCAACATTAGTTTTTAAACTTACCATAAGGTTATTAGTGCTTATTAAATATCATTTAAAACTATGAACATATATGCATAACAGTAAATAACTTACAGAAAACAACAGCTTTTTAAAGTTGTCATCCTTTGCAATTAGAAATACATTAGCTTAAGGTTAGATATTGAATCTACTGAATTTCCTTGTCAATGAAAAGCATGTCTATCCATATGCATAGATACATGTATACAAAGTAGTAAGCTCAAAAAGTCTTTAAATAATTACCCAGAAAAAAAAAACAGGCAGTAACAGCAAAGCAACAACTACTATCAATCTACAGCAACAGGACTACTGTGCTCTTCCAAGTGCCTCAGACTCTAGGGATAGGATTTTAAGAGCAGTTACATTTGTACAGTAACTGATGCATTCAGTTTTCCTCACAGCAGTAATTAAAATGGCTCAGAGAAAGAGTTATCATGCTGCATGTTGTTAATCAACAAGGATTAGACAAGCTGGCTTTCAAAATTCTGGCTTTTCTTATCAATTGAAATTACTTTAAAAATTAAAACTATACAATCTGATTCCACGGGTATTGACTGTCCTCAATTTTCACCAACTTTGCTAAGAGTTGCAGGCGTTCACACAAATAACTAGGTTTATAAATGAATAGACTAGGAACAAAAATTACTTATTTAGTCTTACTGTAAATTTATGTCCCATCTGCATGATGGTAATACTTTTCCTGCCTCATTTACCAAAGTACACTATCAACAGTAGTTCTTACAAACTACTTCTAAAGCTGTTTCTACAGTAACAGTAATTTTTAGAGACAGACAATTACATTTTTGTTTGTTTGGTACATTACATGATAAGCGGTGCAAGAGTAATTACTAAAACCAACAGTCATGATGTTTAGCATCTTTCTTATTCTTTTTGTCCTTGAAAACACTACAATATATGGTAAAAAAATATATAAAAAAAATACTGCAAAAACTTGAGCACAATTCTTACCAGTGAGCATTTAAAAATCTAACCAAGTTTTGCCACGCTACCACTCTTTATTTATTTTAAGATTGTTTCCTTTCGGAAATTGTTTTTCCAGTAGGATACCTGCTAAAACCGTGTAGACTATCACTCAAGATTCCTTGCAAAGCTCTCTACTTCTATACCATTCATTTTATTTATATCGTGTTTGCTGTTCTCAGCCATTATACACAGTATGTCAATACTAAATTTCATCTGTCTAGCTGGTCAGTTCATTTGCAGTACCACTTTAATCCCCATCTTATTTCACCTACCTTACGCTCTATGTACGATTCTCTTCTAACATCTATCATCATTTCTAAGCTAAGACACCAAAACCACTTTAATAGAATAACCAAGATTAGAAATATTTTTTGTATGAGAATTTTATAATAGAAAACGAGTATTTAAAGGTTAGAAAGAACTGTATTTCAAAACAGAATAAAAACTAGTGTTATCTTCCATCCTAAAACAGTATTCTTTAGTACCATGATTAGGTACAAATATCTTAACTCCTGACAAACAGGCCGATACCTGTTTCACTGGCMCAGCATAAAGGACTGCAACTTATTTTTAGAAAAGTAATGTTTTTGCATCCCAAGTTTGCATATGAGTGGATATTAAAATGACTCTTACTCCTCTTGTAATTGGAAGGTGAAGCTTAAAGGACAGTGAACAAAGTTAGCGGTGGATTTTTAGGATTTTTATACTGTGGATATGGTAAACTGTGAATGAAACGGGTAACGACATACAGCTTGACAAGCTGCATGTTACTGGAAATAATCAGAGCACTGGTGAGGTTACAAATTTAAAAAAAGCCAATAATTCAGTGTGTAAGTGCAGACCTTGAGAGTGCTGGAGACTAAAATCAGAAGAACAGCCAAATCACTTATCACTCCGGCGGTACTCAGCCCCTCTTCCGACAGATGCTGCTACTCCCAAAGCAGTCTCATCCGATCAGATTAGGAGTGAACTCCTGAACCTTCAGTTTTCAGCCTTCACATTAGGATAAACCAAAATCGGAACTGGTTTACCTTAACGTGCTGGCCTGAAAACAGCGGTAGCGCAGGGGCTGATTCGTGAGCAGATCACGTGCTCCCGTCCTGAGACCAGCAGCACCCATCAGAGGGCTACAGACGCAGTAACAGCTTCAGCAGTCTGATTTTAATTCCTGGCCACATGTCTATCAGAGCCCTAATGTGGGAGAAACACTGTAAATGCACAGGTAATTAGATTTTAATGCTAGAAATATATGAATTACYGTAGTGGTTTAAATTAGTGGCCTTTCAAATCTGGTATCCTGTTCCCAGAAGGGGTTAGTATCAGACATTTAGAAGGAAAGCACAAAGCAACCCCGTGTTAAGCAGTCATGAGATAACCCTAGAGTCAGGATCAACAGGTCTACTGAACGTATGACTCCTCTCCGTTTCAGATTGCTTTACGATTGCTTACCTAGCCAACATAGCTCAGTCGTCTCT
Source organism: Rhea americana (assembly GCF_003343005.1). Taxonomy (NCBI): domain Eukaryota; kingdom Metazoa; phylum Chordata; class Aves; order Rheiformes; family Rheidae; genus Rhea; species Rhea americana. Next base: position 1,669,191 of record NW_028185927.1, read on the forward strand.
ACGAACTTTTGATCATCCATCATCTAACTAACACAACACGAACATTCTTTGATTTTGGCACATATGTTTATAACAACAGAGGTTGGGAGCTTTCTGGAAAAGAATATAAAACACAAACTATCATCTGTCTGACACATGCGAAGTCTCTAGAGCATCAGCAAAACTTGAGCTAATCCCAACTGTGGAAAGAGTCAAAAAGAGAGGAAACAAAAAAAGAGAGAGTAAAAACCATGATCTAAAAGCTCTGTATATACTCAGAAATACAAGATAAATTACAGAATAACTATTCCACTATCTCACTCAAGTCAAATAACTTTACCCTTTTAGCTAGTTACGTTACATCAGACATAACGCAAGCAGTAAACGCTGAAACTAAAAGAAAGAAATTTACTGTTTTGTATTTTACCACTTCTCTAAGTACTTCTTCCTTTATTTTAGTTTTACTTTAGCTGAATCAATTAAAATATTAAAGTTAATGCTTTCCAAAGCTAATCTCCAAAAGGATATCTGGAATTTTCGTAAGGTGAGAAAATTCTGCAAATCTTTAAACCCAAGAAAATGTTCTTAAAAAAAAAAAACACCAGGACCAAAAAATATATACTATGCTTACGCTCTTAGACCGTGTCTGTAACAGGGGCCATTTTTCAAAACAGAATGAATATAAGCGGCATCCAGAAAAAGAAAGGTCAGATTTTGTACAAAGAGTTTCGTTTGTCTAAACAATGAATTCATTGCATGCCTGATACTATCTCCAAGCTTAATCATGGCAGTTAACAGGTGTGAACAGACTACTGTAGCATATGTTTCCTGTTGTGATGGCTTTTGTTCAATTCTTACTTCTAGTATATAAACAGTAAGTGACTCTTAATATCATTCATTTTAAAAAATAATTTTGTACAACTATTTCATTTAAAAATAGATAAGAGCCTACTTTTAATAGCACTATGTTCATGTTAATTTATAGTAAAGGCTATTCTTCTCCATCTTCCAGAAATACATCAGTGCACGAGAAGCCATGCTCTTAAAGAAAACCTGGGAACTAAAAATACCKTTGAATAGCTTTTTACTCAAAAAGTATGCTTCCACACTTTTCCATCTATTGGCATTCAGCCGAGTAGGTAGTTTTAGATCACATCAGTAAAAGTAAGTAATGAAATGCAATCTGATTAGTGCAATATGCTCAAGTGATTCACGATGCACACAGACCGCTTACATGCCCTAGATTCCTAGGCAGACCAAGATATTACTTTTTCCTTTTCTTTTATTAAAGAAACAGTCTTCAAGCTCTCAGAACATCAAATATATATATATATATATATATATATATATATTTAGCTTTTCAAAAGTGGTAACAACCTGCAAGTCATATTTTCTCAGAGCACACAGATGTGGGGGCTTTTATTTTTATTTTTTAAACAGAAATGGCTTTAATCGAATCATTATTATTTTCAGATGTCTCACTGGAGCTGGCTATTATACTGCTTTTCAAAATAGGACACAGTCATATGATCATTTTAGATTAATTAGAATTAGGGTTTAAACAGTGCGCTTTGTATTTGTTTCTGACCTTTAAGCTTCAGCATCAAGGTACACTGCAGAGTGAGTCATACTAACATTATAAAAGTACATTTGAATTTTCACCAAGAATACATTATTAACATATGTTGGAACTTGATTATTTACTTTCTAGATAAACTAGAGATATTTTCCACATCAACAGAGGATTGGTTATCAGTCGCTGTTTTGATTTAGTGCCTTTGGAAATTCTAGGGTTCTGGCACAGCACTTTCCTGCTCTAGTTTTGTGGTTTAAATGCAATTATTCCTGGTTTCACTAGGAGAGGTTAGAATCAGGCTCTAGGTAGCCGTACGGCTCAGATCCTGCTGTCCTTGCTCACCACAGAAGTTCCATTAAAAAAACTGCTCAGAGTCCTGATGGCAGTATCATTTAGCTCTGTATTTTCTTAAGTGTTGTGGGAGGCCCGTATACAAACACACGCACTGTAAGCGACAGGAGTCCATTTACCTTGAGCTTTAYGTATTGGTATTACTTGGGGTTGAGCGAGGAAACATTGTTCTCTGAAAAAATCATTCCTGTGCATCAGTCACTTCAGGAACTTCATCACAGATAGCTCAAGACTTCATGTAACTTCCTTAGATGCAAATGCCAGAGTTTTTCCAACGATAGCTATTTTCTTTTTGCTTGATATGAAACTGTTTATTACATATGTTCTCCAGACTCCCAGCTGCYTTCCATGTACTTAAACAAGACCAGAATTCTACCTGAATCTTATCTGACTGACAGGAAATCCTGTAGTACAGGCTGTAGTACCGGAAAGATTGAAAAGCACTGTTCGAGAAAAAGCACCTTCATAGGCTTAAAATTAACAACATCCGCAGGGATGCCACGAACCACCACGCAAGTCATTGAGTTAACAGAAAGAAACTTTCCAAAAGTTTCAGAACATGTGAAACAGCAGGACATAAATAATCACCAAACATATCATCAAATAATCTTATGAATGTTGGAGAATATATAACATAAAATACACAGTGATTTTCTTCTATCTGCATTCACCACAAGATCTACCAGTAAATATGATATAGTCAGATTCCACGTTTTCCTCAAAAACAAACCTTTCGCTTTTTAAACTGGATTATACATTTAAATTCAACTGTGCAAACACCATCAGAAATAAATAACAGAAGATCTAAATGTGACATACCTTGACTATCGGAGGATTACAACTATTCTAATGATTCAGATAGAAGCGTCATTTTCTCAGTTACCAAAAAAAAAAAAAAAAAAAAAAAAAAAAAAAAAAAAAAAAAAAAAAAAAATGAATATTACATATTAGGCAGTAAAACTTTAACCTTTTCAGATGCTTATGGGGTAGAGTCTGTGGTATCTATAATAGATATTTCTAAAATGTTAGTAAAAGTACTTTTAAAAACCGGTTTCAAACCTGAAAATTGGTATTTCAATATAAAAACTGAAAGCTATAATTCAGTTAAAAATCCTGTTTCACYTTCTCTAGTTTATCAGCCTTTTCCATATACAGCAAAGGATCACATTAGTATGATGTCATGCTGCAGAAAGAACAAGGGCAAGGTAGCACTGTAAAAATATCAAAAGATAATTTGAAATATTGCAAAAGGAGCCTGCAAAAACTGATCTGTTTTCAAATACTTTGTAATTTTGCTTATCAGTCATGCATATTCAAACACTGATTAAAAGAAACCTCATCAAATTAGTTACACTTAGGAATTTTAGCTGCATGTCACATATGTGATTTTTTTTGTCCCACCTGCATGAACCTACCTGAATTCTAGGTAGAATCCCCCAACTGCTGTTTTATTTCTCCTGCTGGTAAGTGTAAGATAAGTTTTTTAYATTTGGTTTCCTTATATTTTTCACATTTTATGCTTTAATAAATGGGGTTAAAYAAACCTATTTATGTTTTCAAGTATCTTTGTCAAATTATTATACTGAGGTTATTTTATGTATTAATTGGTATATTTTGAATGTTTTCAATGGACACATTGAAATAATTTCAAAATGAACAAATTAAAAAGTGGGATATTTAAGTGCCATGAAATATATGTAAGACTGAAATCATATTAATACACTACATGAACACCAGTTCTCTAATAYGTTGGTGCCTTTATTCAACAAATAGCTCACCATGCAACTGAGTGGTATTTGTTGGATAATTAAACATATGATGATATAAAATAACTTTCTTTAGGGAAAGAAAAGAAAATTCATTGTTTCTGTTGGATGGTTATAATCTGTCCACTGAGTACAAGAGTTACACTCACTATCTTCTATTGTTTATGTTAGTACATACAGATATAACAATTTTATAATTTAATTAGGTATACCAGCTTTTATTTTTCTCATCCTTTTCCCTGAGAAAATCTGAGCTTCATTTAAGACTTTAACTATTGGTATTAAAAGGAGGTGAAACCCTATTATTAACCAAGCAAGTAATTCCTTTAAAATGGTAACATCAAATACAGTTAACGCTATTTCAATGAAATCATTTCTTTATTGTAAACATGGAAGAGTATTAAATCCCAGTTAAAAATGCAAATTTCTATTAGTTTTGTATTGTATTNAAAAAAAAAAAAAAAAAACCCTCAAATTTTTAGGTTCACAGCATTTATCAACTGTTTGAGGTAATAAATTAATTTAACAAACTAACAAACTAACTCTTTGATCTAGCAACTGATAGTGTTAGTGATCTATTACATGGATATGGATGAAAGACAAATTTTGTCCACGGCTTTCACAGGGATTTGCTGCCACCGTAGTAACTTAGTATTTCAGCATCAGCATCTTGGGAGGTGCCCACGGCAGTTTCACCCTGCTCTGTCCTCGTGTCCCGAGTGCTTTCTCTGGTCTTCCCACCTCACGCAGTCCTCTCCGTCCCCTGCAGTTCTGCATCCCCCTCTGCTCTGCTCCAGTCTCCCCAGCTCGCTGTAGTATTCACTCTCCCCTTCCCTAAGCTTTACTCTTCATACAAAACCATTTCTCCTTTCCCCGGACTGCCTTGATCTAACAGTGAGGTTCTAAGGTCGGAGAGGAGAAACGAGTCCCCCTAACCCGACCTCTGTGGGCAGAACCATAGACTCCTGCTAGTCACAAACAGATACTGCAGCTGTAACGCCTTAAGGCCAACGGTAGAGGATTTCCCCTCCCACACTGGACCCGCCAGTAGAGTTGGAAAAAGCAGCAAAACCTTGCCCTGCTGCTTCTATGGAGCACTCTTCTCTGTTCAGGCAGTCTTGGGACTGAACATCTGAACTGAAAAAAACTACCAGAACTGCCAGGCTCGAAGGGTCCTCAGCAGCAGCGCAAAGTCCTTCGTGGTGTACCCTGGGGATTGATCCTGGGGCCAGTACTATTTAACATCCTCATTACTAAACAAATGGAGAGACAAGAATCACACAAAGTTCAGCAATGGGCAATGCAAAGTCCTACATCTGGGGAGGAATAACCCCCCACACCAGTACAGACTGCAGGCCAACTGAGTTGGAAGCACGTCRGCAGAAATGGACCTGGAGGTCCTGGGAAACAAGCTGGATGCAAGTCAGCAATGTGCTCTTGCAGCAAAGGTGGCCAACAGCATCCTGGGCTGCATTAGGAAGAGCGTTGCCAGAAGCCATACTCTTCTTAGTAGTAACCACTGAAAGGACAGGAGGCAAAGGGTGCAAACTAAAATACAGGAAATTCCTCTTTAGCATCAGAAAAAACTTTGTTACTGTGAGGGTGATTGAACACTGGAACAAGTTGCTCAGAGAGGCTGTGGAGTCTCCATCCTTGCAGCTATTCCAAATCTGACTGGATACAGTCCTGAGCAACCTGCTCTAGCCGACCTTGCTTTCAGCAGGAGCTTGGACTAGATGATGTCTAGAGGTCCCTTCCACCTTCAGCTATTCTATGATTTTGTGTGATCTCTACAGATACAAAAATCTCAGTTAACATATGGTCATTGGGTATGTGTTACTTTGGCTACAAAAATTACTGGATTTTTCTAAGACTTATACTAGACAAAATTTTAACACGGAAAACAAAAATACATTTCCTTCATATATGATCTGACAAATCAGGCACCTACTCTACAAACAGAAGTGAAAGAAATGTGTCAGCTACACGCTTTTTCCCCCCACTCTATGAAATGGATGCAACAAAGTAAAGGAACACTTTAAAAACTTTTCAATGTGGCTACATCAAATATATGCTACTTTACCTATGGAAAAGGAAATTTCATTCTAAGGCTGTAATTAGGTTGCTGATAATACCATCCTTGAAAACAAGTAAGTGTCTTTCTGATGGCCACTGTTATTAAGATACAAAGCAGGTACTTCGATGGTTGGCCTGAAAAAATAACTAAGCCGCTTTAAGATTGTGCCAAGTATCCAAAACAAAACTTTAAGTACATACAAACACTTGCTAAAAGTGTGAAAAAAAACCCACATTCTTAATCACTCCAGCAGTGACAAGGAAAACCTTTGTGTGCAGATACTGATATACATTACATAATTTGGGAAGATAATTAACTGTAAGAGTTCAGTGAGATAACTACGGGATTCTTTCCCAGGATAAACTTAGTACATTTGAACTTTGTACACTGGCATGTATTTGAGTGAGGTCATTTAGAGCTAACTTGAGTGGTAGTAAAAACACACTCGCATTAATGCATTAATCCAGGCAGGCTCATGAGCTCTTGTAAATAAATAAAAAATAAATAAATAAATAAACCCCACTTAGTTGTAAGAATGCGGTTTTTTTAGTCAGTATCAACAGTCATTCTTAAAGAGGAAATACAGGTGTCTAAAATTTAGTTAGGTCTGTTCATGGTAAACCTTCAGAACAAAGTTTGTGCAGCCCAGCTTTTATTACAGTTTTTCCATTTTCTAATCAGCTCTGATAAACATAAGACCAAATACAGGTGAYAGATGTTTATGAAAGTCACTTATGGTCAAAGTCAAGAAAACCATAAACAACTAAATGGAGCATYTTAAAACAGAAAGTGCTGAACAGTCTTAATGAATGATACCTCTCCATCCATAACTGAAAAAAGCAGTCCTTCTTGTTGACTCTTTYGCTAAAATTTTAGTCATTAATAACCACCTGCAAGGCAAAACTGGATGCTTACTATTACTTTACTGCACGTGATTCCTTGCAACCGCACGCAACATAATTCTCTTGCATAGCAGCAAGAACTATGTACTGGCTATCCTAACCACTTGTATCAAGTAGCAGATCTGAAGCCTAAATTAAGAACGCAGGACCTGACAAAGCCATCAGTAATGGCTTAAGAAGCCTCAAAATCCTCATAACAGTCCCCTACTTTCAGAGATTAAAACTTAAAGTCTATTGGAACTCTTCATCAATTTAAAGCATTTAAAGAGTCTACTGTGAGTGAATGAAATTTTCAAACAGACATAATTTTACAATTTCCTTGATATTAAACATTTAAGTTTAAAGAACACCTCCTTGTCTAAAAATAATGAATGTTTAAACTGAAATATAATTCTCTTAATTGCTCTTAAGATTCCAGCATTCAAAAAAGTCACAGATTTGGCTTCATTTTACCACTATTTACACTTCTTCATGCAACTTCAGTGAATCTGAAAAATGTCCCAAATAAATGAACTTCTCCAGCTTTTCTTCAAATTTATTAATTAAGGTATCCACTAATTATGGACCAACTCCCAGGATGATAAACACCAAATTGCATCTGAAATCAAGACATCACAAAGGTATCATGTAGCCACCTCTGCATAGACAGACGTGTTAATATATTTCTTTATAAAAAGCAAAATATGCAGCCAAGTAATGGGCTAGGTCTTAACAGACAGTGGAAAACTGACTCCAGGGGGAACTCATAATGAAAGGCTGTGTTTGTAAAAATTTACAGCTAGCTGCACTCTTGTTACTTCTTTTGGATGTSTAGAAAAACAGATGAATCAACTATCTCCCCCCATGAAGACCTGGCTTCTCCTCACAACTATGTCCTCAGGACTGGCTAACACCCCTTTCCACCCCAACTTTGCACTGAAGTCTTTTAATAAAAGCAGGTATCGGTTAAATTTATCTTGAATTTTGAAACTGATTAAATTTATCTGAGGTCTTTAAAGAAATACTGGAATGGATTATGGTAATTATCTTGGAATGTGAAACAGGATTGAAATTTGATGTTGCCAGACTTTTACACTGCACATATATGAAAATTTATTTAATATGTAAACATTTTTTACTCAAAAGCATTAAGCACATTTTTTCTAAATAAAAAGATGTATATTAYCTTCATTACTACAACAGAATCAAGTTATTTGTGGTCATGCTTGTGGGGCAGAACAAGCTCCATGCACTCTCCCAATAAAACGAAATCCCTATGTATCCTATCATTCCAAGGTAACTTCCGTTATTTTTTCTAAATTATGAAAATATRCATCCTACATTTCAAGACTAAACTGTCAAGAGTTTCATTTGTGAAGAAACCATGCTGCCATCTTCATGCACACACGTGTTTCGYTACATTTGCTTTACAGAAAGCCACCCACAAGGTATCAGACCTCAATCTTAACAGTCGGTCAGTGACTGGCAAAAGTGGGAGTTCAGCAGCTGCAGGAGAAGCAGCAACTGCGTTTAGCATGGTGTTCAGGGCCAGCTTCGCCCTTTGGAAACCAGGCTTCCCGTCAGCACGTAGCAAGAGCTGATCTCCCCCCGCCACGCACACCTGGCTGGCAATTCTGCTCTCCAGCTGGATTCCCACATCAACCACAACCATGCAGCAGGTCCAAATGGATTCAACTTCTGACACACCCTTCTTTTGGAAATTCTTACATATTATAAAAAGCCCATGCCATTTTACCTAAAATTCAGCCAGACTGGTTTATTCTGAACATCTCTGTAACAYGAGAACAGCACAGACCACACTGCTCCCCCTCAAAACACATTCAGACGGGATTTCATTTTTGGCCACTCTGAAGTTCTTTGTTCCAGTTTCCTGCCTAGATTTCCCCGTTTCCTGTGCCAAGCCAAGAAATTAATCTCAGGATCAGGATTAAACTTTAAAAGCAGATGTTACATACTGGTAAACAGGGTGATTGTGCGTTTTCCTGGCTATATGCAGTTGAATTCTAATGGAATTAACCCTAGGTAATCACAGAGCAAAAAGAACAAAATAACACAAAGGAAGAGCATTAAAATTCATAAATATTGCAAGTAACTTTCACATCTATGAATTCCATAGTGTCTTTAATCATTTTCCTTTCAAAATAAGCCATTGCAAAAAAAGAAAAAGGAAGGCTTTAATACGACATTAAAGTTGTACAATTAAAAGACAACCTAAATTTCTTACAGTAACTTATATACATTCATGCAGCAGGCTATATTAATAATTTATTGCACTAACATATTTGTTACATTAATTAAGCCACAGAACCAGAAAACAGAAAAATCAACCTATGTTACTGAAAATTTAGGTTTTTCAGAATTCAGAATTTCTTGAATAGCATGCACTAAATTTTATCTATGACTCTAACAAACACACAATCTTCCTGTCTCTAGCCTAACTCCATTTTACCTTCTGCACTCTTCTCATAGAAATTAAAAAACAAGACACTGCACTATCTCTGCACAGCTACAAGATGCACAAATTCAGGCTGGGAATTTCCAATTTGAAGTTTTGCCCTTAGAGGCTTAATCATTCTTCCTGCAGCTGCATCTGTAAAATTATATATATATATTCCAACTATTATCCAATTGCTTAGCGTACTACATTTTGCTAGAGTGGTTATGGCTGGAATGGGAGAGAGGAAGGTTCCCTGCCTGCTATACTCTGCTGCAGAAGGAATCTCCTGGAGGAGAGGGAAGTTGCTCCTTTCCAGACCCAGAACAGTCTGCACTTGAAATGACTGGACTGGAAAGTAACACAGATAAAAAGAATCCACCATATAACATCAGAGTGAACAAAGTGGTAGCTTCATTTTCTACTTAATTTCTGAGTAATCTCTAGTTAAATTTCAAACTATTCAATTTTATTTTTTGTTCTAACAAAACAAAATTGTTGAGACTAGAAACCCTGAGCATCTTCTATTGCACAGAATTAAAACAGTGAGGAGCGGCTTTATTTCAAGAGTTTGGCTGATTCTGGTAATATTCCAATATATTTCCTCRTCTACTTGAGTGAAAATGAAGAAAAATAGCTTAATAATTTCATTAGTAAGCACTCTGAAAATACTAGGAAGAGCTCAATAGAGCAGCTAGCTTGTAGATATGAGGAGAAAGTATTTCCCAGCCAACAAGCAGCAAGGGATGGACCAGAGCAGTAACCCATGCAGCCCCACGGGGAATATACCCTGAGGGCCTAATTTCACTGCTCAGTTTATGTCACTCTGAAGTGGCTCTGCATTTGCTTATCCATTCCTTTTTGCTCCTGTTCATACTAGGAGCACTTCTTTTACACCAGCGCAAGTATTCCTGTGACTGTAAACTGCGTTAGATATGCTCAGTGATCAGCTTGCAAATTAATCCTCCTAACTCCCTTTTTGCTCAAAAAAGGGATTCATTTTCAGAGGGATGAGTAAGCTGATGAGACCTACTGCAAAGCTGGACAGATGCTACTGCTAATGCAAAAAAAGGATGCAAAGCCACCTTTATTGCAGTGACATGAAATTAATGTCAGAGGACCATGAAACCACACCATTAAACCACTGGGGGGGGGAAAAAATGGAAGTCAGTTTTAGTTCTTTAGCTGCTTCTTAAATTTCTCTTACCAGAAGAATGAAGTGTTAAATTACTACTCTAAATGTCCCCACTTGACCTTACACCAGAATGTCTCATCCACCTGAAAGAAGGCAATAAATATTATTTATTATATTTATTCATGGAGTGGAGTGTACTTCAATACTGTATCATACTGCACCTTACTGGAAAATACAAAACGGAAGTGAGTGTTGAAGAAAGCTCTTGCAATAGCGCAGTATTAAAGAAAAAGAGAATTCCTCTGATCTCTGAGCATATTCTAGTGACAAGTCTAGGAATATGACATTAAAGCAGAATATGTTGGAGTGTGATTCTGTACAGTACAGGGAATATTAGGCTTTTGGAACTGCAGAAAAAGAGTAACATTTTAAGTTGTTGTGCGTCCTTGATACTGCACTTAATCCGATTTGTAGCTAATTCAGATTATTAGAGAAAACTGCAAGAATCTRCAGATAGTCTTCAACAGTTTTTAGATCCTCTGGTACTGTAAAACACAATTTAAGAATCTTGCAGAGTAGACTAAAATATTTTTTTTTTTTAACATGTTGAATATATACTAAAATAAAAAAAGGACTATTGCTAAAAAAAAAATGTAGGAAGATGGAATTATAGTGCCTTCCTTAACAGTTAAAATCTAGATTGCACTTATGCTTGACAGAAGAAGAAAATTGAGTATTTTTATAGAAAAGTATATCCAATTTGTTTTTCACATAATTAAATAGAAAAAAAAATAATAGAAAACCTGACCAAATCCTCTGGTTCCTTTGAAGTACAGTACAAGGAACAGGATTACCATGGAAACAACAGGCACAAAACTGCAACAGAAGCTAAGAGAAGTGCCATCGCTTCTCARCAGCGAAGGAAGAATGAATGCCGTAAGCCTTTCAAGTGCTTACTCACGCGAGTACATCCCACTCAAAGGAGTTCTCCCACTAAACTCAACAGAGCCCGATCTGAAAGGTCTCTAACATGAATAAAACACTGGAATTACACAATACTTAGTAACTAGTGTTTAACTACAAGCACTGTGCTGAAATCAAATGTTCTTCATGTATTTAATTTCTAGTATTTTGYATTTTGTATTTTTAATTTCTAGTATTTTTCAAAATAAGTATGTGCTGTCTTTTTAAATGAGAAYTTGTTCTTTCAGAATAAATTATTTAGGTAACCATTTTAAAGGTGAAGTTTTCAGAAAAAAACATCACTAATGCAGCAGAACTGTTCTTGCTTTAAATTGCTATAAACATTGATATATATATGTATATATATATACACACATATATAGATATATATATAAATTCCCAGAATAAAACAACTGAAAAAATAAGCYAAAAGATCATTTTAATGATAGTCACTTACATTTTTAATAAGTTAGTATTTCTGCATTCATATTTTCAGCTTCCTGGAAATATTTTTCCGTAACATAAAAAAGCACCTGAGACTTCTAAAATGTATTTGTTATAAACTGAAGAACTGTACACTGGTAAGTTATTTCAAAATAAAAGTTCCTTTTCCCTCTCTTTGTTTTCTCCTAGTATTCATTTATACTCTGGACAGCATCTTTGACTACATTTACATTTCACTATTTTTACAAAACATTCCAGGACTGCAACCATCTCTGCTTAATGTAGGCAACCAAAATAATTCTTACAGCAGTTCTGAAGCACTCTCCCGTTCTTTAGCTTTCATTCTGCAACTCTGCTTCTTTTATACACATTCAAATGCTACTTCTACTKCCTTTATTTCTTTTTCTACTCAGTCCTTTCTCAAACTTCCCCAGTTGAATTCGTCTGGGGTTTCCTCCCTTTTCTTCATTGCACCAAATAACGCATTCTCACCATGKAGCTTTGTATTTCCATGTCAAATCTGTTTTGCATTGATCAACTCTGCCTTTTATTCCCACTCATCAACTCCCTCTTATGCTGCAGGTACCCCTATATTCCTTCCAATATTGCCCTGTTATGCTTGGGAAGTGCTTCCTGTTAAAAGTCACAAAGTCAACTTCTTAACCTCTACTAAAAACCTGCTCTACCACAACGCTCACTGCCTGACAACGTGGCCTTTTGTGACATTTGTCATGACTAATTTATGCATAAACACCTGTCTCTAAAATAATCTTATCTTCTCTTACTGTTTTTCTCACCTACTCCACGCTCATTCACCTGTATTTTGTTTAAATTTTAAATTAAGAATTCACTGAAGCACACTGTGTCATGTCTGACTCTGCCACATCCTGGTCTGGTTTGGATTTCAGTCACAGTCCCAGTATTAATAAGAAGTACAAGGTATTTTCTTAAAAAATAGTCAAGTAATAGTACTCTTGCTTTACAGTCATTTTGTTACTAATTTGTGTCAACAAATCCCAAAATATCAGCTTTTTCTACTTATCTTACTGCTCCTTAAATTTAGTCTTAAGTGAGGTTTGAATGGATAAGTACTACAAGAGGCTTAATCCAAAACAGAACTCTTCTAATGAGTTCAGTGGGCTCCGCATTAAACAGCATGTCTAATTACAGAATATCAATTACTATACTTAAAAACAAAATCAAACAACAAAACCCATAACCACTGTCCTAAGAGATTAAGTTCAAATTAAGTGATTGTTAATTCATTTAGAACTAAAATGATTTTTGAGTACTTGTGCTGAAAGCGCTGGTGCTAGCATGCTAGATCTTCGTGATATCATATATTCCCAGAGAAGCAACTCATGTAACCCTTGCAACAACTTACATAACCGGATCAACGGGGGAGGCGGCATTATAGCAAAGATTATTGTCGCCAAAAATAAAAACAGCTCGTATCCCAGGATAGCCTTGCCTCATGCAGATAAATACACTTTTCTGATTCTTATGTTAAACATACAACAAAGAGAYCCAGTAAAGTAATGAATAAGAGAACTGTCTATCCCTTAATGAAAAGGAAAAAAAAAAAAAAGAATGGTGTAAAATGGAAAAAAATATTGAATAATCGTATTTATTACAGACCTCCTCACTCTCACACAGATCTATATACACATACAAACATACATACATACCCCTCCACATATATATAGCTAATTATTGTTATTTTTTTKTAGAAATATACATTTTTTCCTATTACGAGGTGTGCCAGTTATGCAAGGTAGAAAAAAAATCATTCTCAATCACTACTAAATATGATATCAACGAGAGCAAGTGAAAAACTGAAATCAGCTCACGATCACCACACACTTTATAGCTGAGCATATATGGAACTTTTTCATTAATAGGTAGGGTTGAAATTTATATAAAAGAAACACACAAGTAGTACAGTCTTCCCTGCTTCCTACAGATTGCCATCAATAAAGAAATGATTTATATACAGAATCTTTTACTGTGGTTCTAATTAACTTGAAATTAATTTGAAACTTGAGAGCCTGTACTAAGYCTTCTTCTCTATGTCTTCTCTAAAAATAAGCTACTCCATGAGCTAAACTAAACTCTAGATTACTTGAGAATTTTCTAAAACAAATGCATTATTTTTCATGCACAGATATATATCAGTTTAATTTGAACACAGAAAATAAAATCTGAACGACTACTCTCCATGTGTTATAGTAAGGACCTACCAGACAAAGTTTTCAGTACCCAGTTAAAGAGCATCTGCTGTGCAAGGATTTGAAATCCAAACACATGAAGACTCTACTGGAAACAGGAATGGAAAACCACAGCCATCCTGACGCAGAGCCAAGTAAAGCAATAAATCAGGCTTAGGTCAAACCACACTCCAGAGAGTTTTAATTCGTACCATAAACAGAAACAAAGTTTAACAGATTTTGACTATGRCAAATGCTTTGATCTTTGGGAAAAAAAAAGCCGCAAAAAATATATCTAAAAATATTTAATATTTTTCATAAAATATTAAACATCATACTAAATGACTGTAGGCATAAAAGCCACTCTGATTTGCCTTTTATAAATGAAACTATCTTCTCATTGAAATCCTGCTAAAAGCTGTGGGTACATAGAATTTCCAACACTTACTTTTAATAATTCAAGGAAAACACTAGAAAAATAAATCATCTTCTGGCAGACAGTAGTTACAATGGAAAACATGAGTCCTTGCTATTTTATCTTTCAGATGTAATTCTCAGCCTCACTAACTTCAAAACACAAAAAAAATGCAATTTGATAATAACAGAGTAGACTATTTTCTGCTGTTACAAAAAGAATCATTCAGGAACAAGTCAAACACACAACTCAGACAAAAGTTCGACTGAAAACATTTCTATAGATTTTTTAGGGTCTTATGCTAACTTTTTCATAATTAAATTCAATTCATCTTTCTGAAAATGTTATGCCAACTCTTTGTTCTTTGGTATCTGAAAGTCTTTCATTATCAAAGATGCAGGTGTTTCACAGAAAATGTTTTCTGTCGGCTGAGACTTTCCTCCCGAGCAATCATTAATCCATATTGTAGCCAGGAAGACAGAAGAGCAGACACGCAAGAATGTTAAGGTCAATCTACCTAGTTCAAATAGCAACAGTCTACACTGCTGTTACAGTGCCTGAAATACAATGTTAGGGAAATKGAAAGAAACAAGCAGAATTAATCTTTGTGGTTATCTCCAATAAAGTTGACAATATCTATTAAAAAGCAAATAAATTCTGCAATTGTACAGCAACATAGGAAAAATGGTTTTAGTATCAAAACAACTCTGATTAGTTTCTGAAAGGCAATTTTAGCAGTTTTCACTACATCACTTGTTTTATTTCCATGCTGAATTTTRTTTATAGAAAAACATAATGCATTGGAAGTAACACTTTCTCACTCACAAACATTTTATTGCAAACCACAGTGGAAAGCTGTCTTTTGTACAACTACGAAGAAAAATCATAAATCAGCAGTTAGTTARAAGATCCATTCAAGCCTTCTGTCTTAACTGGTCTGGGTTTAATTTCAAGCTGACATCTCAAAAGTAAAATCTTAGTAAATGTATCACAGTAGTAGTTTACCACAAAGACCAGCTCTACAACCCCACTGAGATTTTCTTCTATTAGCTGTCGACAAATAAAATTTAAGAGCCCTAGGATTTTGCACAGAGATAACTACCCCAGTATTAAAACAAATACAGCATTTTGCAGAGAGATAACTATATCAGCATTAAAACAATAGATAGTAAACAGTGAGAGTCTTCATTTTATTGGTATTGTTTCAGATTTCCTCCCATATAACTAAAAATATGAAATTACAAGTAAAAGATATCTAGCTAGTTTAGTGTCTAGAGAAAAAGAGTATGGGAAGAGAGTGAAGGGAACATCTTAGAAGGGCAATTAATGAGTTGGGAATGGCATTTACTTATTCAAGACTGGTCAATAATGTCTTGTTTTCCTTTGTGACACACTTTTACATTATGACAATGATCATAAATTATCAATAAGGAAAATATGAACACAATATAAAGCATTTCCTTAAATAGTACTTAACTTGCGTGCACATTGGACATCATGCCTTTTTCAGTAGCACAGTTGCAGCGTGGTAAATATCCTGTTATAGAACTCCAAGTTGCTAAACATACTATACAGACACACAACAACTTACCAGCAAGCGGAGAAAGATACCTGTAAAGTGTGGACACACATCTGCACAACTGTGCYGCTACTGATGAGACTCGAACAAGGATATCGAACTCTGAAGTGTCTAGCTCTTGCATGCCTTTTGTGCTCGAGAGCTTGTAAAGAAAACCAAAGATCTGACTTTTCTGTAACACAGCTGGGAAAAAGAGTGGGATTGCACAGCAGCTGAGTAAAGATCTACTAAGATAGGAGGCAATATGCAGAAAACTATGAAGTAGATAGGCTTAATGCCATTTGAACCTTTAGCTATGAAAGCTATTAAGAGTAGTAATTATGACACACAGAAATGCCGGACACGAGCACAAACTCAAGAGTAAACAAATTCAGTAGAAATTTCCTTTAAAAAAGTTGCTCATCTAAAATTACTCTGCTCACAACGAACAAGATGCTGTGTTCATCTGATGTGCAAGTGTGGAAACTGTAACAGCTCCAGCAAAAATGGGAAGTAGCTGAAATATCCATTCAGAACTCAAAGYTCGCTTAATCTAGCTGCTTGCAGTTTTGAAGCAGAGTACTCCTGTATTTGAGTATTCTCCTGGCAAATAACAAATAGGATTAAAACAGGAAACCATTCCACCAAAACATTAGCAATCGCACCTGTAAATATTTAAACAGGGCAAAATATTGGGCAAAACTGAGCTCACAGTGCTTGAACTGACACTGCACTTTTAAATGAAGAATAGTCAAGGGGTCAAATAGTTTTCCTTGGTATGTATCAGTTGTTCCTCTGACTTAAAGATGTTTCATGACCATTTTATTCGTGCCCACGAATAAATTGCACATTTTATCATTACTGATTCATCTAAAATCAAAAAGAAGGGGATGCACTGGTACCGATCCTCCCAGCATCTGGGATCTAAATCATAGAATCATAGAACTGGTAAGGTTGGAAGAGACCTCCGGATGGAGATCATCTAGTCCAACCCTCAAATGAGTGGCCCATACAGAGATCAAACCTGTGACCTTGGTATTATTAGCACCATGCTCTAACAAACTGAGCTGATTTCCAGGCCTTGTCTTTACTGGAGATGTAAGAATCTGAACAACACTAGGCTTGAYTGTCACAGTGAAATCATAACACTTCGCTCCAGGAAGGAAACTCTCATGGTGGGTAAGCCAACCATGTTTTGCTGGAAACAAGAAGGTAACGTGTGTTCAGAAGCCACTAAAGTAGAGAAACTCAGAGGGTGGCATCTCTCTTCTCAGCCTGTATTATGCCTACCTATACATCTAGTGCTATTCTCAACAGAAACAAATTCATTTAGAAAAGTTTTGGGCTACCATTGCAAAATGCAAAAACAAGAACAATCTCCCAACTTCTCCTCTCCTTCAAATCAAATCAAATAAAAACAGGGAATGTTTGAAAAAGAATTGGAATTATGTATCTGCATTATCAGAGGGATTATATAAATTTATACAGCTTCAGAAAAATGAGGCTGTATAAAACTAGCCAATAAACATCTACCAGATTTTACAGGATATTGTAAATGGTTAATTTGTAGGGAACTGAGATACTCAAGCAAAGTTTGAATGAGAAAACATTTAAATAGTATAGTCTGAGTGTTTTTATAGAGCTGAAGAATGTTCTTCTGACAGCCTTTTTTTTTAAGCTCAACAGTCCTGAAAAACAGTTCCAACCACATACTTGTGACTTAGACTTTTCTGTAATAAAAATACAGATTCATTTTAGTGCCGTTGTTTTTAAAGTGTAACTTATCTAGATAGGAGTTATTAAATGTCCCAAAGGAACTCCTGTTAATAGTAATATATAGCATAGCTTTAAATTACATCTATACTATTTTTGGCAGTGGAGACCTTGTGATTAAAACAGATTACATATCCCTCTAATGACTCCTCAGCTTCAGAACACTGATGAACAACCTGACAAGTGGTTGGGAAAAAAAAACGAAGTGTTATGATTTCACTGTGACAATTAAGCCTAATGTTGTTCAGATTCTTACATCTCCAGTAAAGACARGGCCTGGAAATCAGTATTTAGATTACAGATATCATTATAGCATGACATTTATTGAGAAATTCAGAAACTGTCACAAGCAGTGCAGTGAATAAATTGAAGTTCTAGGTAAAGGATGCTCAGATCAAAGATCTCCTCTGTCTGAAGTGTCACTTAGTTTTTAAAACATTAGGAATAGACAAGACACTGGAAGCTAAAATACCCACTATATATTTTGATATTGGAAAGATTTGCTCAAGCTCTTTTTCATGGAATAGTGCTGGAAAGATCAGAACCAGTGCATCCCATTCTTTTTGGCTTTAGATGAACAGTAATGACAACAGAATGTGCAACCCTAGAAGTTCTCCTGGCTGGGCATGAATAAAGACTTTGAATGGATATTTCTAAAAAAGGAATAAAAAGATTTGGTTAACATCATGCTAATACAATTAAAAGGAGGAAAGCTGTATTTTGCCTATTTAAGAAAAGGTAATTCTGAAAAAAATGTACTTTTTTTTAGATGCTTTGGTATGTTGCCACAAAAAAAAGTGTTACTTTGCATAAACCTTGAAAAGAAACCTATGTAGCACTGACCAGGTTTATAGAGGTTTATAGCACTCACCAGAGTTATAGAGTTTTATATATATGTACGTATATATATATATATACACACACACACACACACATATATATGTATATGTGTGTATATACACACACACACACACACACACACACACACACACACACACACGCACAAGACCCAGTGGATTCCAGGTGTGAATTTAAGAATGGCTATATGGATTATTTATTTAAATAATCGGAGAAAAGGATTTTAACATGGTGAAAGTCCTAAATGAAGACCTTAGTTATGGAAACTAACAGTGCAGTTCCTTTGAAAATGAGTCTAAGAAGGAAATGTTCCTAGGAACTCTCTCAAGAAGGCTCCTCCGCTAAGAGTCTAAAGGTATCAGACAGGAAAGGAAGTACTTGAAAGRCATCTGAATGGTGGCAAAATCACTTCAGGTTGGTAATGAAAAAAGTGTTCTGACCAAAATAAACACGGTAACGAACCTACTGTAATTCCATTTTTACAAAAATACTTATTACTACATAACTTCCAACTATTTCTCTTCTGTTTGTGATGGGTKCTGGAAACTACTATTATCTGGACTACATTAAAACAAACGGGTAGAGCTAAGACAGGAACAGAAAGAGGTTTTATACAGTGGGTTTTAATACCATCATACACTTGAGCTATTTGGTGCAACAGAGAACACTCAAACATTCTTTTAATAAACCAAGAATAAAAATAAAAAGTAGCAAAGACAAGACTGCACATATTATTAGGCACTGTCTTGTAATCCAAGGAGCCTCCTAATAGCCTGGAAGGCAAATATTAAATTCTACTTACAGTTGCACATCTGAGTGAAGGAGATTAGATTTACTCTGACAAGTTAAGTCAAACAATACAATGTAAGACTTAACAACAGAATTCAGCTTCTGTCCAGAAAGTGGTATGTCATGAATACAGCCTGATGAAGAACAGCGAGGTTCTCCAGTGCCACTGTTAGTCTAGTAGGCTAATCTCAACTGGTACTGCATCTGTCACAGAACAGTGATAGATGCTGTACAGTGACAGAAGCTGTACAGTGATCACTTTGTACAGATAGCTATCACAACAAATAATCACAACAAATAAAGAAAATGCCTTTTTTTTTGTAGATCCTTTTATAAAAGTTCCTTTTGTATATGTCTTTGTAATACATAAAACAATCAGCATATGGCTTTATCACCATGATTATTTCAACCCTTTTCTCTTGAGCTTTTAGGATCACTACTGCTTGCATCTGATTCCAGAACAAATGAAAATTTCTCACTCTTCAGAACCCCRAAAACAGTGGATAAATTGTTTTCTTTCAATCTTCAAGTGGGTGTTCGATGGTGTAATAACTGATCCAGGAGACTCTAATGGGTTTATGACCCTACCTATCACCACCATACATCTTAGTTCCTTAGGATTATGTTTTTTTTCCCTAATTTTGGAATTCTAACTCAGTATCTATGAAGGCCATGCTATTCAAAAATTAAAATGATCCTATTTAATAATCTATTTGAAGACCATAAAAATCTTTTCTCTTCCAAGAAAGGTTTTAAAACTAGCACTATTATGTTTTTAKTCATCACTTTTCTTTCCGTTCTTAGGATTGAAATATTTCTATAACTTTACGGTGCTTGTTTTTATTTCCTTCTAAAGGCTGAACACGTTCTCTGGATACAATACATGAAAGAGTCATTCCTTGTTGACATAAGCAAAACTCTGTGGCCTCCTGCCACATCCAGACAKATACTAGAAGATGCATATAATCTGCTAAAAAAAATTGCTGCAGCACAAACAGTACAATTATAATACAAATATCAAGTAATTCTTTTAAGCTTCAAAATAAGAAAAAAGTCAAGGCCAAAATTTCTTCCGAATTGAATGCTGCAGATTCCACCCTCCCCCCGCAACAGTGAACTATTACGTATCTTGATTCATAGCACTATGACTATTAGGAAATCTCTACATAAAACGCTCAAGTGCATTTCCTCTAATGCATTAACACACTGCCTCCTTCCCTGGTGAGCAATCATTTTTCTGTATCTAACACCATCGGTTTTACCATTCTAGTCAAAAGTTAAATGCTAATGAACAACCTTGTTAAAAGCTACTTCTTTTAAAACCACAAACGTCTACTTAGAAAGAGATTCTACTGTGTTAAGTGCTGCAGAAATGTAAGAGCGTCTGCTTCTAGGACTAACAATACCCCAAAGATGGGCATTTCTGGATAGTAAATAAAAGCATTAGTTTTTTTGCATGTCACCATCACTGAAAATTACGTAGATATAAAAAGAACAAGACCTGAACAGATCCACAAACTCATACTTTGATGAAGGATTAAAAATACAAGCAATAGTAACTTTGAGATTAAGTAGCAGTGTTGGGGTTAAAGTAAGTACATATTTTCTTTAGGCCTCGCTATTTTTTCTATGCTTACACACACTGAAAAACACTGTCCAGCCACAGCTGTTATGAACATGACTCAGAGTTCACTCAGTTTTTACATCAAGGGTAGGAGTTTCATCCTGGTTAACTAGCACAGCCTAATATGGCAATAAACAACTACCAGCTTTGCAAAGGCACAAGAAACTGCCCTACTGACAAGAAATAATGGAGCAAGAAATTCAAGGTACATAATCAAGTGTTTGCTGACACTGACTGGACAGATATACAGCTCTTATTACACCTGAGAATTTTCTGAATTTTCCCATACTCTCTTCTGTTATTTTACTTTACTTTTACTGTTTTTCACCATTTTCTATCTGGCAAACCATGATACAACTTTCTTTAGAAATGTGCATCTTGGGTAGATACCTGATTCTATATTTTTTACATATTATAAGCAGCAGAATTAATTCAGGTTTACATCACAGCAAAATGTTTCAGTATGATCTATGTTGGGCTTCATCTATGACCTTTGTATTTTTGATGAATCATATTGACTAATGCAGAGGTCTGTAGCTACAGTTAGTAGACTGAAGGAAGTGATTACCTCTATTCTCATCAGTTTTTAGACCACGTTTACAGTACTGGGCACAGGTTTGGACCCTCTAATACAACACCAACGTTGCTAAATTGGAGGGAGTTCAGTGGAGTGCCACCAAGGTTGGTGCACTTGCTCTATGAAGAGAAGCTGAGGGAACCAGGCTTGTTCAGCCTGCAGAAGAGGCAGCTGATAGCAGCCCCCCCCCAGTACATATGAAGTAGTTATATCAATAAGACTGACAGATTCTTTACAATGGTGCATGGTGGTAGGAAAGGAGACAATGGACATGCATTGAAACAAAAAAAGTTCTGATTAGACATAAGGAAAAGATTTTTCACAATGACAACTGGGATGCAGCAGAACAAGTCACCCAGAAAGACTGTGCAATAAAATAAATCCCTCCACAAGATCGTCTGACAGTACAGCTGACCCTGTTTGAAGTAGGAAGTTCTGAGATCCCTTCCAATCTGAATTATTTTCTTTACTGTTTAATTTTGTCTGTGCATGGATTTAGTTTTTGTTGCACCATCATCCCAAAGAATACCAAAAAAGGTGTAAAGTATTCCTGCAGTCTTCCCTGCCATATTTTGATAAAACCTCTCCCTTATCTGCAGTGCAAAGTTCTCTCTCACAGTATTTGGATACAAATGTATAGCTCTGCCAAAGTGACACAGACTGTTACTAAGCACTCAGGCTACCAATTTTCCTTTTTCAATTGTGCAAATATAGTGCTGAAAATTATCCAGGAATAATTTTCCAATGTTTTAACATCTGCCAGTCCTTTTAGATTTGAGTGCTGTGAAGAAGAACACATGTATCAATACAAAGGTAATTAACTAGAAGGCAAGGATGAAACTCAAAGTAAACAAGTGCAAGGTTATGCACAGAATCTGAATACTCTTAAAGCTATTATGGATTATAAATCAACTGTAACTCTTCTGGAAGCAAACTGTACTGCCAGTACAATCCAGTCAATGAAATAGTTCCTCAATGTGCGAATACTATTTAAAGAAATGAATGTTGGTATGGCAGATGTATGTTAGAAAAAATACTTGAAACTAAGGTATTATATGCTAAACTATATGGTGTCACCTAAACATTAAGTTTAATTCTTGTATCTCCATCTTATATAGCCAACGCTGCAAAAAGTAACAGTCAAAAAAAAAATAAAGACTTAAAAAGGTTTCAGATGTTTTAAAAAGTTTTTAAAAGCTACAGACATAAAACCATAAAAAAGCTATAAAAATATTAGGACCACAGGCTAAATAAGTTTTCTAATTAATATCTCTTAATAAATAATTGTACAACATGATAAAGGAGAACTAACAAAAAAATGGTATCAGTAATTATTTCATAGGATTTTAAAAAGGATAGATATTTTAAAAAGTCATTATACTAGCTATAGTGGATATTATACAAAATATTTACATGCAAAAGAACAGGGAAAGGAAAACTTTCCTTTTACAAGTTTATGATATAAACTTTAGGATCACTTCTGCACTTTCCTTTAGTACTGAGATTGAAAAGGTAACCTATTTATCTACTTTTACTTTGAAATAATTCAGTATTAAATTGCCACTTAGGTATTTTTCATAGAATTTATAAATGGCAGAATTACCAGGGAAGACAGATCGGAAAAAGAAATACAATACTTCTAGGAACTATTCTAGGAAAGACTTTAAGATTACTGTATAGATACTACGAGGAACATCCTGAAAACTTGTCAGATTTGAATAGAGTCTGCACTGGAGTAGTAAGAAGGCAAGAAATCTGTATGATACACTGAAGTGTGATCTGTTTCTGACTCTGGCATTTTATGTTATGTAGTAGTAATGCACTGATCATAGATAAAAAGACCAAGAAGTTCTACCATAATGTAAATGATACAGAGAATGTAGCATACAGTTCCAAATACATATTCTAAATTCCTTTTTTAATGAGCTAGTAAAGAATCAATGATTCAGTGAAATGGTCGGCTAAAGAAAAAATTCTGAACAAGTTCTCTGATAGCGAATTTGAAAGGCTATGTTTCAATTCTCCGTTCTCTCAAATTTCAATTCTCTCACAGAATTTCAATTCCATTCTCTCACAGACAGTCTTTGCTGCCTCCCTTCCAAAAGGCTTTCAACTATGTCCCATAAGGCTCATAAGGAATTAAAACCACTACAGAACAAGAGAATAGGCCCTTAGACGGAAATATAATGAATTAAAAGACAGGAAAAAGAGGACAGAACTAAACTGTCCATTCCCACAAGGGAGATGGATCACTTAAAGAGTTTTCTACAGAGATGCATGGTGAGGGATCTGGCAAAGGGAAGCTTAGAGACTTTGCTGATGAGTGCTAGTCACACGATGAAGACACATGTCACAGTGAAGAACCACAGATAAGCCTCAGGACCAAGTGCAGAAGAAAAGGCAAATGACGTTCTAGTTGGACAAATATGATGTATAAAGAAGAAAAGCAAACCTAACTTCATGTGTAAAATAATGGACTCAGAGCTAACCATTACTTCACTCACTCAGGGGCAAAATTATAGATCATGATAGATACTTTCATAAAAGTGGTGGGTCAGTATTAATAGCCAAAGAGAAAAATAAAATGTTAGGAATTCTTAAGACCAGAAATGTAAAACCCAACATCTTATGACACTTTATATGATGGCACCAAGCGCTTGCTTGCATCTTTAAACTGCACTCAGTTCTAGGCCCTTCGTCTCTGAAGGATGCATTAGAACCGGAAAGGATTCAGAAAGACCAGAAAGGACAGCTAAAGGTAAAGGCTGGTTTTTATAATAAAAGCAGGAAAAGCAGCTTACAGTCTTCAAAATCTAGGAAAAAAAGATGACTTGAGCTAAATGTCAGCTGTCTGTAAAGGCACGAAGGCATGGGAAAGGGCAGGGAGGGATTGATTCACTTTCTTTTCTAATACAACTAGGAGCTTGCCTGAGTAAGGTTCAAAACAAGCAGAGGGGGGTGCTTCCTCTTTGCTGACTGCTCGTTACTAAATGCAGTCTGTCACCTTTGTGCACAAAAGGGCATTTTTCACAAAAGGGCATGTAACTCATGGTAAGGCAGACTGCCTTGATCATACATTTCAGGAGAACACAATCCATGCATATTCAGTGTTATTTCACGTGTGAGATACAGATGTTCAAGTTAAGCACCCAGTAAGTAGTGTTCTTCCTGAACATGGAGATTTCTCCTCAACTATGGCTTAGGAAAACAGCAATCATTATATAAGCTGAGTAAGCTATTATTGAAATACCATTGGTATTTTACACATCGACAGATTTTGTGTTAAAAACATAACTCAACATATGAAGTCTGATTTATGATATAATTATTCAGAGCTTCAGACTTCATTAACCAGTACAAGGTCATTATAAAACTGATCAGGACAGACTTTATGTCTTCTAAGTCATTACACAGGAAGATAAAATTGAAGAATCAAGATCTATCTTGATAGAAGATAAAAAAATGTAAAGTATGTGTATGGAGAACCAGAGTGGTATTGCACTTGTACAGTACAAGCAGGTTATTTTCGTTTCAGTTGCCTAGCAAGGATTTTTGACTATTATGTAGCTACCCTGCACTTCAATGATGTTCAGCCTATGTCACCATATTTTAAAATTCAAAATACTTTATCAGCTTAATATATCATGAAATAGAAAGGTAACAATTTAAAAAGTCAATATTAAGCAGGTAAGCCGACATAACGATACGTATGCAAAATGTAAGTGCATAAAACACAATGAACTGTTAAACATTAACTAAAAGCAAGCATTTATAGATTTTTTCAACTTATGAAATATTTAGTTCAATGACTACAGACTTAGATGTATGAAAGTAATAGGAATGTTCTGAAAAACAGATATATGTTCAGATGTAATCTTTAAATAAAAGTAATATACACAAACTCACATAGAATTTACAGATAAGTAATATTCCAGTCTATATGTGCAGCTACTG
This sequence comes from Rhea americana, assembly GCF_003343005.1. Classification (NCBI taxonomy): domain Eukaryota; kingdom Metazoa; phylum Chordata; class Aves; order Rheiformes; family Rheidae; genus Rhea; species Rhea americana. The sequence goes on from NW_028185927.1 coordinate 1,694,573, forward strand.
ATATACTAAAGTACAAAACCAGAACGAAACTATTTTTCATATCTATCAGGGACTATTTTAAAGTAACATTTTCATTTTGAAGTTAACAAAGACAAATTTAACGAAGTTTGTTTGAAGTTAACAAACTTTGCACAGAAATGACAGAAAACAGCAATTCCTAGCGAAACTCCTGGTTATCTTTGAAATAATTTACAGTATTTTGTAGAAAGTTAGTAGATGCATGATTTTACATTTCTGAGATATATCTAATAGGTCATGGCTATTTTGTTGTTATGTTTTTATCTTTTTAAAAAAGACATCTGTTTAGTGTTACACAATGATAAAAAAAATCTGTTTTACATTAACAATTACTGTACCTTTATCATCAGACAGTTTATTTTAGGTTGAAATTCTCTGCTGAAAACAGTAAGTCAGATGAGGCAAACTCCTCCAAGAGCACTTTCCTTCAGTCAGCGGATTTCTTTGCCAATTCATTTTCTCTTTAACATACACAAGTACGTACACATGTACATACATTTCCTTAGGACATGCCAATTCATTCTTTAAGGTCCCACTGTGCTGGTTACCTCAACTACAATAAAGAATCAATAAACTCCTTAATCTTAGCAAGTATGTCCACTGTTTGCTATAGAACACACATTATCTTTAGGATATGAGTCTCTAAAATTAGTATTTTTTCACTGTTTGAATATTTTGTTTTCACTTTGAATGTAAAGATTAAGTACACTTTAACATTATTAACCTTCCTCTTACTTCATGAATGGTTATTGTAAAAATCTTAGTTCACTAATGCTTGAATGAAACATCTTCACACTCTGTATTTATCATTTTGCAATAATTTGACATAGAATTGAAGCTAGCTTCACAAATAGTAGTATTTATATATTTTAATCCAAGTAAAAAGTAAGAATGCTTAGAACATATTTCATAAAATAATGATTTACTACTAGAAGAAATTATCAATAAAAATACTTATTTTTACGTATTACACTATTCAAAACTATGGAATTGTTCTGGCTCAACTGGCAATCTCATTCTCTATTTCAAGTTTTATTCCAATGTTATTACTTAAACCATACTCACAGTGAGGCTTTACTCTGGAAAGTGATAATGTAAAAACGTAATCTCCACAAATTTGATTTCTGTGTTCTGAATCTTAAACAAGAGATTTAATAACTACAATTTTTATCACTCTTATTTGTCAATCTTGAAGAAATAACACAGCTGAGAGACTATTTTAGCCTGTTCATTTTGAATACATGCTTAATAAATATCACTAAGTTACGTCTTATTAAAATTTGCAGAAATATTGCTCACAGCAGAATTAGTTAAAAATTAACTTTCATAATTAATTAATCCACAATTTATGTAATAAGCCTTCATTTGGACTAGGGAACTATTTAATTTTTATGTATGAGTCTTTACTGAGTCCTTAAAATCAAGCTTGGTTTTCAGGAATAACAAGTAGAAAGCAAAATTCAAAAACAGAGCCTTTATAGAAATCTGAAAAAGTAATTTTATAATGTCATCTCTCAGTATAGTGCTGTATTAGTACTTTAACTACCAAATACTTTGAAGCAGGATGAACAAAGGCATTAAGAAGAGGAGCTGCTTCAGCTAAACTACACTTACTGTCAGTTAAACATATATGATCAGCATCTTATACAGAACTGCACCATACAGGCAGTTAGAAAAGTTACTGAGGTACTGTCTAGAAGCAGAATATTCCTTCTGACACATTTCCATGTATATCTTCCCCAAAGATACTTATTTTAATAAAAGCTCTAAACAGTATACTACTTCTCTAATATCAACAAGCTGACAGTGGAGAGATGTAAGTATAAATATAGTGATCTCTAAGCCTGCTTATGGAGTTCAAAGAAAGAAAAAACAGGAAAAAAATCATATCTCTGTTAATTAAAAAAAATCAGAATTAATTATTTCATTTCTGAGTTGTGGGGTTTATATTTACAATATTAAGAGTTAAGCTAAGGTTACTTGAATCTCGCATTTAGAATGGCCCCATTCTTTCACTGTAACTTACTATAATATCATACACACAAGAGAGTTTATTTTTAAATGCAGTCTACAATTTAGTTCAATACATATACATATTCATTAAGTCTGATCAATCTAATCAAAGATGTCCTTGAAAATGTTCTCAAGGAAGACATTAAATCAGCATAAAATAACTATTATAAGTTGCATAGCACAAAGAAAAGAAAAGGTTACTGTACACTGAATCAGTGCCTTTAACACTATGAGAACTGAAAAGTATATTGAGAAATATATTCTGAGTAACTTAGTTCACAAGGTTATTGTACAAAAAACATAGTACAGAAGCTGTTTGTATGCATCTGATATTCAGATACAGAAGTGTTCTGTGTTGATTTCATTTAAGACATTAAAAGTACCTTAATTCTTCGCATAAATTAACCCTAAAACTTGCGGTAACTTCCATTTATTATAAAAAAAAAAGAGAAGAGAAGAGAAGAGAAAAGGTCTGATTTTAGATGTGCTAGAACAGCCATTTTTTCAATTTAATTACATGGTGGTTATTAGTTTACACAACTGAACAGTCCACATAGCATAGCTTTCAGAAGAATTGCACATTTCCTGTATATGGTAATACCTTAGTAGGAAAAAGAAAGGCACTATTAAAGTATCATTTGTTTTCTATGCAGTTAAACATTCTATTATACAACCACAGTACAGTAAGATATTTAAGCAACATAGAACAATCTATACTACCAAATCATCCACATAATTGGATAACAGGACAAAAATCCTGCATCTTTTGAAACAATGGCCAAATAATTATTTCTTTATATCAACAATTTCATCCTTCAGTTTTACTGATGATTTTAAGAAGTTTATTCAGCTTACTCTGGATGAAAAAAGGTAATACATTAAAATATAATTAGTTGCTCACATTCTTACAAAGATTCTTCTTTCCTCTTCTCTCCCATTTTCCTCACAACTGAATCTCCTGACACCAGATACTAAATGGAAACATTTTGACCTATACTCTAACAGAGAGAAGATGGAGCAAGATATTTTAAACAGTAGGAGAAAAGAAGCAGTCTTTAAAGTGTGCACACATTTTTAATGAAACAACTTATTCAGGTATTTCAATTCATTTTGCTTTCATTTTTGTGCGGTTTTCTCCATAAAACAGTTAATACGAAAGTGATACTAATTCACAATTTAAGGTATAGCATCTGTCGAGCTACAACCTTTAGCATTTACAGCTTCACAATGAAGACAGATTTTATGAACGGCTTTGGAAAAGAATAAAAAAACAGCTCAAATGCTTTTAAGAGCTTTCTTTGTGTAGGGATGAACACAGAAGATCACACACAAGTTGGAACAATTACCATTACTAACAAAGGCTGCAAGTCCAACAGAGTAAAATTCCTTTGAAGGAAAGGAGCTGAAGTACAGAAAACTGATGATCAGGACCAACATTTTGCATTTGACGTGATACAGAATTATAAATAAATGAAATAGAAGTGGCAGGACCAAAGAAAGATCTTAGTCAAATGATTTTGTAAGTAACTTTTTTGAAGAAACAAAAAATAAGGACCTAGATAAGGCTCTGGCAACCTGTAAAGAAGAACAAGCAATTGAAGGTATTTACAAACAGCAAGGTTTAAACATATGCAATCTGAGATTTCATAGACAGGCTATGCAAGTTCATACCCAGATTACAGCCTTGAAAAGGAAGAGCAGGTTATCAACAATACCAAAAAAAGGTAAAAAGGAGGTGTCTGTAAAGGAAACCGAGATCAGCTTTAACCTTATGTATTCAAGTTCCAAGTAGACTATCTATAAGAAGTACAGTCAAGACATGGTGTTCTAACAGACAGAGACAGGAAAACTAGATATGCAAGTCATCACCAAAAAAAAAAAAAAATCCTGATCAAATCTGCAGATAAGATCAGAAGATCTCTGGCACAAAGACTGAAATGAGATGGTGGCAGGTGATCTACCAAATAATACAAGATGAGCTATTTGAAGACAATGTCACAAATGGATTACAGTTTCTTGTAGCTGATCAAAACTAAAGAGCCTTACACCAACTAAGTAACTGAAATAATTGTGAACAAATTGTGTATTAATGTGATTCAGGGAAGAACAGAGAAAGAAAGAGGGTAAGAAGCAAGGCAACTGTATAGTTTTAACACGGAGAAATCACTGGTAGAACAAAAGCTTGAATGGATGATCTTCAAGAAGGAGGAAGAGAGGATCACCTCAATGCTGTCATACACAGTGTACTCAGCTAGTTATGTAAGAATGCTTTGTACAAAACGCATTAAAATGCAGAAAAATATAGGCTTACATTTGCCAAACACAAAATAATATATAGAAAAACACTTTGAGTATTCCAAACAGGAGAAAAAAATAAAATGCATAGACATCTCTTTGTCATTACATTTCTGAATTAATAGAAAGAACTCAATGAACTGTTAAAAAAGTTGGTCTTAATTTTTCATGTTCATCATAATTACTGAATCATCTATAAATGCCAACTATCTCCAAAATGAACAACAATATAAAATAGTTCTTTAATTAAAAATTATTCTTAAAGTTATGCATAGTTCTACATCTATGATGATGCTAACCTAATCTCAGTAATTTCCCACCCTTTGGGTACTTTTACATTGCTACTACACCCAACAAATACATGCTTTATTACATGTTTCCGCTGACCTTAGGCTCAATCTATTAAAAACAAACAAACAAAAAAAAACCCACCAAAACCTTTCAGATTCTTCTCTGACACTATAGAATAGGGAAAAAAATAAATTTTCCCTCCAGCTGCAAACAAGGTTTGATAAGCAATTGTAAGTTAGGCAAAGTTAATAAGTTCCAGCAAACCAAATGGAATCAAATAAAGTATCTTTCCATATAAAAAGTTTTGTTAAATGGCTTTTAGTATTGTATCGGCTTTTTCTCACTCCTTTTCTTATTTCTACAGAAGTATCATTTTTCTGTATTGAAGTGGTTCATTTACCATTTATATTATTGCCAGAAACATACACTGGAGGGGAAATAGTTGACACTTATTTTTGTTTGTCAAGTCTCATGCTAGCCAGTGAAATTTAACATTAAAAAAAAAAATCCCAAACGCTATTAAAGGGGAGAAATACATTTTATTACTGAAATATAAACCCTCACATAACCCAGTATGACAAAACATATAGTACTGGAAATTGCCACACTAGCAGATGTATGCTGCTAACAGCAGTCGTAAATGATGATCAAAGCCTATTTATTCTGCTGAATTTATTTTAATGCGATGCTGATATGAACAAAGGTGGCATAAAATGAAGAAATTAGACTTCACACTTTGAAAAACAGAATAGGATGATGTAATATTAGAAGGAATTTCTCACAAGAATCCTGTGCTGAATTAGAGCAACTTTCCAGCGATATGCCATTTCCTTCCTGTGCCACTCCACACTCCCTGAAAATATATAAAACGGAATGGGTTTTACAGTAGATGGAGTCATGTTATTGTTCAAAAACTCTCTAGGTTTTACGCTTCCTTAAAAAACATACCCAAAAAAGATCTCATTCCAGAAATAAATTTACTTTTCGCTATGATTCTCCCCTATTGCAACAGTAATTGTTAGTGTTGCAGACAAATCTGATGCTACCACGACGTTGTCAATGAACGCCCTAGAACAACTGTCTGAGGTTGGCCCTGCATTGAAAGATCTTTCATCAACATCACACTGTTTAGGATCATTCTACAACTAGAATATCTTTTCTTTTCTTTCTTCCCCCCCTCCCCTCTTTTTTAAGAATAAGTAAGATTCAAAACGAAGCTTCTTTCTGAGTCAGAAAATCAATGAAGAGAATTACTTGCTGTTGGAACAACCAACCTTAAAAGTGTTTGCAATATTCTGGCCTAATGTAATCAAATGGGTATCACTGACTTCAAAAATCTGCTGTCCAAGTCAAACCCTAGGAAAACACTAGCAACGCATTCCACACACTGCTTGTTATTTGGAAGTGTTTCAGAAAACCTGCAATCAACTCCAAATTATCTTCTCCTTACTCACATCTAAAAAGCAAAAATAAATAAACAAACAAACTTTAAAATGTATCCAAAGAACATCTAGGAATGGTTGGCAGAAAATGAACTTTGACAATAGAACTGAGGTCCAAATTCAACATTTCGGGATTTTTGTAACCCAATTTGGACTACAGAGACTTTAAGTATCAGTACCTTTACAGGATGGGAATTACAGCTGCCTGCCGCACTCTCCTTCCCAGCAGCATCAGCCAAAGCTCACATTTCCAGTCTGTGATATCTGGTGAAAAATTGAATGGAATGCCATGTCACTGCTCTGCAGATTTCTAAAACTAAAGCACCTGCTTTTTCTGCCTACATAATGCCTAGAAGGTCTCATACACTCTGCTCTCTAACAAGCATACCAGATTTGCACCAATTCTCTAAAGTCCAAATGAGCTAAGATTTTCCAGCATGTACGGATTAACATCCTTCACAGCTCACTTTGAAAACTAGTACACCACCACAGAAATGCTAATGCTGTATTCAGTTCTTCTCTGAAAAACATGCCACCTCTGGTGTTAACCTGAATATCTAGAATATTCTTGCTAAAATGAAATGTACACTATTCACCTTCCACTCCACTCTCCAACTATTTGAACACCACATAAAAGCCTTAAATTTATTTCTCCTAATAATTAATTGTATGACCAGTAGAAAAGTGGTGTAGAGGATTAAAGTATTAAAGGAATGAAGACAAATTAAAACAAAAGCTCAGAGCTGCCATGAGAGTAAAGCTAAAATTAGATTCCAAGATGGAAGATAATCCTTTAAAGGTAGAAATCTTAATAAGTATCCTTGATAAAACTGGGAAATTCCAACTACTTTTGCATTTGTATCTGTTCTCTTGAATTTTATGTAATGATTAAAAACTATACTTATCCTAAAGAATTTTTACACTTGCAGGTATAAATATAGGTGTAACTACCTGCTTGAGAATCTTCGATTTGCTAGAAGGGCTTTAGGTTTTAGTTTCTTTTACGTAATATCTAAGCACAAGAAATAGGTTGGTTCTTAAGAATAATTTTAATACCGTTTTAGAGGAGAGTAAATTTCTTTGGATAATTAAGAAAATCAAAGCATACTAGTGGTTACTATATGAACAGCAACCAAATCTTTTAGGGCAGCAATTTATGAGCTACAGCACATTAAAATATTTTCTTTTCAGTACCACTTACATTCTAACTAGAATGAACATTAGAAACACAGGCCACAGGAATCTAACAAATCCACATCCTCCCTGAAAACAAGTTAAGAAGAATTAAATACCACAAGAAAGATCTTTTCAATAGCAAGTTCCAAACCTTTATACCTATATGTATGCTTGTGTGTTTGCTCACACAAACTCTGTGTGAGGGTTTGTTGTCTTCTTTTCAAAAGTGCAGTAAGTAGCTTTAGCAGATGCTTCTTCAAATTTTGAAACTTTGAAACAGATGACAACTGTCCAAGCATTGAATCCATGCAAAAAAGCTGTAACTGCAATAAAAATTCAGCTAATCAGGAAACAAGGCAAACATTCAGAAAATTCTTAATAATTCATATAGCAAGAAAATTAATAAAAAATATGGCTTGAATTAGTTTTAGCAAAACTCTTAGAAGACTAAAACCACTTAGAGTGCGGTATTTAAAGAAACAACTAAAATTCTTCAGGCTGGGTATTTCTTGGTTTCCAGCAACACTTTTTGGACAGTTCTGTTGTTGATAGCACAGACAAAAGTCTTCAACGGCTACAACAACATGTGCATTTACATGTACACTTATGTATGATAGTACATGCATAATCATTTATACTATCTAGACACTATCTATATATGGGTGTATGTATGTATACATGTATTTATTCTTCTACAGTCCAATAAATGAGCTAAGAATATTCTGATTTTTTGGAGTGAAGAAAAATATACTACTCTTTCAATAGAAAGAACAGATCAGCTTAATACTCCTACCAGTACCTTCTCTACATTCACTATAAAAATGTAACAATTACTACTATGACCATGAGCTCCACAGTTTAATTCATTCTTTACGTTAGGTTAGATGTTCTATAAACCTATAACACATACATAATACTCAAGCTTAATATAGAAATGTTCATATCTAGATTTTCTCTTGAAGTTTTTTAAAAATACATTCCTAATTTTTTCTGCAGAATTGTTTTCCATTTAAAAGGAGGGAACTGATGTCTAGTTATCTTGTCTGGCTTTATATTCTGATAGTGCAGAACTGTCTTCCTAATTCTACAAACATCATAATTTAATCTTTATGTATATTACAAAATGTAAACCTCTAAACTAAGTTTATTTTGAAGCTTGCTAATAGTTCAGAATAGGAACATTGACTACGTAGCACCAATTACATTACCAACTGTTTGTAATCAACGTACTGTGTTAAAGTGTTTGATCACTTTAATAAATTTAAGTTAAAAAAAAGTCAGAATGTTGGATTTAAACTTGTTTCAAACTCAATTTAATGCAGTCTCCTGGAGCAAAATTGATAGCACCAAAAATTTCAGGAAAAAAAAAAAACAGTAAACATTTGAAATTGTAACAGTTTTCTGCCTTTCTTTCCTTAGTACTAAAATGAATATAAATTTGAGGTGAAAGTATTGAGTAATACAAATCTTTCAGTGAATCAGCTATGCATCTGAACAAACACACAGAACACTACTACAATTTCTGCCATTTGTTAAATAGCAAGTAATTATTTTTTGGATACTTTTTTATCAATTCCCAATACAATTAATATGATCTGCCATAATCAGAAAAGTATTTCTGTACAAAAAATGTATCTATTGCTCCAGTGAACACACTGGACTGTAATGAAAAAGAACAGCATCAAATTATATACTCTACTGCAGTAATATAACTAAACATATCTTCAACTTTTTCCATGAATTTTCTCTTCTAGACATAGCCACAAATAAAGAAAAATTCCTCCTATTGGTTATAAAGTTTCCATATCCACTCCATCACTTTAAAGGAGACTGAAGTTCTGCTTCTTAGAAGACAATTTCCATAATATTCCTACTGAAAGTTATAACAGAATCTGCTCCCTTGCATCTTAGAAAAAAGTACTTATTATTCTGATTATACTCTGCATCAGTTTCCGTATACTCCAGTATTTCCCACTTTTAAAGACGAATGATGTGATTTACAGGCTCTATCCTGCACCTTATATTTTCAAAATATGAAATATTTTGTAATATATCACAAATGTGAAATGTAAAATATTTAGAAGAGGGATTATGATTTTATTTTCCCATACTAAACACAGTTTTGCAGAAAGGAACATTTCGTTATTTCTTGTAATTGTCATTTGGTATTTGAAAACAGATTACTGCTAGACTCTTCAGTAGTATTTATCTAACACGAAGAGAAATATTTGAAGAGTAGCAAACATACATAGTCTGTATTCCTTTCATATTTCATTCCTAAAACTTCCAGTTTAAAGGAACCTTTGGGGTTGTTTCAACTCTAGTATACAGTATTTAGGTTAAGGAGAAGGGAGAAAATAAGTTTCACATTAAGAAGGTTTTGCACAAAACATGCAACTGAAATCCTTCTTAGACTTGAGGTCACCTTCACAGTAGCACTTTTACTGAAGTGCTATTTCAATAAAAGATAGATATCAACACTGAGAATAAATTTTACAAATTTCAAAAGTTCATACTAAGAATTGAATACACTCGGATAAAGTTAAGAGAAGACCAGGAAGTACATTGCTGATAAAGAAAAACTTTCATATTAAGAACTTGAAAGGAAAAAAGTATCAGAACCTTTTGCATAACACTGCCATTTTTTAAAACTATGCCAACATCCAAGTAAACAAACTCACTGTTCATTAATCTATTAAGAATTAGCAGCACATATACTGGTATTCCGAAAGTCACAGTTCAGTTCAGTTACTTAACATGAATGCTACACTAAGATTGCTTTACTGAAATTCAGTAGAGAATGCAAATATCATCGACAGTTAAGAACTGCCAAGAGGCAGTTCAAGTGTAATCACTTGAATTTTCTTCAAAGGAAGTACAACTCAGTATAAAAGAGACAAGTATATTTTAAATAGTTCTTAACCATACTGATTTTCTTCTCATGTTTGCTTTATATTTCAGTGATAAATCAGAATAATTGTGTAGTATTTTCTGTTTCTCAACTACCAAAACCAGAACAGAATAAAACATAATATCTACGTACTTTACAAATTACTTAGTCTGGCTGCTCTTATACAGGTGAATGAAAAATAGAAAACGGGAGACAAATTATTGTGGACTTATTTGTAACAATTATATTTTACATACTTAAAATTAACTAAATAGAAAAATTTTCATAAATACACACACATGCATGATTTCATATGCTTTTAGAAAGGTCGTTCAGGAAGTTTTTTATCTAAATTTTCTAAATTAGAAAATTATGTTTAATTAGACTACTAAATTGTCTGAACAATTAACTCAAAAAATTATATAATTTCATTAAGATACCAGTTTTAGTTAAATAGTAGAAACTTGTTCATTACACTTAAGTTTTCAAAGACCTATTACAGTGTTTTGAAAGAAACAACATAAAGTTTTATGAAAAAGAAGTATGTTATTCTACCAGTATCCAAGACATGCAGCATCTCCATTTGTAACCTGTCTTAGATAGCAAACCCTATGACATAACAGTAATTTATTTAAAACACAGTTTGTATTTTACTGCTCCAATATGATCAGGCATTCTCATTAAGACAGTTCATGATATGGATCTAGATTTAAAATACTGTTACAAAAATGCATTTTAAAGGTGTATTAATAACAATTCTCCCTTGACTAATAGTGCATTGCATTGTGTTCTTCTGTTCCACCAACTGGTGATTAGATATATTTTTAAGGCTTTTATCAATACGTGCTTTCATATTTCCAGAGGAAAGCAAGCACTAACATCCTTTATTTATTTATTTATTTTACAATAATAAATTGTAACTACTGTCAAAGGAGACATCCAGTTCAAAACTGAAACTACATCAAATGCTGACTTTTTGTTCTGCTAGGACACGCAGTTGCTTTTCATAACAAGAAGGTCTGGCACTCCAGTTCAAAAGCTATTCCAATAATAAAAATCAAGAACTTCTACATAACTAGGAAGTACATATCATATACTTATGTAAGCCTGAACTTTATAATATTTATTACTCCTATTCACTTTCAGACTACAAAGCTTTGATCTTCTGTTTTGAAACCGAACAACATTATACTTCACAGCGTATTTTAAAGAGGAGAGGAAGGGCAGAGCATGCAATCACTCACAATGCATATTAAGTCAAGAGAATAAAACAAAACATAACCGAGGCAATGAAACTCATGTAAACAGGAACGCTGTCCAGCTCCAAATCCAAATTACTTGATATGGATCGTCTTGATGGTGGTAACGAGACCTTTAAAGTCTGAATAGTCCCCCTTTTCTAAGTCAGAACCTGGTAATACACTCCTCTGCTGCCCCAAAAACTTTTTATTTTTTGTAAGCAAGCTTAAATGCCTATGAGTAAACTAGTAACTACTTTGTAAAGTGTCTCCAAAAAAATCACTGCATCCCTATGAAGTTCACAGCTAAGCTTAAAATGAAAAAGATTTGTAAAAAGATCACAAATCAGAACTCCACCAAATTTTGCATACTGTTTTCCTTACAGGACATGCAAAATAAAATAATAAATACTACTCTACAGTATAGATACCTGAACTCTTTCTGAGGCTGTAGTTCATGCAGACATACTTGACATCCTGAAGCACACAGTTCAACTAATGCTATAAACACTGCCCCAGCAGCAGAAGTCCACCCTGGCCAACTAGCCACATTTCATGATGTCACGACTACTCTGCTACCAGTAACAAATTCAGATTGTAGATGTCTTCATAACTGACTTCTATACAGAATAGCCGAACTTGCATAAATCACTAAAAAAGTGAATAAAGCATCAACATAAAGCAAGCCACAGGAGACCTGTGTACAAGAGGCATTCTCAGTGAAGAAATTTTTCACAAGACATTAAAAAAGAAAGAGAAAAGGACTGTAAGGAATGGGAAATGAAACATATTAACACATGACCACATAAAAAAGCTGATGACTGTTTTTAACACGAGAGTCTAGAAACAGATTTTTTAATGACAGCTAGTGGCCACATAGATACTTCTAAACTGATCAGAAACTGTTTGGCTACACTTAACATGACAACGAACCCAACGAGTCATGCTGTTTGAGGGATGCTAGGAAGAACCTTTTTTATTTTTTCCACGGGAGTATGGTTTTAAGGGGAATACTATTTGAAACTTCCAACAAAAAAGTCTTAAGAAATATCCCAAATACCTGAAAATTATATAGTTGCATGGCTGTCATGACAATTACTGCTGATGAGCTAATGAGTTAGCTTTTCTTGATGGCAGGAAAAAGTTTAATGAAGTTTAAAATATAGATTTTCACAAAGACAGAATGCATGGATTAAAAAAAAAAAGAAGAAAAAAAAGAAAGAAAAACTTTTAGACTTAATTTCACCTATATCTCAAGCTTAACATTACTACAAATGAAAAACTTCAAAAGCAGGAGATAATGGCAATATTCCACACAGGATGTTAGAAACATGATGAGCTAAAATGTATTTTATTTATTATACTTCAGACACCTCATCAGTGAGAAAGGCTGCTACTACAAGAAAGCAGATGAAATATATTTGCCAATAATGCTTATTTCTGAACTGATACTAAATCAGTTTAGTTCATCAAAAAAAAAAAAACAAAAAAAAAAAAACAAAATAATTGCCTTTTGATTAGGTTTGCAATATTCTTTGACATATCCAGTTTGATTCATTTGCAAAATTCTTGTTTTTGTAACTCAGACTGATTTGTTACATCTGAAAAAGGAAAGTAATACACAAATGTTCTAAGTAGTACACTGCTTTTCACCAAATGTAATATATCATATTTCTCAATACGCCTTTCCCCAAAGTGACAAGTAGATTTTCTCGAAACATATTCAAACAAGAAAAGTTCATGTGAGTAAATTTAATTCTAGAATACTTAAAGAGGGGCCCAACTGAACAAGGAAAAGTCAAATTTGGCAATGTACTGCACTTCAACATGAAGGTATCAGAATTAAAAGCATATAAGCACCAAATAAGAAAGTGTGCTGCTGTTTTACATAAATTTGAACTACGGTTATCTAGTTTTAATGGTTATATATAGCTTAACATAGGATAATTTATATTTGTAATATATAAAAAATACTTAAAGAATCTTTTTTCAGCCATATGGAATTAGAGAAATTGTCAACTTAAAAACTTTACAGAATCACAGAACGGTTGAGGTTGGATCACCTAGAGCACATTAAACAGCATCATATCCAGGCAGGTTTTAACAATATCCTCTTAAAAAGTAGATTTGGACTGCATTAACATCAGTTTTCTATCATTAGAAGGTAAGAGTTCATTTGTGGAAAAAACTTTCTTGCGATTCAGGATGGAACAGCTCCGTATCATATACTACCTAAAACATTTTGTCTAAACTAAAAAGCAGTCACATCTTTTTTATCAGTCTATCTGGCATGAAGGTAGCTTTTTGCATTATCACGTGCAATATTCAACTGCTTGTTATTACTAAGCATTAGTTTGGATAGCCAGGGAAAAGCTGACATACCAAATGCTCCTGCAGAGACTGAACTCCAAATGCAGCCTCGGAAATGCCTCTCCTGACTGGATTCAAGGACTTTCTGAGAGTAGACTGGGAAAACTTAAAGTGTGTACAAGCATTTTTTAAGAATACTTAATTGACAGAAAAGCACAGAGTTCTTTGTGTCTCAAGGCTACAAAGGGTGAGTAATTGCAAAGAATGAATCACAGGAAGGCTGCTAAGTGCATCAACCAATGATTGTATGCAAGATTATTATGAACTTGTTGCAGAAGCCATTAAGTAAAGCTAAAATTGACAATTAAATATCATAGTACTATATTATAACCCTCTGAAGGACAACCTTATCCATGTTGCTTAATTCAGGAAGTAAAAATATAGCTGTTTGAATGAGTCTTTTCATTTTTAAGTAGCAATACCTGAGATTTTCAAAGCAAAAAATGCAACATCTTAGAAAAACACACCTACTAAAATCTGTTCAACATTGAACTGATCTAAGGGGAAATAATAATCATATATTTTAACTGTACAAGATTTTGAAGGTATGGATACCTTAATTGACATCCTTTTAAAGTACAGAATCAAATTCTACTTCCATGTTCTAACAAGAAAATATCAAGTCTTACATCAACGCGTCTGTTTTTTGCTTGCTTCAGGATTCTTTCATTCAAGTATTAAAGGAACTTTTCAAAATTGGTATTTTGTTATTTACATTCTGTTTTATGCAGCTTGAAACCATGCCTGACACTTTTCCTCTATGAACTATGTAATATGTTACATGAAGACACTATTAGAAATAAGAACATTTACTGGAACGGAGCTTATCAGACCTACTGATAATTCAAAAGCAAAACAGTGTTCACATGACAATAGGTTTGAAACAATTCCTAATCAGGTTATTCTAAAGACATTCAGAAGCTAACTACCAATTACCCTGTGAAAATTTGGCTAAATCTGTATTATCTGTGTACTCATACCTAGTACTTTACATTGCAATACGTAAACAAAACAGCACTATGCCTGTTACAAAACGGAACATAACCCTCTACTCTGACAGCAACAGAGCTTAATTAAAGAAATCCCATTGTCTGTTATAAAAAAGTCAGAGATTCTGCAAATAAAATTTAAATTTCTTATGCAAGATATCTCCCTAAGCATTCCACTTAGGATGTCAAGAACATTTAAACCCAGGAAGAGTTACAGGCAAATAAAATTCTCAAGATTCTCCTCTAACGTAGTGCCCCACATAACACATACAGATTCACAGCACTGCACACACTTATAACCATCATGCTTGGTTACTGCAATTCACAAAATCTAAGCAGGAAACAAATAGATTAATTGTTATGAAATGTAGATGTCTATTTTTTTAAGCACTGCAAGTAACTATACATGCTACTCTAGTGATCCAATTCTCTATATTGATTTTACACAAGATAGTCAATTTGACAATTGCTGACCTAAAACTCGATCTTTCTGAGGTTAAGTTACTTATCTCTTCAATGTTTCTAAAAGCTGTCAAGCAACTGACCAAGAAAAGAAGAAAGAGAATTCAATCCTGTTAAACTATACATCACTGACTCAAAACTAAAAACAGATTTTGAAATAGGACTATTTTCACACAGTCATATTTGGATGGAAAGAAGTGCAAGACTTGTCAAAAATTAAATTAACAAAACCCAAAGCAAACAATGCAGGTCACAAAATTTTAGTGTTTAAATGCATAAGATAACTCATTTCCTAAAGAGGATCTTATACTACTACTCTACTTCCGAAGCAGAAGTTATCGAGCCTATTTAATGAATAGTCTTAAATGTTAATTCCAATCTTATTTCCATATAGGATTAGATGGCCACAGCAAGAATCAAGAAAAGTCATGATCACTAGGCTGAGGGTGAAAGAAATTATTCAAATCACTGGAAGAGAATTCAGAAAGCATAGATCATGTTTAAGTCTACTGGTTAAGCCCATATAATAATATGGTCTGTGTTTAAAGAGTGCCTTAGAAATCCTATCTATTCCCATTCCACTGATCCATCCCAGTACTGTTTCCTTGTTACACGGATGTGATTAAGGAATGTTCGTACCAACCGACATCTTCACATCTGTAAATACCAAAGCAGATCCTATGGTAATTTAGCTTAAAAAGTGATGATTCAACAACCTAAAACAAGTATTTTCCCTAAAAGGTCAAAAATGGAAAGGTAAGAGAATAATCTGATGCAGCTAGAGAAAAATGCTAACACTCAAGTTATCGGTAAATTTTATGCAAAATTAGAAGTACCATGTTTATTATTAGGTCTTTAGTATTAAAATATATTTTAACATGACTTTACAGTAGTTAATAACATAGTTTCCAAACAGAGATACATTAGTATACTGCTGACGAGTATAAAAAACCTCAGTAAAATTATCACTGGATAAGGCAAAGTGAAGTGCAACTTCAACACATCAAAGATTTAATTGATCAAAACAAGATGAGTCTGCTAGAGAAGTTATAGCATTTTCAGACCTCTGTGAGCTCTCTAAAGCACTGAATAGATTCAGTATTTCCAGTGTAAAATATGGAAAATTGCTTGGAGAAAAATTTAACTTAAATCTAAAGTATAACTAATAGGCTGAAGTCATTACTCAGAAGTTATATATCTTGGTGCTATAATTTTTCTCAGCTAGACATACAGAAATGCAAAAAAGTATGCTTCAGTGGATTCAGCAGTTAAATTGTTGAATTTCCAGAACCTAATTAGCCTCCAAAGAATCTTTCAAAATTGGTGCTTTGATCTTTTCTCTTGTTGCTTCATCAACTGTCCACTGTTTTTGAAAAAATCATAGAAATAAGATACATATTACTGTCAAACTATCAATAGTTACATTATTGTCAAACTATCAACAGTTACAGAGAAAAATGTAGCTTCACATACTACACAAGCAATAGAAATCATATGCCATAGTTCCTGTTTCAGACTTTGTAAACCTGTAATTCTGGCAAGTTGGAATGTGCAGTACAGACAGGATGCTGGTAATCCCTCTGACCTTGCAGTTTGTGGATCAAATTATAAATCCTTCAGTTCTGTTTCTTCATGGGCCATGGGAAAAAAAAGAGGGCTGTACTGCCCTCAGGAAAACCACAATACTTGTAACTGTGCACTAGCACACTGACAGTAATCATTTATTTAAGGGTACTGCTTTCACCTATAGAGGAGTCAAAGATTCTTCTTCACACACATAATTGGACAGCACTGTTCAGAGCAGCGGAGTGATTTTATTTTTGTCTGGGATTTGGAGTCAGTGGGTGAAGGAAATGAAACTCAGATGAGGTTTTCTGTAAGCATATTTTTCTATAGTTGTTACCTGCTGCATATCTCAATATAGTGGACTAGTGAATCAAAGTTCTTGCATGATTAGAGAAGAAAAATATAAGGAGAAATGTGAGGCTGAAAAGTTCCTATAATGATAGGAACACAGCTTTTCAAAATGAAAAGTATCTGAATCACTGGATACACAGGTAGTACCAAAAGACACGGTTAAGCCACGTTAGAAAGTACTTTGCCATAGTCACCAAACAAAAACAGAGAATCAGTTCTATGCAGTGGCACTGTATCTGTTTATACAGTGATGACTTTAACGTGAAAGCATAAAAATAATTCAGAGAAACAAATGACTTTCTAAACTCATTCTGTACTTAGCCAAAACTGCAGGTACTCAGAGCAAAAGTTGAGCCACTGGCCCTCTATACAACCTCACAAAAGTAACAAATCAAGGTACATTTTCATCTTACAAAACAAAGGTCCTCTGGCAAGTATGCTCTTAGGATCCCCGGGCAGTCCTGGTATCAACTGAGATTTTAAAGATTTTAAATTTCTACATGTGAGTTTCTGAAATGACAAAGATCAATTCTTGTCATTACTTTCTGACCTCTTGTAAACTTTAGTTCAAATTCAAAACCTCAAAACCTGCTTAGCAACTCCGCAGCTGAAGTAGGCCTTTTTAATATTTTAATTTCATTTCTGTTGCTAGAATCTTACCAGTTTTTAGGCAGCATTAAGGAATCCACACAGAAAATACGGACTAGGTCAGAATGAAAAGGAGAGAAGTAGCGGTGTGTGTGTGTGTGGGGGGGGGATACAGAAAGGAGAGCTACTTTACAAAATCATCAGTATTATATTCTCCTCTCCTTTGAGGGATATTCAGAAATTATATTGCAAAGGTCTTCCAGAACAGTTCTCCTGTCACTAAATGACCTAGGGTAGACAGAAATTTTATCATTCCCTTTACACTGTGGTTCTCCACAGTCATTTCCCATCAGTCATCTGGTAAGACAGTAGGAATTAATGCATTTAAGCAACAATAGATTAAAAATACAGTATTAATATTGCCAGGAAGACTCTTTTTTTTTTTTTTTTTTTTTTTAATTCTCTGCCTGTAAATGAAACAAATGACTTTTTGTAGCAACTTCTGAAAGTCTCCAGTGAGATTCTCACTCCTCATAGCAAGCTTCTTCAAATGGCTGTGTGATTATAGTCCATTCACTTTATAAATCATCATGCAGCATCTAACCGAGAAGACTATATGCTTTAACCTAATTTCTGAAGTGATCTGAGGCTGGGTCTACAGCAAGAGGGCTTTGTTGTATGATTCTTAGTGTGGATACAGCTTACTGCACAAAACTGATACTGCATAGACTATAGGTTTGACACATGCTTTTAACTAAAACCCTTCTTTTTATTATATGCCTTGTCCTTCACCACTTTACTTTTGGAAGCTGCTTTTCCTACTGGAAACTTTACTGCAAGAACTTTGTCCTCACAGCTAAGTGAGGATCATTATATATTATTCTATCTATCATTCAGGATGTATTAACAAAATACAAATAACATACTGAAGATTACTTCTAAAGTCTAACAAAGAATAATACAAATCAACTACTGAAGACCAAAATTACACATGAAGAAATCATACTAACTCATGCTTTAGTAAATATATACTAAATACGTATATTTTAAATAAGACTGTAAAACAACTTTGTAAGATAGTAACAATCTGAAGGCTTAGAAATTATCTCTTTCCATGTACATAAATCATTTTACAAAACAAGAAAATAAAAGAATAAGGTTTTACTTTTACATTGGATTTTATGATTGCAAAAATACATGAAAGTATGTTGTTATTAATCTTGAAAACTTTAGTCTTTTATGAGAAAAGAACAAACGGTGAGTTCATAAAATGAGCCATTACAATTGTAAACTTCTTTGTCAAATTAAAGATAAGGACATGTTTGCACAGTGATTACTTTAACTCCAAATCAAAACTGCAATCTGCCATGTATGTGCATACATGCATGTGTGAAGAGTGAATGAGACAGCACATGCATCTAAGAGGAAGACTGTATGCTTATTGAAAAAATTCTGCAAATTACATAAAAGCAAAGGAAAAAGGCATACTATCAGTACTTATTGAAAATAATTGCAAAATTATAAACACAGCATGCTATCACTTATAACTACAGGCATACCAAACCAAAAATATCAGCAAATGCATGGTCATTTCTCAGCAACTTTGTATAAGCACCTTTATTCTTGCTTCATTTATAGAAGTTAATACAGGACCTAGACAGCTGAGTATAAAGTTTCTACTAGGTGGTCCAAAAACCGAACTTTAAAAAGGACCATTAAATATGACCTAGATATCAATTAACAGAGTTTATAACGCAGCACATTTCTTCCAGCTCACAACTTATTTCTTGAAATCATGGATAAAATACCATGAAGTTCCTCTGCACTATATCACTTAGATAAACTTACACTCTTTAATTAATACTTAATGCCTGCTATTTTCACTGAATCAAGTTACTGAACAAGGCAAAAGAGAAGGCAATACAGACTATTGTTCTTACTCTATTTATTCATACAAGCAAGCCAAATCATCTCAAAAACCCAATATAAATTACTATTTAGAATTCTAGTTAAAAAAATACATTTTTTTTTTCAACTGCAAAGAATGATTCTGCCGTTTTTCATGGTAAAATCCCAAACCATTAGTGTAAAATCAGTTATGGCCTTATTGGTGCTGCAGTTCATACTCAGTACAAGAGACAATTAATACACTGCTACAGCTTAAGGATCCACCTCCTAAAGAAAACCTGTGAAAGGTTCTCATTAGTTAAATAGATTGGTTATATATACAATTGGAACCGTATTGGTTATACAAGCAGTTATGCAAAATCAGGTTTAATCTTAACAAAACTGTCTTTCAGGTAAAACTGTGACAAATTTAATACACCTTACAAAATAAGGTGAATTAAATCATAGAGTTGTATATGTTAAGATATTA
This sequence comes from Rhea americana, assembly GCF_003343005.1. Taxonomy (NCBI): domain Eukaryota; kingdom Metazoa; phylum Chordata; class Aves; order Rheiformes; family Rheidae; genus Rhea; species Rhea americana. The sequence goes on from NW_028185927.1 coordinate 1,714,639, forward strand.
AAATAGTGCTTGTCTGTAGTTCTTAAATTAACATAAAACAAAAGTAATTAATAAATTCAGTATTAATTTACAGTCCCAAGTATTTTCTTTAAAAAAAAAAAAAGAAAAAAAAAGAAAAAAAAAGAAAAAAAAAGAAAAAGAAAGAAAATCATGTTAGTTCCTTAAGTTAACAGGTCCTTTGAAAGGAAGATATTAGATGACCTAACACTTAACTGATATTTCAATCTTGTCTCTTTATGATCCCATCAGTATTAAAATTTTTAAATTGTGAAACTGATGAAAGTACAGTAGCAAATAAAAACTCTCAGTGCCTAAAATTCTAGCCATTTTAGCTCCTTAATGGTGTCTTACAAATTATTACAAGTGATTCTCTGATCTTGGGACTTCTTGCATAGCTTTCAGAAATGAGCTAAAAATAAGTCAGTGTTAAAAGGTAGGATTGCCAGTTCTTTCATGGTCCCAGAAAACGTAGAGGAAGTTGGCAGGATCAGCTCAGCTCCACTGTGCTCCTGAAAAATATAAAATACCAGTGTCCACTGGATCATTGGGTCCTTGGCACTCTAGTACTATTTATGAAAAAGATTTTGGTGATGACTGTGATGGTGCTTTAATATGGAGTAAAAGAGACCTGTCAGTAGCTGTGATCTTTCTATTTTAAGGTTTCTTGCCCTGAATATAATTATTTGTAATACTATGGGTAACTGGTGCTTTGCATAACTATAATCAGTCTTTGCATAACTATAATCAATATCTTTTGGTATTATTATATAAATAGAGAAGAACACTTAAGAAAAAATGGATTGGATTTAATTAAGAAGCAAAGACAGCATATGTATGTTTTGTTCTATTTTTATTTAATGAAACTCATATTCAGGTGCCAATCTCACAAATATACTACTGATATTTAACAGAAACTAAGGTCAAAAGCCCCCAGTAGACTCATAAGAACTCTACCCTCACCAGGCAGTCAGTAATGGAATTCCTTTGGTGGCAGCAAATATAAGCTTAATACAAATACAGAGCGCTGGCATCTTACTATTAGCATCTAGATGTGTTAACTAAACCAGGGCTTCAAAAACTCCATGGAGAATTGTCAGCTTAATTTGGAGATGACATCAGTGGAAGTCCTCCTGCATAAGCTTTCTTACAACTTTAATCGTAGCTGAAACTGTATTAGTGCTATATAAGTCAAAGATTTTATCAAAAAAGGTTGGCTTGAAAAAGGGCTTATAATAATGTTAGAAAAAACTTTATGAAATAAAGATAGCAGGATCAAGAGAAGTAGAACATATAATTGTATAGTAGTAGAATATAGAGGGAGTTAAGTTTGTTAAATGTAGAAGTCCATACTAGATTGTCCACAGACTAATCAACAACTTCTAAGTTGCGTATGTGCATATATACATACATATTTTTATATATTCATATATACCTATTATATGCATATTTACACACATATAACAATGTGTATATAGATATATATATAAAAAATACAAATCAGTAATTCTAAAGAATAAAGTGCTTACTATTCTGCACCTTTTCACCTGCTACCCTCAAACTAACAAAATCACTTCTGTTGACAGAAGTGCAAAGATTCAAGAAATCTGACATCTAACAGCAGTTTCCAATCAAAGTCAACCAATGTTCTGTCTACTCAAAATTGGCCAAATTTTGTTCTGACCTAAAAAGAATCTAAGCTCATTTTTTGCAAGTAATTGAAAACTGCAGAAATATATATTTTACTATATAACATATTGTCTATTAAAAGCAAAAAGATTAGAGAAAAAAAGGTTAATTAAAATTTGTATTCAAACCTCATCTCTCCATAAAGCGCATATATAATGCTATTAAGATGCTCATCTGCAATACAAACTTAAAATCTGGACTACAGTGTGATCCCTGATCAACAGTAGAAAGCAGGTAGACATATAAAGCCAAAAGGAAAAAAAACCCTCTAAATACTGATGTAGAGGTTATCATTTAAACTACCTCCATTTCTGTACCACCACTAAAACACAGCTGTATGTGGTTATCTTAAGGTCCAAATTTACGTTTAAGTTTCATTATTGCATGGAAAATGCAATGCACTTAGGTGTGCCTACTGAGTAAGAAAAAAAATGTGCTAACCCAAATTCTCTTACCACAACGCAACAACACAGATTTATTTAACATTTAATGACAATGACATGAATTTCTCAACACACAAAATGAGTTCCATAGTTTGCATATTCTTCCTCCACCTCCCTTTTCTGTATGTCATAGGAATGCCAGCAGGTAGGTAACAGAAACATTAGAAGTTTGCAAATCTGATTCATAATACACTGTGTAACTTCTTGTTTACCAACTGCAAAGAGATGCTTTAGTAGAAGACAAAATTGTTTACTATGTAAGAGCTTTTTTACTTAAATTTGAGAGTATTATTCAGATTTGAAAGGAAAAATATTAAAATTTCAGATTTTTAAGTCCTCAAAACAAAGGACAAAGCATACAAAACACAGTTAAGAATGAGGTTGTCTTCCAGTCTCATTTTACAGGGTAAAAAACTTCAAATTCCTTTGAGTTTGATTTTCCAATTTGCATAAGCATCAAACTGGGTGATATCTTCATATCCCCCCCTCCATTACAATAAGAATTGAGATATCAAAAGAGCTAATATTCTACTCCATAAAATATCCACAGTATGTTTAATCATTTGAGTGGGGTGAAGATAAGTAAAAACAACTCCATGAATGCTCTTCTGTGATGTAAACTTCTTGGGAAAAAAACAATTCAATTAAACAGTGATGAGTGAGTTTTAAATCAAAGATGGCCAGACTCACAACATGGGGACTAATTACTCACTGTCAGAAGCTATCATGCCATAGCCTTTGCCTTTAAAGCATGGATATTAAGCTGGCAAAAGCTTGTATAAATTAACCTCCAGCACTATTCCCAACTGCTTTCAAGGAGCTGCAGTTCCTTACTCATTCTGTGACCTGAGTACTCTCTCTCATATCACCTGTAGGTATTTGTTAAATTTAACTTGATGGAAAACAAGAATATTTATATCTTAAGACATAGGATAATAGGTATTTCAGTAAGAGATGTAGAAAAACAAGTCAAAGTCAAAGCATATACACATCTCATCAAAATAACGGCATAAAATTTGAGTATGTGTCCCTTTTGTTGCACAAAAAAGGCCACGTAAACAACCCCATCTCAAAGATTGGTCAGCATTTCTAAATACAAAGTAACAAAATAGTAATCTATACTCCTGTACATGCATTATTCATGCATACAACTGTATAACCATTTTTAAGCATGTTTATGCTTAACTGAAAATACAAATGTTCCTATAGTTAAAACTTTCATGAAAGGTAAGCATGCATTTTTATTCAGTAGCCTATTACAGAGTGCAACTTGCCCCTCACTTAACAATAAATAGGAGAACACTGAACGGGATCCCCATCTGCTGGGGCATACCACATCCAGCACTGTCCGATGATAAACGGCTTCATTACCTAGGCTGCACTGCACACCCTGTGACCTCCGCTGCTAAGGCTGTCTGAACACTTACCCCTTTGCAATTGTTCGTACCACTCTAAGTTTTCTCAAAAAAACATACTCCCATGTCTATACTCTGCCTTCTCTTTGAGAAATAGCTGCTTAAAAAAAAGATCTTATTTATTGGATTTGAGCCATTCCCCAAATCTTACAGATGCAATCAGAAAGAGATAAATGAGACAGGTATCTCTGACTATGAATCAACACTGGACCATAATTTTTTAAGAAAATACATGAAGTACATCAAAGTACGAAAAATACATTAAAATAGTTTTAGTTTTGAGAAAGAACAAAGGGATTGACAAGTAGCAAGAACAGTACTAGAATACCCCTCTATCTTTCTCACATAATAAAAAGAAAATCACCTCTTCGTGCTCATTTTTAACTTAAATGAAATTAATGTTGCCTTTGTTAGTAAGATCTTTAAGTTACTTGTAATTTAGTAAAAGTACAACTAGTTTGCCTATTTCTTGTATCACGTACATAGTCAAAATATTTTTATTTCCTAAAATCTAAGCGCTTTATTTTCAACCAAGCATTTTAACACATTTTGAGGATTGCTTGGCTTCTCCCAAACTATAATATTTGAATACACCACAATGAAAAAAAAGGTAAATAAGCAAATATACACATAATACTGAAAAGAGATCTGCACATGCTGATAACTACTTCGGAAAATGCATCAGGGCACTTTATAAAAGGAAAATTGGAATTAAAAAATATCGGGTGGAAAAATGTGCAAGTTCCTCCTAAATTTCAGTTTTAAGTATCTACAAATTACCTGTGAATATCTCAAATTCCCTGTATTTAATTCTCTCCAAGTTTTATCATTGCATTTTAACAATCTAACAAGTCCTTCAAAAATACACGCCATCTAGCCGATTAATACTAACCTTTCTGTTCTTACATGCAACTGAGCAAGCTCAGCACTAAATAAGGTCATTCACCTATCAAAGGTAGTGTTCAGGAAAGGGAACAAGGACTCCTCTAGAAAGCCATGACACTGCTGATCTTTTTATATTATAAAATATTTACGCATGATAAACATATAATATGCTTATATGTATCTGTTACGTGGTTGATACCATAGCGTGCTCTGTATGCGAGTCTGACAGAAGTTTGGAAAGAATGGGAGAAGGCTGCATCCAGCTATGCCCATACCTCTGAAATGAGCCAAGATCAGATTTTTGTTTGTTTGTTTGAGGTTTTTTTCCCTCCTCTCTCCATTCCTGAGCACCAAAATACACACTTGACAACTCACTGAATAAAATTCCTTTAATAAATATCACAGGCAACGGTAAATAGGATAAGACTCTTTCCTCTTCAGCATATATATTTCTGTATGTATTTATTTTCCTATTTTAAAAACAGGCCAAGAGATTTTATTTGCATCAAGTTGTAAACTAATCTTAGGAATAACTATATTTTAAAATCTCTGCAAAGAATCAAGTATTGCAGGAAAAAACAGACTAAATAGTATGTGAACAGTTTTAATTAATAGATCTTATCTAAAGAATTTTTGTGCTTAATGTCAGATTGAGTAGACTCAGCTGAATTCTCCAGTAGCAAAATGTACACTTTGAAAGTTGGTTAAAAAATAAAAAAATAACACTGAGGAAAAAAAAATAAGGGAAACATATAAATACCAACAAGGTTGGGTTCAGATGCCCAAGTTGAGCTTTGGCATATGGGACCCAAAGATTAAGGAAGCCTTATAGTACTATGGATGTGCCCTCAGTGAATCATACTATGGTCTGCTTTTGAAAAAGATACAGTTTCATCTGAAGAATTACCTGTCTAGGACTCTTCCTCTCACAGCTCTTTCTGTGGAAAAGCAATTTGTTGACTTTGGCTTATACTAACATGTCATATATATTTTTAAAAAACAAAGGGTATGAAGTGGGAAGTGAGAGTATAAATGCAAATAATGTAATTTTAGCATAATTCTTAAAATGCTTGTTATAATTTAGGGCTCACTGAGCCTAAAAACTAGTATCTGTTACACATTTGATTTCTACATAAATGGTAAGACAAAGAAGGGGGCCAAGGCACATAAAACATAGGAGGAAGGACATCTTAGGTTTTAGTGAAAACATATAAATAAGATTAAATTCACCATAGTTTTAACCATGAGAAAAAATACACATGCAGTACCAAGTTAAAATGAGAAAAGTTTCTGCTGACAACTTTGAGTATTTTCCTGTAAATCAAAAGCATTTTCCCCCATATTAAAATTCTGAAGCTAATTCAAAATTAGAGAACCTAATTCTAGGATTTTTCCAGAAAAAAAAGTCTCTAACTATCTATTATTTTTTATTACACATGCTCTTACTATTCACTAGCTATTATTATTTGTCATTTTCTCTTAGTGGAAAGTATTTCTTTTAGACAAAAATATTAACTTGCATTTGTTTTAGATAAAAGTTCTATCCCATCCTTTTTATGTTCCTACTTGTATTAACAGAGTTTTATATAAGGCTCTGGTTGATATTTAATGTTAAAATGGGAATATTAAAAAAAAATCTTACAAAATCAGAATAGAATTCTCTCTTTTGGCCACGTACAAGTAAGCTGTTTTCCTACACTATTTAATTATAACCCCAAAAAATAAACAAAATGTGTATTATCGCTGAGATTTTCAACCTGTAAAGCAAACAGATTGCTAATGGTTAAAACTTAACATATAGGCTACGTAAGAAATAAATCTAGCTGTGCAACTATCTAAACTTGCTTTCAACACATACAGGAGGCATTTCCAGTTGCTAGGATATTATGTAGTATATTAAGTTACATGTAAACATCCTTACAGAGATCGTATACAAAGCTTGTCATAACATTCAAGAGTAAAATCTTTTTATAGATTAATGGGCTCAGAAAATAATTCTGTAGTTTTTTTTTTTTTTTTTTGACCTACTCAATATTCACTTTTAGAACCTTAAAAAGTTATTTAAAAAAGTCATAGAATTTAAAAGTCTTGTATGAAAGAGCTTCCTGTTTAGGCAGATAACAACTCTCCCCTTGCTTCCCCACTGCTGGCGAATGTCCTTGTCTGTCTCATGTCAAAAGACTAATGCAGATATAAATCTGTCATCACAATTAAATCACAAATTGAGCACTTGGCTTTCTGCTGAAGATCAATACAGATTTCTTTCAATTCACCTTCTCCATCTCTGAAATTACTTGTAATTTACATATTTTTCTCTGTAATATCTGGATTTCCCTACCTAGTTGAGATATATTTAGACTCCTTTCATATGCAAGACCTAAGTCCTGCAACCTTACTTCTTCATGTATTCTTTTTATGATCATTCTATCTTGAGCTCACTTTTAGAACTTGAGAATTGTAAGGATAAATTTTACTTCATTGTTTCTTCTGTTTCAAAAAAAAGTCCAAGATTATGCTCTAATTACACACAAAAACTTGGATGACATATTTCTCCATAACCTGTGCTAGAAACAGGAAAAAGTCTCTGGAAATTTAAATGAAACAGGATGAGTCACATCCGTAGATTATTCAACCTCAATCCATTTAGCTTGTTTCAATTCTACAAGAGGGAGAACTGAATCTAGAAAAACCTGAGATCGCCAGAAGCGCATTCGAGCTCCTATACCAACCATCTACCCACATATATCACAGCTTCAAGTAAGGGTCAGACAATGTACTCACTACATCTAGTCCATTTTCTGGCTTCCATGGAACAGAATCTCTTGATCTTAATCCAGTTTGGCATGTGACCAACTCAATCAAGTTTCCTGATACAGATAATCAAATGAATAGCACTCTATAATATTTTTTGAACCACATATTTTACACATAGATATACCACTCAGATGTAGGTATAGTGTATGCCTACAAAAGACAGGGAACGCAGTGCTTCACCACAACCTGAAGTTCTAGAATCAGTATAATACAAGTAAGCATCTGCTTAAATCCCGTTAATCGAGAGTTGAGAATACTTTAAAGCTGTTGAAAGATACCACTTGATTCCTCTGATGCAGCTACCTAGCTGAAACGTAACACTGAGGCCGAACTATAGTTTTCTAAGCCATTAATCAGTATCTGTATGAGCTCTCAATCTGATAGTTGCAGTTCTCCTACCTATATACGAAAGCAACAACATAAAAGTGCTAAATTAGACCAGTTTGTCACATGTTCAGTTTATCACTCAGTATTTTAACCTTAGCCAGCTTTACACTACAGTAGAATACAAAGATCAAATTCAAATGTAAACCACTACTAAAAAAAGTCAGATTTCTTCATGAATCCTTGCGTCCAATCTGAACTCAAAAGAGCTATTATCTTGCAAATTTGAAAGCAAGAATTAGAAGTTAAATGAAAAGTTAATTCTCTCGAACTTCATAAAGAAAACACAGAACACTTCTATCACAGTGTGACAACAACAACCCAGAGTACTTAAGGGTAATATGCAGTCCCATTTCTTTAAGTTAAACTTTACATGGGAGAGAAAGTTGCATACATGTTGTATTGAGATGACATCTGAACTCTCTACTCGGTAGGGAACTCTTACCTGTATGATGTGATGTTCAGAATACGATGAGGAGTTAGAATGTGAATAAAAGGTTGTTTTCCAAGGGGAAAGGAGAAAAAAGAATATCCATAATCAGTTAAAAGGTATATAAATGTGGATTCAAAGAAAATACTCCTTGGGTAGATGTAGCAAAAAAATACCCCAAACCTCATATTTTTAGCTGCCTTTATATAACCAGTTCATAAGAGGATACGTAAAACATGTATTCATAACCGATTTCTCAGTAACAGGATATAATGTATGTATTCATAATAGATTTCTTATTAAACACCATGCAACAACTTTAGCTGCAAATAAAGAAATTCTAAACTCCACCTAAGCAGGTAATTAAGAATAATTTTTTTTTCTATGAAGGTTTTTTTAAAAAAAAAAAAACAAACAAAAAAGAAAAAAACATTTGTAACCCAGAACACCTTCTCTAGTGTTGCTGTGGTTACTAATCAGTTTTTGTATTAAAAACTAGGATTTTCACCAGCAATCACATAAAGTAAGTAGACTGTAACTGTTTTATCTCTACTACATATATTACTGTAATCTTTTGTGTCACAGGTGTGCCTAATGATTTTTAAAATGAAATCTAACACAGAGAATTATCACTGTTACGGAAGTCTAACACTTGTGCTGACAGTCAACATCATTTAAATATCTCTACATTTGAGCCAAATATCTGTCCTAATTAAACTAATAGAATTGCATTACACTGACACATTAAAAAATAGGCTTCAATATATTCGCACATTTATGCCTGAAGAATATTAAATCGAACTAAAAGCATCATAGCTAACACCTTGCTCATTTCATTAAAATTAATTAATTAAATTAAATGATCACAAAGTTTATACTAAACAAGCATAGCTTTAACCACTTGTTTTCCTAATCATAGTGATCTAAAAAAGATATTTTTCTACTACTAAAAAAAAAAGTCAAGATAGTTTTTTAAATTATTACACAAACTCCAAGGCTCAATCTTGTATTTGGCTGAACCATAAGGGCAGTAATTCTTTGTTCTGTGCTTTTCCATAATACTTTTGCAACGTACTGCATATCATCCATCTTAAAAATATGTTTTTAAATACATTTAATCAGGTGCACAACTATACAAATTACTATAGTGTGTATGTCTTCATTTTCTCATTACAATGGACTAATCTGCTTAAGTCTTAAAAGTTGTTGTAAAAGTTATAAGCAAAATCGCTAAGAAATCCAAAATAATGAAGATCCTGAAATAACAAATAAGAAATCCAGAAATAAAAATTTCTTTAGATGATGTTTAACTGCAAAAAGGGCTTCCGGGAAGGAAAAACAAAGCTGCTGGCTTCTCTTACTTTGCAGGGACATTAATACCGTATCGCAGAAAGGAAAACGTAAAAACTCTTAAATATAAGAAATATATATTCTTAGTTCTATACAAAAGGAACCAAAGTAACTTTCACTGGATTTGTATGCTACTTTTTAACACAAATTCAGAAACGTTTTTAAGATTAAAATGTAAGATTTTGTTTCTTTATGGTACAGCATTACACACTGCAGCTGATTTGAATGGATAATCTCAGGAGAAGGTATGCTTTTCCACACGCTGTTTTTAAGTCAAAGGAGATCAGTAACTGTATCTCGTGGCACCCCATGACTGCTCAGGATGTAAGCTTACCTGAAGGCTTCAAATAATCACTGCTTCTCCTATACTCCCCCTAGCAGAAACTCTTGCCTGATTTATTGAAAGGTAAGCAGAGAAGACAGAAGAAAATTGCGAAAATGAAAATGCTTTCCCATTTAAAAAAGGCTGTATGCCTCCCTGAATGCTATGTCATTGTAATGGAGAAAGAGCAGACAAGTAATTTATTGAGAGAGAACTATACAACAAGCGAGCGCCTGCAAGGGCCGAAGAGCATGTGCAAGGATGAGAAGAAGTAAAATTTGTTTAAAATCATTGGCACTAATTTGGTAGTCCTCTTCTTTGGGCAGTCTGATTTGAAATCTTAAGACCTGTTTTAAACAAATATTTAGCATTCATCATTTAACCACATTAATGATAGCTATGGTTTGTGCTACAAACACTTTGTGCTACATAATGCTATATATTATGTACTTTAAAAAGTGATCTTGTAAGTATCTAAAACATCGTACTGAAAATTAAGAAATATTATCTTAATCCCTCTGTGCCTCATTTCTTTATCTGTAAAATGATAATAATAATAATTCTTCAACCCTACTGACTGTTTCAAATTGTGTATGTAGCTGAAATACTCCACGAAGACGACATGGAAATTAGCAAATCTGTTTCCAGAACAAAAAATGAGTAACACAAAGTTAATAATTTATTCAGCTGCTTACTCAACAATGGTAAAATAATATATTGATAGATGCTCATTAAATAAGTACAGTGTATCCTATATGTGAAAGATCCTGGAGTCCTACAGTATGAACAGTATGCAATAATTCCACTGATGGGTTTGTCACGATGTATAGGGGGACAACATTACGCCAGTATAAACATTTTGTAATTTCAAAGTTATACAGTTTTCCTACTTCTTTTGAAATCTGTTCTTTTTATACCTTTCTTTCAAATATAAACAGGTACTGAAGAAAGTATTTGTATATACGCATGTACCCACCCAGAATTCATAAATATAGAAAGGCAAGACTTCAGCTACACATTAAAGAACTCATAGCTTATAATAGATGAGAAATTTTTATATCTATTTTCTGAGAATAGAAAATTCATTTTAGCTAAAGGAAATTATCAAAACCTGTTCAGTTTCTAGAAAATCTGCATTTTTAAATTTGAAGAGAATTTTCCTCTTTCATAGTAAATTCCAAGGTCATTCCTTTGCTTTTAATAGTATATTTATTAAATCACACTGCAGAAATACCACAGCAAATATTCAGGCAATATTTATCAAAAATAGTAACTTTCAGCAGATTAAAAGATGCATCTGCCAATGAACACTGTATGTCACATTAGCTCCTTTTTGGATTAAAAAATGACTGTCATTACAGCAAAGTGGTTTGGATAGTATGTAGTATGTGTTTCATATATGGTTCTTTAAACTAAAAACAGTAGAAATATTTTTACAGATTTGTTCTAGTTGAGATTTTAATTTCTGATCATATAAATTTATCACAGTAATTGTATTTGCTAACTAGAAGGTGGACTGATTTTCACAAAGACGCTTTCACATACAACCCATTCAATCCTCCTGCTTGATCCTGCAGGAAAGACATCATGCTAAATTTAGGTTATTACAATCATTTCTATGGTAACAGATGGATGTGAAACACAGGATTATGACTTCACTGCACGACTCTGCAGAAAGAAGTTGGATGGTGGAGGAAAAAAGATCATATTCAAAATATCTGCAGCTGTAACAGGGGAGCACACACAATCACTGAGAAATTAAACTGTCCTAAAAAATATATATACATTAAATCTTTTTTCAAAATATCTAAAGATAAATCTTCCGCTAACAAAGGGGGAAAATATCTGCATATTTTCTAAACCGATCTCACTAGTTAAGTATAATTAAAAGAAAATCATGTTTCAAAATGTAGGTAATGAGAAAGTATAAAAGGACATGAATCTATTTAGTACCTCAAGAAGTTGAGATAAGGAATAAATACAGACATGACCTACTAAGAGAAATTCATTCCATATGAAAAGGAAAGGTAAAAAGGGAGAGGATGTTTCAACTAACGCAACAAGAAAAGATTTTTTTTTTTTGATCATTCTTGCTTTTGGGGGGGGGGTTTGATCTGCAATATATACAATGATTTCATGCTAGAAATACAGTTCCAATTACATGAAACTAAAACCTCTCTCAGTCACTGAATTGCTTTAATGTATCATGTTATCACTGTTTTTTCAAAGGTTTAGCTTCATCTTAAAATCCAAACAAGTCTAAATCAGAGAAACTCAAATGTAGGTGTTTATTACAGTGTTATAAGCAGTATTAACTCTACAAAAAGTATTCCTCAAATGCACAGGTTTAAAGCAGCCACTATAGCACCTGCCTTAAAAATTTGTAATCCTATGCAAAATTCTTCACAAGATTGCATCTGAACTATCTTCTACATTTAATCACAATACTTAATGATTCAGCAGTAAAAGACTATTACAGGAAGCAGATCTATATTTAACATTTCTGGGTTAGCCGGACACAGATCACCTAAATACAGAACAAACATGATTCTCCATGTGACTAATAACAGTTCCAAATTTCAATACTGAATATTACTGTGATAATAGAAACACACTCAGAGCAGGTATTTGTCCATAAAAGGTATCCAGTTTAAAAAAAAGTAAATGAAATAGGTTTTAAAGGGATTTTTGTTTGGTTCTTGCAGGAAAAAAAGGTAATTGTACTTGGAAATAGCTAGCTATTTTTAAGTGGCTTTTTTTTTTTAGATTTAAGTGATTTTTTAAAAGATTTAATTTGTTTGGATTTTAAGATTAAATCAAACCTATGAAAAATGTGACAAGCAGTAGTAACTACCTACAAAGAATTTATGGAAAACACAGGATATGTAAGACATATAGATAGTTATTACATTTTAATGAATATAAAAATATATCTGAAAGGCTTTAATCACTACTAAAGAAAATAATTCAAGAATCTGAAGCTAGCTATCACTCAAATTTTCCTGCATTTCAGACATTTTGTTGCTACTAAATTGATAGATTTTAAGCTAACACTGAAGCCTTTGCTGATTAAGGACTTATGAGTCTTTTCTCTATCTTTACACCTTAAAAAGCCTTTGAAACCTCAATCCCTCTATCTGGTTGAAATTAGCCAGCAGGTTCCTACCTGGAATGGAATGGCTGGTAGATACCATATATGCCACTCTCACAAATCCTTATTTGCTAGAGAAAGTAGGTTTAACAAAAAAAAAACAACAAAACTCAACCTCAGTAAGAGTGGGAGGGGAATGTCTGACACAGTTCTCCAAATTAGAAATTCAGGTCTTGGCTATCCCAGTTTTCTCAGAAGATTCTGTGGAAGACTGCAACACTAATAAGATTATGAAAGGTACTGACTAAATAAAAACTGATACGATTTTTTTTTTAATTTAGACCACTAGACCATTTAAAACTTTATTCTTTTTTTAATTTGCAATTAACCTAAATATCTTTCATATACTCCTTATTCCTCTGGGAGGAAAGCTCCCTTTATAAATGATTTTACGCAACACCTCTTTTATTTAAGAACCTAGAAAGAATCCAAAACACATTTTTTCCCTTTTAAGGACTTTCTGAAGACTTCCATAAAATGAAAAGCCAGACTTTGACATCACTTTTCAATATTTAAATCAGTTTTTTCTTTTAATCAAAGTTATTAAAAGAAATGTGTCATGTGTTTTGGGAGTAAGGCAGGAAGGGAAGAGTGAAGGAAGAGGAAGAAGCTTGCTGCTTTCCTATACCGAGGCACACACCATCACCCCCGTCTCTCACCGCTCACTGCCTACCTAAGAAGTGCTGATGATCTTAGACAAGTGGTTTGAAGCATATAGATGAAATGAGGAGACACACAGGAGACAGTAAATTAATGGACTGACAAAAYTACTACCTATTTCCTGGTCATAAAAATGGGTCATCCATGATAAAAACTGTGACGTACTTCTGAACTGTAATAGCAACATTTGGCTAAGTATTAACATCTATAGCATCTTCAATTGTATATCTTCATTAAAAACACATTTAAAATTTAAAATCATCATCAGTTTTCATCAAAAACTACTAAGTACAATTAACGTGCAATTACCAAATAAACAGAGTTTTATCAACACTGTGTCAATATTGCCTAGTCAAATCCATCTAAATTTATAACAAATGATTGCTAAGAAGTTTAAAAACTCTTCTAAACAAGCTATTCACAATTTGCTACCAGTTAGTCAAGAAGTATGGTATTTGGTTTAAATGAGAAAAATGAAAGAGGTGATTTAGCTCAGGTGACCTGGTCCTCCAGTGACTTTGCTTTTGGAGTGGCAAATGATCAGTCCTCATGGGACAGCAAAAGGCTTTATCTGCCTCACCTCATCAGAGGGTTAGCTATTTTCATCTGAATCTGGCATTAGGCAGAGAAGGTGCCCACAATTTGGCCATCTTTAAAGGATATTCGATATGCTACAGAGCATTCAATCATCTGCAAAGAAAAAGTTAAGAAGTTGCTCACCAGAAAGGCAAGACTGGTTGCAACTGAAAGAATTTTACTTTTTCTACGTGAACAAAGTGATGGACAAAGACCCTAAAGGAATATTTAATAATTTAGCATTTATTAGTATTATTCAGAGTGGTCAAACAAGCAAGGAGCTGTGCTTATAAATAAGTGATCTGAAAGGGAGGTCAAGGACACTGCTTTGGCACAGGGCCAGGCAACAGAAGGCGCTAACCAGAGCAGACTGGTGAATCTGACATCTAGAGTAGACGACCTCTGAATTTTGACATACCAAAATTTCCTCTCCTTACACTGTATTATCCAAATCAGACGACTAAGTTTGCATGGGCACATATCTACCAAAACACACACAAAAGTTCTACCTGGATAGGTATACAATAAACTAAGCTATAAGTAAACAGTTAAAGTTTAAAACAAATAAATAAAAGTTGCAGCCCATCAAACCCATTAGCTCTGTTTCAGCCTTTTGGTTGCATTAGAGCAAACACTGTCGATCAAATAGCTAGGTAAGACCTGCAGTTAGAAAAGCAAACACTAATTACTGCTATTGATATTCTTACCGAGCTGTGAAAGGTAATGTTCTAATATACATTACAAGGGAATCTTTAGAGAGAGAGAGGAGGTGTGGTTTTTTTCCCAAGTACTTCCTCATGTAAAATGTGCATTCACTATATTGATGGTTTAGCATTTAGATATATGTGTTAAAAACAATTAAGTTAGAGACACTCTGAATCTTTCATCTTTAGTAGACTACACAGAACTAAAACTGAAAAGAAAAAGTCTCTTAAAGCATTAATTGCAGTAGTGCAGTATCTCCTAGCAGTCCAGATCAGAAAAACAGATACTTCAATCCATATATCACATGGCAAGTGAAAAAAAAAAAAGGGAAGTGAAACAAAATAAAAGGATGAGAAGATTTGTTGATCCTATCAGGACATCTTTTTCCCAAAAAACATCATTTCATAGAATTAAATTATAATTCCAATATGTCCCTGTAAATTAATACAAAATGACAAACTATTTTTATTTGTATAGTATTGGTCATTCACCACTGATTCTGCTATAAATTACAATAGACTAAAAGTGGAAATAAGATACTCCCCAAATCATGTCCCTGAATTCCTAACCTTCAGTTTGACTTCTGACAGTAGAACATTGACAAATACAAGAAAAGTTTTGTGTTGTTCTGAGTAAACATACAAGCTATAAAGCAAATGCAACAATAAACCACTAGTAAGATTAGGTTCCATATTAGAGAAGGTCAAACAGTTTCAAATAACTACATTAATTTTTTAAAACTCTTGAAGAAAGTACGCTGCTCAGAAGGCTCCCTTTTTTAAAGGGCGTACAGAAACAATAGTTAACACACACAGATTTTTTTTTTTTTTAATCAAGAGATCTAGACCTAAAAGCTTTTCATTTTGCAGTTCTGAAAGGCTCCCATTGAATAAACGAACACAGTCAGTTCAACTAAAAGTAAAGATAGCTTAAAACCACAAGTATTTACAGAAAACACATTTGAAGCCACATATTAAACATAATTTCCCCTGGAAACTGTACATTACAGTTAGTGGTATATTTTAATTTTAAAAGAGACTCAAATGCACACATAGTGGTCTATATCCTTATAATTTCAGGAAGCCACAATTACCTCAAATCCTTGACATCTTTTATTGATGATAGTCCTCTAAGTACAAAAGCTTTGTTTCACACATCGGCCAGATTTATTTCTGTAACATTTCAACAAACATTGTGGGAAAACTTCGGTGTGACTTTCTTCTACACATGTAAAACAACAACAAAAAAAACAAACAAACAAACAAAAAACAACACTTTCAGAGACAGTAAACTAAAAATTTGCTTTTGATTCAACTTCAAGAATTACAATAAAAGCTAGTGGATTTAGAAGCAGTAAGGTTGTCTGGTTTCTCAAAGCTAAAAAACTCAAGGGATTCTTACCCAGATTTCTAGAATCACCAAGTTTTCTACAAATTACCTATCCAGCATCATTTGACTAAAAATGAAAAATAATATTGATGTTTCTTTTATAATTAAGATTGTCTAACATTTAGTAAGCTTTATTAACAACACAGCCTTTGTCTTCACTTAAGTTCTCAATTTGCCAAAGCACTACTTATCCAAATGATTTTTTTGGACCTCTGCCTTTAGTTGTTTGGTTGGTTGGTTGGTTGTTTGTTTTATTCTACTTCTTCCAAATTTCATCAAAGTGAATCAGGGAATGCTAATGAAGCTATGAAAAGGTATTTTCTTAATAATAAGCATATTTTAAATGCTTCCATAGAAACTCCAGAATCTTCATGTGTACCATCACAGAGGGATATGCCTTTCAGCAGTTCAAAAAAAAAGGAAAAACCTTAAATCCAATTAAATGGCAACCTTCTGAAAAACTAACAATTAGTCGAGCTCAGGAATCAAAGACAATTATCTGAAGCTGTCAGTATTCTCTATTCCCATGCAACTCCTACATGCCATCCTGACTGAGGCTTTCTATTTTTGGGACAAGACTAGGTATCTTAGTTCAGGTTTTTAAATGCTAAGTACAAATTTGCTTTCAGTTGTAACTGTGACCTGCTGTTGCAACAGCTACCAAAAACAAGGGATGAACTGAATCTCAACAAAACTGAGGCTCAAAGTGGAAGAACTAGAGGATACAATCTGCCTTAGTGATGAACTGGCAAGGACACAGCACAAGGCACTGGAAGGTTAGAGTACATAAGGAAGTGTTTCATCATTCAGAAGTGAACGCTGCTTGAAGAACTGAATGCTTATTCAACAAAATTCTGATCAAAACTAACAAATTCTGTTAAAATTAACTTTCAGAAATGATCACTGTAGGCATTATTTGTAAATTATTTTTGTTTCAAAACGGACCAGCAAACATAACAGAAACCATCCATTAACAATATACAGTACTATAAAAACTTATACATCCTGAGAAAAATAGTCCCATAGCAGTTGGAACTGGAAATCCAATTACATAAAACTGTGATAGCTCTCTTATTCCTCCTCTCTCCCTCCACAAAAATCAACTAGGTACAACAGTACATCTTATGCCTGAAGGATGCTGAGTAAAACGTTGAACATTTATGAACACCACAATGAAAATGAGAATCAAAAGAAAATCAGAAGAAAACAATAATACTCTATTCCATGTGTGCTTTTGGGGAATAATCAGTAAATAAAATGTTGGGTAGCTTAATTATTAATAAAACTACTCATTCTGTAAGTACATATAACCATTAAAGAAGGTACTTACATGTCATTAATATCAAAAGGCACTTCTGAGTTAATTTTTCTATACTTTTCGTTTACTTTCAATGATGTCTCCTCGATACCAGAATGGTGAATCAGTTAAAAAGTGACAATGCAAAGAATCAACTCCTCACCTATATACAACAAAAAACATCTCATTTCCTCTACATCATCTCTCATTCCTCTGGACTGTTTCAACAAAATGAAACAAGACAGTTACAAGACAGGACCCAGGCAATCACAATCACTGCAAACCAAATCCTCCATAACAAAAAATCCGAACTGGAGATTACTACCTTCATTTGATGTTGCACAAAACAAGTTTTGGAAAACAAAACTTAATAAAATATCAGATAAAAATCTGGCCAAAACATAGAGTCATTAGTATTTTATTTTAGCCAATTAATGAGATTACAAATCCTAAGAAAATGATCCTCATTAACATGATTTTTTTTGTTGCTTTTATTGGTAAGTTACAAATCTAGTGCAAGAGAGAACCTACAACACGAAGCATCAGAAGCAACAAGAAATGAACAAATTCCAGCTCTGATATTTTACAAAGGAAAAATTTTTGAAGGACACTGGGTATTTATTGCTCTACAGATACCATACAAGATTTCTGCTCATTGAACCTTCACCACACTGAGCAGGAACTCTCAAGGGAAAGCAACTGTAAAACTATGTGCCAGAATTACAATTCTCCAGCAGTAAAATCTAGAAAGGAGAACACCGGAGGAAACTGCAAAAATTCAGGCAACTTCGATGAAATTCAATACACAATACTGTCAGTGAATTTGAAACCTTTTTGGATATGATCACCATAGTAGTAACAGCAAGTATCCATGTGCTTGAACAAAAAGTCAACAACACTGGTAGACTGAAAAGAGACAATGTAACATTGATTTCAAACACTGATAATTGGCTTACATTCAAGAGGAAGACAGGTACAAAACAAATGTTTTTTCTTCCCTATTTCAGCAGCAGACTAAACGAGCCTATACAGCTACTTATTTCTTTCATTAGTACCCCCTGACTCTTATTTTTACTATTCATCTATTCAGAGATATAAAGTATCTTCAACCATAATTACCCCACTACCCAGATTACATGCAGAGCACTCACTTTTTTCATACTTTTTTGATTTCCAGTGCTCTTGACTGAAAGGTTTGTATTGAATGTAAGAATGTAACAAGTTCCATATTGGGTCAAATATGCTATTCTGGGGGGCGGGGGGGCGGAAGTAACAAGGGTAAGATCTTTCCTCAGTCAATCTTCCTAGTGCTTAGCAGTTTGCATGATAACAGATGTATTTACTGGGCAAAGCAGGAGCACTCAGCACACAGTCCCTACCATCCTGATCTTCTACAATCATCTTGGTGGAGAAGTCTTTCGCAATATGGTTCCTTGGAACCACTGGAAAAAGTGAGGAAAGAAAGGATGGGCTCTCTGAAGCCAAGAAATATTCCTACTGCCCTGGAGTGTACATACTGCCTACAAAAACTGATTACACAACCATAATTCACTGGAAGCTGCAAAAAAACAGCTGATATGAAAAAGGTTCTATATTCACTCCTTATTTTGAAAAAATACATACATATTTTTAATCCCACACTTCCAGTAAATTCACTGCACAGGACTTTAACAGTACTGTCCTTTGACAGTCCTTTGCTTTTGATCAAGAAAAAATTATGAAGATAAATTTATACCTTCAAATTATCAACAGAAATAATGGATTCCTACAGATTTTACATTAACAGAAAGCTGTGTTAAAGAGCACTTTTGACACTACGGTAGGTTACAATATAGTTAACAGATTCCTGCAATGGGATCTTTACTTAGTCACACTTCTTTCTAGGTATCTTGGCAGTAATGAATCTATTTTAATTTGATTTTCCTAATTAGTTGCTCAGTTGCATTTAATTTTTATACAGATGTTCACAGTTTGTTCAGAAGGTATATTTTGTACGTAAAAAAAATAGAAGTGTGGGGAATTTTTCCAGCTCTATAAGATTTGAATGTTTAGAGATTTTTCATTTGGTTTTGTATCTATCGTGCTATAATAATTTTCTATGCAGAGGACTTCTGTAACAGCCTGTTAGTTAGGCATGCCATACAGAATTATGCCCTGTATGAGGGCCAAAGAACCTCAAATTCTGTAAAGACCTTTTAAAAACTAATAGCTTAAAATCCAAATGATTGATACACCAGAGCATAACTCAGACACTTCAGCTTTGACAACAAACGAGCAGTTGCAAATACTTCAAATTCAGCATCCCTATATTGCCTTAAAGATGCACAAGATAAAGAGAAAGAAAGGGGAAAAAAAAAGAAATACAGCATACCCTCGGCTGAACAACACATAGCAGAGATGGGGGAAATGCATCTACGACTCCTTTGTGTCTTGTAAAATCAGGGGTTGCATATGTCTTTCCATAGCCACCTAAGAATTTTACTACTTTCAAGATGATTCTAATTTTCAAGCTAACCATTACATTTGATTAATCTCTAGCACTAGTACATTTCAAAAGTTCACTTTCCAGTCATGCTACAAGCCTTTCTACTTTCTTTTTTCTTTAAATCACAGATTAGGCATCAAAAATATAGGAAATGAGCAGTGAGGATATAAATTGTGAGTGTAAGATTAGGACTACTGATTTTAATCTGAATTTTCCTTTTAATTTCATCAAGAATAGTGCCTGTAATAAGCCTCAGTTAGTGATCAAAGTTAAAACTACTACAATGTCTGTTCTTTCGCAGTTTGATCACCTTCCCTCTCCACTCTGCATTTTACTAACATGATGTCCCTTTCACTAGATTTCACGAAGGTACACAAAATCCTGTTTTTGTTTTTTTTTTTTTTTTTTTAAAAAAAAAAAGTCACAGCTAATGTATGTAAGTAGATCTTGTATTTAGCTGTACATTACCATATGTTTAAAGTTAGTATCAAATCACATTTGAACTTCCCTCGGCAATATTTCATAGCTAGATTTTCATGTCCTATTTTTATTTCTTCAATTTGCAAATTGAACTAATTGTTCATACTGGTCCAAATTTAACTCTGCTGTTAAACTCCAAGTTGAGTTTAGCTCATTAACGTCCTTCAGATTTGGTGCTACTTCATTTTAAATAGTATAAGTTATTAGACATTTCTGTTTCGAGTATTGAGAGACTGGGAATAAAACCATGCATAAATAGGAATTTTGTGCAAATGGTTATCAGGAAATGTTCGCCCACTCCTTTCTTCCCCAATTAATTTGAATTAAACTTAGGTAACCTTCTCTTATCACACAGCAAAGAGAATTCTGCCCCAAGAATTTCAAAGTATTGCTCAAAATGCTCTTGCTTTTTAGGTAGTGTCTGTTTTAACTTATATGATATTTTAATCTGACACTATAAATCACATCAACTTATGTAAACTAGAATATAGAGTATTAAACAAATATTAGGTAAGTAGGCACTATTCTGGCTTCTTGCACTTACAGTTATTATCCCAGGCTATAGTCACATTAAATTAAGCTAGTAATCTTTGATAAAATTGCTAAACTTACAAAAAATCAGAATATGACAGATGGCCGAATTTCATTTTTCCAAATTTACCACATAAAGAAGAGAAAAAATACAGTAACTTCAAAACTGGCTAACAAATCAATAATATAGAAAAACAATGTAAACCAAATATAATACATACAATATTGTTACCGTAGTACAGCCAAATACACACCTCAGTATCATAGACAAATGCCATTCCTTCCAGTAATGGCATGTGATATAAAGATAACACTCAAGACAAATACTACTATGGGTGACTACCGAATAATCCATCAGCAACACTTCTAAACAGGAAAGGAGTCCTGTGACATTTTCATGAAAGTTTAAAAAAAAAAAACTACATTTGCTATACATTTTTCTACTCCAACTATGCTCTAACTTTTTAAAAAAAGACAGTCATTCCAGTAACTTTTTTTGACTCAATCTCCCAAGACATAAATTTTCATGAAAAAATTATACTAAGTGAACATTAATTTAGAAAAATATACTTATAAGAATACCACTTCATGTTTATAAATTTTTACCCAAAGGCTTTAAATTATATCAGACCAGCATGTATATATAACATACACCTCCTTATTAAGCTTCTTATTAAGCTGTTACCCCAGAAAATGTTTTCATCTTGTGAATAGTAACTGGAGAAGTAAATGCAAAGAGGAAGTTTTTGTTCTGCATTTGTAAAGGAGATAGAATACCGGAATCCTAGTGGATGAGCAGAGCTCCTACGTGCTAAGTCAAGACACAGGAGAAGGAAAGGGAAGGAAATCAGTCTGCCGCTAAGGAATCTAAAACATACTCCATCTCACTTTGCTCGCAACATAAGCGAATCCTGAATTGCAACATACTCTCAAATCAACAGTACAAAATGGTCTTAGCAACACTTATTGTATGAATTTGTAAGAACTTAGAACTGCCAAACTTTCTGCTATGAATTAAAGTGTCTAGTCTCCAAGGCTCTCTAGCTAGGACTACAGTGGAATTATCAAGTACAATCTGAGAATAGGTTTTATTATAAAATTCTGCTACTGCAAAGATAATTTTATATATATATATATATAAAAATGATTTTTGCCTCTCGCCTGTCAGGAGAAATTTATAGACTTCAAAACTACACCCACACTCAAAGTATACGATCATCACCAGAATAAAAACAAAAATCCAAAAATGTAGATTTGTACAAAAAACATGGTCATAGAAAGCTACTTTAAAAATGAAAGCATCTTCTCTGTTAAGAAACATATTCTTTTTCATATCTAAGATACTGAAGGAAATTAAAACCTAAAAGTTTCCCCAGTTCCTCAGATTTAATTAAACAATATTCAGCACAGGTCCAGAGTAATAAAAAAATATATATTTTAAAAAACCCCTCTCTATATTCTATTCACCCTTCTACAAAAATCCATGGGTTACACAAAGTTTCTTGAGGATCCAACTTAAAAGTTGGTGACTTTGCCCAAATCATTAACCAAGGAGCATAGGGATCAAACACCTCAGCATAGTAGTTTCATATACTTCATTCAAACATCTTCCTTCCACTTCCATTTTCTTGTTTCTTGCTTATATATCATCATAGGCTATAATTCAGGCAAACTTTGTGAATTTCAGAGCTCGCCACACCAAAAACATAACCATGACAAACAAGAAGGAAAGTGCAAAGGGTATTAAAACAAGATAATCGTAACATAATTCTAGAAAAAAATGGGAATTAAGAAAGATTTATCTAATGTAATGTCACACTGCATTTACATAGGCACATGTAGTACAGTACCTGTGAAACACCAGCAATGACATAATTATTGTATGTGCACAAATGTATGCCATAATATGGCTGTTGCAAGTTCTTTCCCTTTTAATAGAGAATACTCTGGATAATGCTTGAAATCTGATTTAAGAACTCAGAGAAGACAGACTAAGATAATGATGCAGCCATTTTATCCCACAAATATCTATTCAAATGGGCCAGAATTTTAAGTTTTCAGAAAGTGCTTGCCTGCCCATGCAACGTGTAAAAAACTTTGCAAGAAATCTGAAAAATCACATCCATATTACTAAAGCAGCAGCAATAGTATATGTTATAACAGCAGTCAGAGGTACCTGAGAAGCCATAATCAATGCTGGTGAAAAGAGCTAAACAACATAAGGCTCTTGAAATCCCCAATCTAGAAAAAAAATCCCTCTCCTCCTCATCACTGTTCATATACACTTAGTATCTAGTTACAAGATTACATGCAACCGTTTCGACAGCCTTTACATGTACAAAAGAGATGCAATTAACAACAGGAAATTAAAAATCTGAAGTCTTCCAGCTACTTGACTGTGAAATTTCATTCTTACAGTTTGGGCTTGGGGAGGCCAGGGAGAACTTGCTGCGTTTTTGACATGCAATTCTTTATCACATTAATAAAGCATATAAGGGAATCCAATTTGAAAAGGGCTGAAGTACATAAGAAACATGAATGAAAATATAACTGTAATCTCATATGAATTAGCAGAGTATGGCTGGCATGAAGGTTACAGTAACATGTCCAGAATACAGTAACATGTCCAGAATGCTGTGTTTTAATTCCAACAGTTTTCAATATCAAATAAGATATTCATCACTACACTTAACTCACTTGACTCTAATTAGAACTTATCAAACCCAAAAAATTAGTTTTAGGGGTTTTTTTTGTGAAAGGAATCATGCCCACCTTCAGTAACAAAGGCTACAGCGTGAGCAGCAAATCCCAATGCTAATGAAATCCTGCAGGTTCAGAAGTTTCTACTGTTCTTAAGAAACATTTGCTTAGACTGGAGTTATGAATTATAGCTACCCTCGTTAAGGTGGAATTGGACTTAATAACTTAAGAGTAACACCACTGGTTTACAACGTTCTGCTAACGGGTCTGTTGAGAGGACGGCAGTTCTTTTTACTAACTAAATTGTATTCACCTTATGAAGAAAAAGAATTGGCCCCTTCGCTATATAAGTTTTGCCTTCCCACCAACTTGTTCATACAGTATCTAATACAAACAGACATCAAGCCCTTAGTGCATGTTTTCCTTTGTCTCTATTTAATATCCTTTAGAGCACCACAAAGCTGTCTCTGAACTTTTTCCTCAGGTTCCTCTTGTCGAGATCCCTTCAAACTAGCAGCACCACCTCACACTGGGGGACGGGGACGGTGGGGTTAGGGAGGGCTACGATTGTGAGACTTTTTTAATTCGGTCTGGAGAGACAGAAGAGAGACGGACTCCACAATCCAGGAGGGTCTTCTCCACACCTATATTCTCATGATCGACATGAATTACCTGCTCGAAAGACGTCTCAGTTCCCATCAATCTCAAAGCACACCAAGAACAGCCTATGAAGGATGAGCACCTAACCAGCACTCAGACGTATGAATTCAGTTAATTTCTTCTCATAGTGTATGGCATAGAGTGTATCAAGAGAAATAGAATACGTAGAGTTAAGCTTTATTTCTTTTCTCTACATTTTTAGAAAGTTGAAAGTTTCACACACGGTAAAAAGTTTAATAATCCCTAAAAAATTGGTTACATGCACTCCCTTAGGCAGACTTACACTTCTCTCCAGGTTTGTGTCATGTACGACAGAGTAATTTCTATCTAGCTATGTGGTGTCAAATAATTAGATATGAGGGTTTTTAAATGCTGCTCATAATTTTCAAGTGTTTATGGCTGACATTTTATTTTCCTGTTTAATTTTTAGTAATTTTAAATGAGAAAAGTTCTGCACCGAGCTCTACAGAAAAAAAAACAGACTTCTTTCTGCATTATAGACATTTTATTACAGCAAATATTCTGACTGTTCCTCATCATTAATAGCATCATAAAATAAAGAATCTTACTATTTTGTAACTAAAAATTTGTAAAATATTACAAGGAATAAATACTTTTCAAAGATTCCACTAAAAATACAGCAACTCACAACCCCCCTTTAAGCTATCAGAGGGTCTTGCAAAGAAAAAGGTCTACCATCATTACCTACAGGTTCATGAGAGCGAGTCAGTATGACAGAATTAACAGCTTTCAGCTATAAAATTACTAATTCCAGTAATACAGTACATTAAACATGCCACTTGAGATATATGCCAACTTATACTACCACATATGGCATATCTATCTAATTATCACAGTTTCTGTTTTCATATGCAGAGCTGTTCTAGTTTTTAAACAATGTGTCAAAATGCACCATTTTATCTGAAAACATGATAAGACTGAGAAACAGTTTCGGCAGAAAAAGCTATCTTTTATAATATCAGTAGGTCAATACTGTATTTTTAATATACTGTAAACTTAAAATTGCTAATGCATGAAAAAGCAAAAAATCCAAACAAATCTCAAAACCCAGTATCAGAACAACTCTTTTTAATAATGCTTTTTTTTTTTATTAATAAGAACAAGTTAAGATGCATATTAACGTCTAATACTAACTTTTTCAAAGTTAGTATTTTCAATTGTTAGTTTTCCCTTCAAGTCTTTAATTTGCCTATTAACATATTAAGTCTTAACTGAGGATGGACAAATAGAACAATGAAGTCAGTCATTGTTCCATTTTGCATTTGTGATTTAAAAAAAGTATCGTGAAGTAGCACTTGTGCAGACATCAGCGGTAGTGAAGACAGACTTCGCTTGTGTTCTTCCTTCATGTGCAATCTGACCTCACTCAACACAATCGCTATTGCAGAATCATACATTCTAATTGCAGTTCAATACAAATCATGCGCTGAATATTTGATTTCAGACTCCCCAGCTGGTGCTCGGTGTCACTTCAGCTGTTCAGAGTTTTTTTTTTTTTTTTTTTTTAATGCTTCTTTGTGTAAATAAGCGAAGATCTCACACATAATTAGCATGGAACATTACATAGTCTTAATCTCTCCTTTTGCAACTTGTAAACAGCACCATGTATTTTTATACAATGGAATCAAGATGTGTATGGAAACAAAACAGAAACATCTCAGTAATCAAACAGCTATTTCACAATATTTCCAAATACTTGGGTTCTGTTCAGAAATAAAAAAATAAACGTAAATATACCCCAATCAGTCTTCAACTGTCTTTCTGACCACGTCTCCCTCA
This sequence comes from Rhea americana, assembly GCF_003343005.1. Lineage (NCBI taxonomy): Eukaryota > Metazoa > Chordata > Aves > Rheiformes > Rheidae > Rhea > Rhea americana. The sequence goes on from NW_028185927.1 coordinate 1,740,802, forward strand.
ATCCTCATGAGTTGTGGGAGTTTTTTCAATTACTGATTTCAGTAGAAAGCAGACAATATCACTATCTTATTCTAAAAATACATATTAAGAGTATAAGTAAAATAAAAACTTGCAAGAATTTATTTAAGCAGCACTGCCAGGTGCTTTCTTTCCTGTTCGTTTTTAAATAACCATCAAATCCTTGCATCTGCAATTACCTTTACAGACATTTACTGGGCTCAAAGATAACACATGCAAAATTAACGTTCAATTTCGTTGCTGAATCAATTAATGAAAGGTGTCAGATTCTGAACACTAATCCTGAAACTTTTCTTTAACTCTATTTTCAATAAATAAATTAGAGCAAGTGAAGGGAGAAATTTCTGTAAAAATAGTCTTGTTTAAGCAACTGGGTTATCCAGAGGATCGCAAAACTCAAAACATTCCAACTTTTTTCCTCATTCCAAAACAAAATGGTGTGTGTGTGTGTGTGTGTATATATATTCGATTTTCCATACTTCATGATATTTCAGTCTCCTCCTCAATAAAAAGTCCAAATTATCTGTTTAAAAATTAAGTCAAAATATTCTATTTAATGATAACTAAAAATAGGAGAATTTGACTTCAGGAGTCCTTTTTTGTTAAGTCAAAATGCCAATATTTCCTTAGATTTTATTTTAAAAATTTTACATTTACCTTTTACCCTTTTAGATTAGAAACTTAACAGATCCTCTCAACAACTGTTTATGTATTTTAGACAATTCAAATTCATATTTCTTCATGAATTCTGATTTCTATCAAATCTAACAATGATAGTAGTATGTTGGAACAAAAAAAGAAATGTAACATTTCTAACAAAAGCAGTTACTTACAAACCAAAATAGAGTCTACAAAATGTTTATTTTGAAGAGTATTTGTAACTGATTCTCAATTTAAGTCTTCTCTTTTAAAATAGATGTTTTGGCAAAAGTAGCATGCATTAACATAAAACCAGTATTTTCCTACACAAAATTACTTAAATGACTAAATAGATTTACAAATATATTAAAAAGCCCATTTATCATATAAAAAGATACATAATTATTCTTTTAGGATCAGAAAACCTAGCTGTATGCTTTAAGTAAAGCCAAAGAACACCAGTAAAGATAGTTACAAAAATAGTATTAGTTATATATAGCACATTTTTATGATTTGTCCTGCTTTTGGCATTAGTAGAGGGTTGCATTTCTGCATTAAAAAATGAAAGGAAGTTTTAAAAGAACAACGTAATTTCTATTTCAAAGAGACACTGAAGTAAAAGAAAGGGTATAAAACTCTTACCCTATGAAAGAATATGTATATTTGTTCATGCAATAATCTGTATTATAAACCTATTTTTTATAAGCATCTGATTACAACTGGAAAAATACTGAAAGCATCCTACATGATTCTCATCAAGGCATAAGTGTTACTCTTGTATTAGTTTTTTTATTTGACAATATTAAAATTGAATATAGAAGAAACATATTCCCAAATACATACTCAAACAGCCCTATCCATCTGAGATGATTTCAGTTAAAATTGTTTGTAAGCCTAAAAAGTGGTGAGAACACACCTTTCCTCAGAGAAAGGTAGCAATAACGTTAAACTTCCACAGATGAGCATCAGGAAAATAGTATTTGCTAGACAAAAGAAAGTGTTTATAAAGCAACAAGTCTTTCACCAAAATCTTGAACTTTTCTAAGGGAGCTTTTGTAGAATTTTTTTTTAATACTCACTGCTCTCCCTATATGAAAAATGCACCAGATTGGGGCTATACAGACTGGGTGCATATTTCAACTTGTGCAAACTCAGTACTTACCTGAATTTAATATCTGCATAGAGAAACTGCTGGCAATTTTAGTCTTCACTCACTTTCCTGGAAGGCAGTGGCAAACAAGAAAGAAAATCTCACTTTGCCTTTATCCTCGTAAGACAAAAGAAATGGAACTTGAATTCCTTTTTTGCTGAAAGCAATAGAACAGCAGCAATGGAAAGATGCAAGAACAGTATCTTGCAGTCCTATCCTATACTAACAAAGAGTCTGGACAAATTTAGAGAATGCGTAACTTTGGTGGAATGTTTGATCACAAAAAACATAGCAGGAAGCAAAGTTTCAGAATTTTTATTAGTTCTAGAAATTCTTTGCCTTTGTGAAGTTCTACTTACCACCCAATCTGCATTCTTTGGATTGAGAATGATGGATACATTTTACTGGCAAAATTCCATTTTGAATGGCAAATATAAAGAAGATTAAAAAAATAATGTTAAGGTATGTTAAACCACTCAAGAAATAAACTGCAGATTTTCCATTGTTTAGAACACGCTGAACTACAGCTATTAAGATTCAAAGTTCTTAGACAAAAACTTGAAATTCTTTAAATATTTCAATTTTTAATATTAAAGTTTTTTTTTTTTTTTATCAGACTGAATCAGATCCTTTCTCAAAAACACAGCAACATACACAAAATAATTTTCAGACAAAATAGATCTTTCCAAAGATATTCAGCGTTTCTAAAATGGCCTGTCCAGCAAGATTCTTCAATTTCCTTTGTGGAAGGGGCAACTACAGGGGATATCCTACAGCCTGAGGTACATGACACCAGCAAGCTATTTCTACCCAGAGGATCTACACCATACTTGATTACTTTTTTATCCCCTCCAAAAAACCCCTCTTTTCTTCTAAAGAAGGAAAAAGGAAATTGGGCAAATTATTACCCCTCAGAAGGAACCATTTAAATACTATGTGAAAACTGCTATACTCTAAAGGGGATTAATATAATCTGTTTAAAACTGAGTGAAACTTTAAAAACAAGTGAAGCTTCAGTATGAAGAGAGATAAAGTCTACTTAAACATTCAACGTATCTTGGTCTTTCCCTCTAGAGGGTCACCTATGAGGATTCCAGAATATTTGTTTATCTGAATCCACATTATTGCTGTCACATGGATCTCTTCCTTTATATATTGAGAACAGCTCACATAAAATATGCCATTGTTCACTCTTGATTTGCCCCATAAACTGTATTACAATCCAGTAGATATATACTAACAGTATTTTTCCTCAGTTCGCATTCCAAAATTACACATATTTCTAGATCTACATTGTGCACTACAAATATGAAATTTATATTAATTCCTGAGACACTCTTTATTTTAAATATATGTACATAGACTTGAATATCAGAGAGTGATATCAGCTTATCTGCTGAGTGATATCAGCTTATCTGCACCTCCCAAGTAAGCATGCAATATGAAAACCTCCTCATAAAAAAGATGCTACTAATATATGCAGTATATAAAAAGCCCCACCTGCTCCTCAGATCCTTAAACCCTACAAAATCCTTAGTTCTGTCTTCATGGAATCTTTAGCAGGGAAAAAAGATCCAAGTTCACTGCCACGCTTAACTACAGGAAGCATTATGAACACCTGTTCTCATCTCCTATGCAAGAACAACATTTCGCAGGAAAAAAAATCCTACATAACCTCAAGAGCCTGTTTAACTGTATACATACTTTTAGGAAAAGGTCATTAAATTTTAACTGAAAGACCAGCAATAAAAATACCACAACACTTAGCCATCACTTTCAGAAATTTGCATTGGGAAAAATAAGGCATCCAAATGAGAACTGGCCATTCTGGTAAAAAGCCAAGTCCTTTAAAGATAAATACAAAAACAAATAATAAAAAAGTCAATGATCTTCAGACAGCCATTATAAAGATGCCAAAATTCATAAACTAAACCTGTAGTTATTTACTTAAAAAAAAAAAAAAAAAAAAACTATAAAGGACAAATAAATAGGTAAGCAACTACAAAATTATTTTTATTTCAAACACATGTATGTGTGTTGAAGAAAAGATATATTTCAAGGGACGTATTTTATAATTAAAACTAACTATATATTTTGTGCCCATCTTACCTGTGGCATCCTCCAAATCATGAAGTGCTATGCTACTGAAGTGTCAAAAACAACCGGAAATATTTCTACATCAAAAAGCACATGTTTTTTTCAAAGTAAAAACGATCAAAATTCTAAGTTTAACTCGTTGGAAAATATAGACACAGAAGAATAATTAGTGACCAATCATCAAGTTACCATTTTGAAGACAAACTAGAAATATATTATTCCATTAAAATGCTGACTTTGCTACCCGATATACTGTGTGTCCCTTCAAGACGAGAAGGTTATAAGAGAAATCTGCACAGACTTTTTTTTTTTTTTTTTAAGGAACATGAAGCATAAGGGATGACAAATATAGCCATCCATTATACTGAACCACTCAAAAATATACAAGTCTAGTGCTCTGAGGCTAATGTCATTACTAATTTCTACATATACTTAAAAAATACACTTTTTAACACCTTAACTAATTTAAAACCCAGCTACCTGAAGAACTCCTTGCTTTCCTCTTCTAAATAGAAGCTATTCAGGAAAAGAACTTATGACGAACTCACGAATGAGAAGCTGCTCATTCCACACAGTATTTTCCCTTTTTAAAGGCCCTTTCCTGTCAAACCCTAAGAGTCTGCTTATCACATACAATTGGTTCCATCTTTGTTCCAACTATTTGGAATCAATTCATCATAAAAAAAAGTATTTTATCTATTAAACGCATCATGTTGGCACACACTAAAGCAGCCAGTCCTAGCAGTAGATACATATAGAACTAAAATGCAGTTTATGAATTTTTTATTATTGTTAAAAGCAGTGCAAAGACTAGATGAGCACTTGGCATTATCACCAACCTAAATAAAAATTTATATTCCTGAAGTAAATCTTTCTGAATCTGATGGGGGTTCCCCCCCCCTTTTTTTTTTTTTTTTGGGGGGGGGGGGGGGGGGAGCACTACACCATGCTAAAAATCACACACTGGTTGAGGAAGAGTAATCCAACAACTAGTAGACATGAAAGTGTGCTACACTGCACAGCAAGAGACTCACGTTAGGAAGTGATACAACTATAAGGAGTTTCTTGGGAATCCAATTTTTATTTTAGATTGACAGAGCTGCCAAGTGTCCATCCAATACAGTAAGTAAAGGACATACAAAGTGTGCACACACACATGCAAGATGGAAAACAAATTCCATACACATCCTTTGTCCGTTTTCCCATTACAATAAATCAGAAATTATTTTTATAAAGCTTTAAGGCATCTAGTAGCAGCACTTTGTTGCAGACCTTTGAAAATCAGCACAGACAGAATGCCAGAAGAGCCTCATCGTTCCACAGAATTTCTCTTCATATCCAGGTCAATAAACTGCTAAGTAACAGCTACTTCCCTTTTCTTTTTTGTGTTTCTCAGGTAAACTGTTGATAGACTGCCAGTTTACAACCAAACAGAAATACTCCGTAATTCCAGCTGAATGCGGGTGCCAAAAGAGTAACCGCTGCAGCACCTGAATTGCTGCTACTACTACACACTGTTCTAGATACACTCAGAAAATGCCAGATTACAGATGGGGACAAAATGTAAGCTTCAACTAGACCAAGCTCCAACTAGGCATATAGCACATGGCCCAACTGGCCTCGTCTCCTTCCTCTTCCATCACAAGCCACTCAGTGTAGTTACTCCTTGGTAACTACAGGACCTGACAGAGTTTAATTCTTTATGCATTCTGGATGCTCAGTGTAGCCAACTGAATGGTCATGTGTCACTTCCTACTTTTCCAGTGCATCACGTTATAACGTATGTTACTGAAAATATTTATATGAAGACTCCACAGCTATATTCAGTTAACTATTTTATTTTCTCCCCTACACTTTGAAGAGTAGAGTTTATAACACATTAGGAAAATGTTAAATTGCTGCTGCCTCTGATCATCTGATTCTCTATAGAGAATTTTTCCCCCATACTGTAAAGAAAGAATCTTTCAAAAAAAATGAAGTCACTGTTCAAAAATAAAATAAAATACATATACATACAAATCTTCCAAGAGCTTTGGAGGTGCGCACTATGGTTCTTGAGTCAAGCAAACAGGTGTCACTCTATGATGTGGGGGAAAATAGTACAAATGTGTGAAGCTCTTTATGTGGGAAATTACAAGAGAGTTAAATGGCACTGAGCAAGGCACAAAAAAGTGCTTTTAAAATAGAAACAAGGGAACATGCAGAGAACCTCAGTATCTAATTTAATTAATGATTGAGAATGCAAAGGCTCCAACTGGTGAAACATTAGCAGCAGCCATGAATTTCACTGTAGTTCTGTATAACAAGTAATCTTACCTGAGTGATTCTCAAAAAAATGTCAACACATCGATTGTATTTTTCATCTGATCCTGTCAATGCTGAGATGACAGGCCCTGCAGGATGCAGTGAGAGATCAATGATGAAAAACAGATGTTTAGTCTTTTCACAATCAAAACCTAGAAGACCAGGCAAATATGAAATTTTGTCTGAGACCTAGGCTTCCTTATATATAGCAAACCCTAGTTTTACATAATTACTTTCATATACATGAACTGACAACTATATTCCTTCCTCCCTTAGAAGGGACGAAAACACTGGACCCTCAGATTATTCATATTACCAACATAAAACTTTAAACCTTGTCCCTAACAAGCAGACACTGTTCTTTCAAGCACTATTTGGTCACGTAGCTAGGTATTTATATCAGCTATTTTATACATTAACATATGTACACCATGGTCTTTCCTGAAGGAGGCCTAATTTTGTCCACCAATTACACAGAATACTTAAACCTTACATAAACTCAAATGCAATTCAGAAGTCAAGAAGAGTAATGCACAGATATACTGCACACAACTAGTTCAAATGGGGAGCAATAAATTCGAAGTTAAAAATGTATGTTAGCATGTAAAGATGGAAGCTGCCCGACTTCCACATACTTACTTCCAAATATTGTCTTAAACTAGCACTTCAATCAGACCAGTTATATACTTCCAAATGCAGTTTAGTGCTTGGATATAATCAACAAGAACAGAACATTCAATATTAGGTAATCGCCAATCAGATGCAATCACAATTAATGATCAAATGTATTATAAAAAAGACAAGTTATATCAAGTATGATATAGTAAAAACAAGCTAATATAGGGGAAAACGTAGATAGTTGACATTTTATTAACTATTAGAAATAGTTAAAATTTCTATTATAAATTAGTGGAAGTTTAAAATAAAAAGTATCTTGACAACCATTTATTTTCTTAATGAAAGTATAAGCAATGTAATTAAGCCCATAATGCTATGAATAATCACAATTTGCAATGTGGATACCTCAGAAATCAACAAAAAGATAGAATGGACGCTTACAAAATAGTAATGTAACATTCAAAAGATCTCTAGGCCAAATTTTGTTTAGATGCTTCTTTGGAGGGATGGAAAGACAGAATGGCCCTAAATATCAAGAAGAACATAAGCAAATTGATAAATTTCCTAAAGCTGTGCCATGCAAGCAAGGAGAAGATAGTACTATCTCTACAGTTAAGTAAATTAACAGACTCGCACACTCACAGAGTACACATCTATTCTGCCAAATAAACGAATTCCACTTTTATCCATTTCCATGTTACTACCTGTCTTGAAAAGAATCGCAAGACTGAGCTAACCAGCACAAGCATCTAATGCACCTCGTTACAGAGCTTACTGTAGTACACTAGAAAGCCATACAAAATGCAAATGTAAAAGGATTTTTCAAATTGAAACAGAAGTATAGGTAACTTTCTATTAATCATTTAAGTTTATTGACTCTCCTCCCATTCCATTTGCTTGAACAATATGGCCATCTTTATTTACAGACAACTATATTTGCTGTCAAAATAAACACAAATATATTTTGGTAAGCCCCTTATAATACTGACATTCAGAAATCATGTTTATCAGCTTCATTACCCAAAGACATATTTGATAAACAGCAAAAATATATTACTGTTTTAAATTAATGTATATTAAAAATTTTAGACTAGTGTCGAACAAATCCAATCACAAAATCAAAAGGTCTACCTACAAACATGATTATCAATAAGACTCAAAAAAACAGCCTTTCCATTTCTGGTATGTATTGCATTTTATACCATGACACTGCAGCCTCTGAGGGTCAGATTAATTAAGATCAACAGCAGCTGCAGTGCAACGTGAGACGCACACTGCCATAGCTCTTGCCGGTCCAGCCCAATTACCTGCAGCATTCCAACACTGGACAACTGACAACTACTACGCTTCTTTACCAACTCATTAACTCCCACTGGTCTACTGATAAATGTTAAAAACAAACTAACCTCTTTTTAAGATGGACTGCAATGCTGACTGCACCTGCTGCGAGCTGCAATGATGAATCCCAGAGAGATGTTTGTCAGTCAGATCTCTACAGATGTTGTTTAACTTTATGCTACAGCTGTATCCAAAGATGGAAATGAGAGAATAATCAGGCACAAACCCTCCTCCCAAACCTCTCTAGGCTCTATTTCTAATAGACTAGTCTAACAAATTCACTAAAGCAAAGGTTTTCTTTCAAATACTGATTATAGATTAAATTAAATTCTGCGGTCAACTAGAGAGCAGTATCTTAGCTGATTCAATTAATTAATGAAGAAACAAGATCACTAAGATTCTTTGAAAAAGGTATCACATTATAGATTACATCCACTTTTTAAAAAAGTGAATGGATCTTTTACTGCACAAGGGAGAAGAGAAAAAACAAGAGAGTCACACTTTCCCTAATTATAATTTTAAAATACTAGATCCAACAGCTACATTATGAAGAACATCCATTAAAATTCTAATTATTCTGCAAAATACCATTGAAATATCATACGGAAATTTTAAGCTCTCTGAAATATTCGTCAGTTTATATAAACTTTTTTTTATAAAAAGGAAAATAGCATAAGTTCAGAACGTGTAAGTCCAGAAAACAGATAATCCCAATGAATATTCACTTACAGAGGTCTCAACTTTATCAAAAAACCAAATAATACTGTCATTAAAAGTGCTTTCGTCCACACATAGGTTTTCTAGTCTATTGAGCATCACTTTTTTCTCTGATTACACTGACAATCACCAGAACAAAGTTGAAAACGATGGAATACAGCATTTCCTTGTGATGACTGCAGCCACGTTTTGTTCTTTATTTTGTCAAACAAGCACACATATAGTTAGACTGTATCAGCTACAGTCAAACTAAACATTCCTGCTATAGCACAAGTTGTTTTAAATCTTTCCTACTCAAGCAAAAGACAGAGTATTTTCTTCTAAATCAAAGCCTTCTACTAGGTAAAAGTTTACTCAGTCATTCGTATAAATAAGTTCCTATCTGTAGAAGAAACTGGTGCAAAATTCCTACTGAAATTTTTGTTTAAAATTGCTCTAAACCTTACAAAGAAGTTGCTAAGTGATGGTACACTAGGTGAATTAAATATGTAACAATCCCAAGATTGTACTCAACATGTATTCAGTGGCAGCTTCCTTTTCAATGTAAAGTATTAAGGATCTGCTAGCTAACAAGCTAACTATTTTTTTAATTCTGTTCCAGTAACTAGGCAACTGACAACTGTCCAACTGAGAATTATCTTTCTGAACAGCTGGCAATCAACACTTGAGGTTTCTTTTTCTTCCCCTGCACTAGAAAAAAGACCAAAAATTACAGTTATTTTATAAACCTACGCAGTTCTAAAGATTCTACCTCAGAAATCTCTACTCACACAAGTAGTCATTCCCCCAGTTTCATTATCCCCAAAGTTACTCCTATAAGTAAATGTTTACAAGAGAATTTGAAAAGCTTAGCTTTGCCTGTATGAAGTCTTTAGTTAGCTATTGGCAACACTTGAGAAAAAAATCTAAAGTATCAAGAGTGAGATGCATTTATGTATGACAAATCATCTTCAAGAAACCATGCAACAGAGAGCTATTTTTTTTTTTTTTTAACTCCATTACTTTCACTTCTACAACTCAAAAAGTAGGATTTCACTTCAACATTGTTTCAAGTGTTGATTTTTAAAACAGTGATTCCTCTTCCCATGAGACTTTGGATTATTTCTAGGAGTTAGAAAATATTACATGATAATTCCTTTCTTATATAAAGGGAAAAATAATAGTGAGTCAAGCTTGATATATTATACCTTCACCTTACCTTCGAAGTTTAATGTGAGCAATAAAGCCAGAAAGTTGATTTATTTATTTTAAATTCTTGTCAAGTTGTGTTATTATACACTCAATGTATTTGAAAGGTCTTTAAGAGTCAGAATAAGATACTTTTCAAAACGACACTTGCAGAAATGTTAAGTAGATGGTATTCTATAATTCGTGGATGTTTCGCAAAAAAATCTGATACTCAAGCTCAAGAAAAACATCTCGAATACAAATCCCTTGGTAAAAATATAGCACAGCCACACAATACTTCATACATAGTTTGTATGGGGCAGGGGAGGACCCCCCCCCTTTTGTATTCTCCAAACATTTAAATGACTTCTAATTAGAAAACTATTATAAAAACAAAAGTGCTAGTCTTTGGTTAAAAGTAGTGAAACCTTATCCCCATTTAATTATGTGTTTATTAATCTTTGTTCTTAATATGATCTAATTTAAGTACACACATGACTTCATATTCCAATAAATTGAAAAACACTGACCGATCTCAAATTCACTCAAGCACCCAGTTGAGAGCAGGCAAGATCCTGTTGCAAGATAAACAACATGATGCGATGTAACATAATTTTGCGTGTGTGTGTGTGCGCGCGCGAGTATGTGTGTATGAGAGAGAGAAACAGAGACACAGAGACAGCACATGCGGGAAAGTATTTGCAATGGAAAAAAAAAAAACATATACCCAAAGTAGTTTTCAGTCCAGTGCTCACTATAATTCAGAATGGAGAAACAGTAAGACAATGAGACCTTAATACAACAAAATGTGTTAACCGCTAACTCTTACTATATAATTTGAAATAAAACCATGCATAAAAAATAGCTTCACAGAATGGCCACTTTCCTTATGATGCTTACTTCAATAATATTAAAAGTAGTATGCTATGTCCACATTTAAATTTTGGACCAGAATCTACTTTCCAATATACACTCTGAACTTCTCTGCAGAAAAGATCAGTTCCTATTATTTTTAATGCAGGGCATATTTTGCCAGTTTAACTTCAGTTCCATTCATCTAGAAGAACAAGCCTGAACAGGAAAGAATCCAGAATAGACTAAGCAAAATAACCAAAGTCAAGTAACAGAAGTCCAGATAATTAGAAAAAGTCAGCTGGTAACCTAAAAAAAACCAATGGATTGTGTACTGGAAAAATAAGACTGTAGTAAACAACAATAGTATGTATTGCTTCCTACTTTGTTAACTAAAATGTTCAGTAAAAACAATGCTTTTTTCCTTCAATTTTCTGTAATTAGAGCTGCCATGTAATTCTTCAGTAATTATGTCACCTTTTAATGCACAAAACCAGGAATTCCAACAGAAATCAGTCTATATATCGAATCTCTGTATCAGAGAAAACTATTAGATCACAGAAATTACTCATAACTTCTGCATCGCAACCAACTTTCTTCTTTCCAAGCAACAACTTACTCAGACTATGCTAAAACTTGTTAGAATGACAAAAAAAGTTTCATAGAGACTTCAACTTCATAATGAGATGTATATTAAAACCATTTATAAACACAAAGAGAATGGACTAAGTAATTTCTATTCTGAAAATGGAATAATTATTTTAGAAACTTCCTAAGAAAAATAAGCCAAAACTTTGTACTTGCTATTTCACAAGGTTTATATTCCCTAATGCTATATGAGCATGAGAGTCTGGAAGAAACCCAAAAGTCATCAGCTTAGGGAATGCCAGGACCTCAGAAAATTCCACAGGCTCGTGGTCAAATGCAAACAGAAAGGCTAACAAGAGCTAGTCACACTAAAAACAGTTTGTCATACTGCTACCTGCTAAAGCGTGGCGCAGATATCATTCAAACTTTCTTAAATCATTAATTTTCTAAATGACACAATATGGCTGCAAATTCAAAACTGCATGAAGTCAAACTGGAATTTCATCTGCACCTGTTACAGTGAACCTGTATGAGTGTTGCTGCCATAGTTATTTATATTATTATTAGTATTAATTTTAAAAGGGCATCTGTCCATGTCACAAATATTCTTACTTCTATCATTCCAGCTTACTGATTTTTATTCTCCAAATAGTCCTGTACTGCTACTGCTGTATCTTTACAATTTGCTACACAAAAAAATATATAATTCTGATTTAATCAAAAAACAGAAGAACTATGCTAGACTCCTGAACAAAAAATCTAATCTTTGGAGTGTCCTTTCCAACTAAGTGTAAATAAACTACAGTTAAATGAAAAGGCATGTAATTTGGTATTTGGAATATCCTTCATAAACACCAATTTGCTGCAACATCCTTGCACATCTGATACTACCTCATGTATAATGCAAAAAATCTATTTCATTTTCTTCTATTGACAGTGAATTTAATTTACTATTGCAGCTCTTTTCTCAGATTATGTCATTAATTCTGCAATCAAGCTCCTTTGAATGCTTTTATTTCTTCGAGGAGTTTTTCACAATTCTACATTGATTTTTTTCCACCCTAACATACCTTTCAAAATAAAGGACAATGTTTTCTAACTTTCTCAAAGGGTAAAGAAAAGTTTTTTTTAAAAAAAAAAAGAAAGAAAAAAGGAACTCAAAAAGACAACAAGCATCATTCTTAAGCTCTATTTTTCAATAGAAAAACCTGCACTCATCATTTTAACCTGCAACATTTAAGTGTTATAAATCACTTTCATGAGAGAATTACAACAGGTGCATTAAAATTTCCGTATCAAAAAAAGCCATTTTAAATGGAATACAGCCTATTAATAAAAAATTATCTACCTATGCCTGACACTGAAGTTGGAAAACAGGAAAGTTAAATACTCAAGTGTTCTGCTCACATCCATACCAACTGTCTTCACTATTTCACAGAATTCAGTCATCTTGTTAAACTAGAACAAATGCAAAGCAGCTCTGCTTTTTCCAACAGGAAAGATTCAGTAGTATGCAGCCAACTCAATTCTATATCATCAGCTATTCTTGAAAATATCAGGATCAAAACACAAAAAAATTGTTAGCTCTGTTATAAATTTGCATCAATTAAAAAAGTCTTCTAGAACTAAGTTCAATTACAAAATGCTAATTTGTTAATCTTTAGGAAAAAAAAAGATTACTCAGTCACAGAAGCTAAAATATTATATAGTTATTTAAGAACTCAAGAAATTGTACTATGGAGAAATATTAAATAAGATATTATTGCTTATGTGCAAGTATTAAAAACTTGCTTCTTGCACATATAGTTGTTATAAAAACCACTTAATTTCTTTATTCATCCGAAGTATTTCATTTTTATAACAGAGTTTTCTTTCACCATCATGATAAACACAATATAAAGAAAATCTGAAGAGCAGCACTTGTCCTCTTTACTTCACTCCAGAGCCAGCGAACAAAGCAATGAAGCAGAAAGAAGGTACATAATGGATTTAAAGTAAATGGCCCATTCTTTAAGAAAGCAGCCACTCATTTTTACTCATTCTAGCTTAATTGTCATTACAATGTCTGGAAACTTCAAAAGGACAGTTATTTTAACACCAGCTGTCAAGTTGGTTCTGTAAAACTACATTTTTTAACACCAAAAAAATAAAAGCAATCAGAAAACACTGATGAAAATATTTTCTTGCAGAAACTGTAAACATCTTTAACCATATTTTAGTTGTTAGATTACTAGATCCCAGTCCATTCCATAGAGGAATTAAGACAGAATACATATATATACTATTACACTTCGTAATATACTTTTCTGCTAAATAACGTTTCCAACTGCATGGATGCTTACTCTTCAATACATCAAACACTGACATGTGCATATTTCCCTTGGGATTTAAAAATAAAGAATTGGCTGATTTTTGCACCTACCTGGGTAAAAATCTTTGGATTTAGACAGCTTGATGGTGGCCCCAGTCTCTTTCTGCAACTGAACAATTGTCTGTCCTCCCTTCCCAATTATAGATCCAGCAGCATAACTAGGTATGAGGACCTTTAGAAAATACTGGCCGTCCTCTGAAAAATTGAGATATGCATGGTTAAGTTGGTTTACAAACTTTTTATTTTTCTTCCCCAAACCCACAAATAAATAAAACGTTACATTTTTAAACCCACTAGCAATTCATGCATCCACATCTAACCAGTTGCGTCATTTTGCAAGACATGTTTGGACTATCTCTTTGCCATTTTAAATTATGTATATGTTTATTCTAGAAATTAAAGAATCCATATATATTCCTTAATTTGGTAAAAGAATAAGAACATAATCAAAATTATGTATTTCAGAAAGTGGAATTTTTCCAAATCTTCTGATGGTAACCATAGCACACCAGAATGAACAGATCCCTTTTAAAAATATAAAGCGCTGCACAAAAACGTGCCTAGTGACAACTACAACCTTGCTTGAAAATAAAGCAAAAGAAATGCCAAAACTAAGAAGGAATGAATTGTAAATACTGATGGGCTATTTGTTTGTCATTAGCAAACACATGAGAATAGCAATTAGCTATTGCCTGCATTCTTCTTAAGTGAGCAAAACGACTACTCTGCTACCAAATAACCCACCCAAAATGTGGGGTTTTATTCCAAGCATTTCAGCCACTGCCAAGAAAACAACTCAACATGGTGTGGACAGAATCACTTGCCTAAGTAATCCTGATGCATTCCTTTAGCACTTCTTAAGCGACAATGATCTCTTTTAAGCTCATTAATTAAAGGACATTAAGAAGAATTTTTCCCCATTGATCAGAAGCCTAAGTCACTTATTTTAAATACACTTAAAAGGTGAGAGATAGACAATGCCAATCCTCTACCCACCACTAGCATTAACGCACACAATCTGGAAATACATATGTGTGTGTGTGTATATATATACACACACACACACACACATACATACACACACGTATATATATGCGAAATGAATTGAGAAAATAAAAGGATTCCCAGTCTCAATCGGCAACTGAACAATTGCTTGTGCTCTCATCCCAGTTCTAAATCCAGCTACGCTGAAGTCTAGGAACCTTCAGTAACCGGCTCGAAAAAGTGCAAGACAATAAGGGTAGGTTGATTCCCAGACTTCTGTTCTCCCCAGTAATTAAGGCAATGTCCTTTCCCCCCCCCCCCTTTTTTTTTTTTTAATATCACAACGCTTTTATCATGGAATCTATTTTACAAAGTTTTTCTTTTTTGAACAAAAGGGGCAGATCCAAGTAGTTCACCTCACTTTTCTCATTCAAGACCATAAGCACCTTAAGCCGCCTATGTGTCACAACAGTGCCTATCCATATTAACATAACCGGCTGTACAAAGTACTATATATAGTTAGACCGCTGCTCCTCATATTGGTCAAATAAATTCACCTCTGCCTCGGTGCATTGTTATGATGATTCCAGTGCAAATGACTGGAGGAGATGCTGGTCCCGTTATAACTCATCTCATCCAGGAAGAGCAGGATGTTAACTAACAAGTCCCCGCACCAGGGAGACACCCCCCCCCAGCCACCCCTCAGCCTCGACAAGCCAAATCAATGCCGAATATACGCTGACAATAGAAGTGAGGCCAAGGAAAAGGAAAACACAGGGCAAGACTGAAAAGCAACTTGTGACCCAGAGGATGTGAAAGGAGGAAAGTGCGTTTACCGTTCTCCTTCCAGCTGCCATTTATTTCAGCCAATTGTTAAATGGACAAGGAAGATATCTGGGCTGCAGGAGCCCCTTGTTCTCCTTCCTAGTCTCTGTGGGGTCAAGGCTGTGCAGCCCCAGCGTGGATATTAAATAAAAAGCCTGGTAGATGCTGAAAACCGACGCCATTTTGATGAATGATAACATTAGAGAAACGGGGATGTTTGGGGAGCCGGGGGGGAGGCAGGCAGGTAGGGAAGAAGAGGTGGGTGG
>NW_028185927.1:1757432-1785394 GCF_003343005.1 Rhea americana
GGAGGGAGCGAGCGATGTAGATGGTGGGCGAGCGAGCGAGCCGGAGAGGATTCACGCCGCCTCTGTGCCCCCCTCAGTCCCTGCCTGCTCTAGTGCCGTGCCCGGCGCTGGCGCGGCGCGGCTGCCCGCGGTCCCTCATGCTCTCCCTCGCTCACGGGCTTGTGTGCACTAGGGTGAGGAGGCGGGCGGCGGGGGGGGGGGGGATCTCCGGCCGCGCCGCGCCGCGCTTCTCCGTTCTCGCCCCAGCACCGCCGCCTCCGCCGGACGCACGGGCAGCTGGCGGGCCGGCCGCGGGCAGGGGGGCCGCCAGCCTGGGCTACACCGCAGAAACCGAGAAGGCAGGAGAGGTTAGAGCCGTGGGAATGGGGGGCGCGGGCGGGGGGAGCGCCGGAGGGGTAGGCGGAGGGGGGGGGGAGGAGGAGGAGGAAGAAGAAGCCTGATATAAAAAGGAAGGCGGGGCTTCCTCCGAAGACAGGCGGGAGGCCTGGCCAATCCGGACGAAGGAGAGTGAGGTTGGGATTGAACCGCGTAGCCAATCACGGCCCGTGGGTGGAAGAGCCGTTGGGGGGGGATTGTTGGGGGGGGGGGTTAACCTCCGCGGCGGCCGCTGAGGGGGTGGCGGTTGGCGGCAGCGGCGGGGAGGGCGCTGGGGGAGGCCTCACGCCGGGTCCCCGCCGTGATGCGGTGTCACCTGGGTTACCCGCCGCGCCTCATAGGCCCGCAGCGGCGTGGGAGGATGGCTAACGTTGCCACGGGAGGCTCTGGGCTAGCGGGGAAGCGTCGGTGTGGGTAGGGCCCTTCCTCCCGGCAGCGGCTGTCGGCGGCGGGCACGGTGCGGCTCGTCTGCGCGGAGAGCCGTGGACACACCGCGCTGCGTCTTGCAGGCTCGGGGCGGGGGGGGAGCAAGCATGTTATTTCTGTGCTGTGACAACTAGGCTGGCTGGAGCTACCTGACCCGGTGCGGTGGTTCGTGTGTAAATACTTAGCAGGAGATTCAAGGCTGTTGCCTGCGATGAAGGGATTACAAATTTCGTATTGTTTAGGTTGAAGTTCAAAAGGATCGTGAGGTGCTGAGGCGAGGGGTGGGAGGCTTTGAGAGGTTGCTTACATACTATAAAAGCATTTTTACTCTTTGTTATTTGCCTGTATTTGAAAAAAAACAGATACAGCAGTGAGTGTTTGAGAATTAATTCTGTCCAAAATTTAGTAACACGCATTTATTGCATTAAACAGTGCTTGGTACTAAATGCATATTGATTTGCACGTGTGCAGAACGGTTGCTGACTCGATTCCTCTTGCAGTGCAAGCTTAAAAACGTGGCTATTTGTGGATGAATTCCAGCTTCCATTCTAAGCTCCCTGGGAGATTCAGCCTTAGTTTTAGTAACCACTAGCCACTAATGTTGCCCCAAACAAGTTCTAGTACTTAACATACAAATTTCATGTATAATATATAATACAGTATACCACTCCTACTTACAAGCAAGATACATAATGCATTATAGGATATTAAAATATGGACCCTTAAACATATTCCCAAATTGAAAACTCAGTCCAGCATTGTATGTAGAAAACTTTCAATGACTTCTTTGGGAATTGTGTCCCAGTATCAAGTCTGCTCACAGTCAAATTAAATAGATGCAACAGATTCAGTGACAATCTGAGAGCATATATGGTTAGAAAAATGATTGTATAAAAATGGAGCTTTCTTACTCATCACATACCATTTGTATCTCAGATACTGTGACTCATAATTGCTTAGTTTACCAACTAAAATAAAATTTTAGGCTCCTGTTACCTTGGCTGTTCCTGACACAATTATGGTACAGCAAGCTGGAGAGCAGTGTGGTTCTTCCATTTTCCTTACTAAGTTCCAGTTGAAAAATTTTAATTAGTATTTAAGCCAGAGAGAGCACAACATGCTGTGAAAATTACAGGTCCAGTTTGTAGGGCTATGAGTCCTAAGAAGCCTCTTTTTATTTCTAAGCTAAGCAAATGGCGCAGTGAAAATTTTAAAGAGGAAAATAAACCAACGATGTTGAAATAAAGCCATCTTCAGTCAATTTCCACAGTGGAACTGTGTAAATTATAACACTGCTCCTTTTTATCTCACTGAATATGCCCCATTCATATGTATTAGCGTTGAATCAAACAATTCTCCTGTTTTGAGACCACATGTGTTTTACAGTGCCCCCCTCACCAATTTTAATTATGTGGCAGATTTGGCTGGATTCAGCACCTGCAAGTCTTTCCTTTGGGAGCTCTAATTAGCTTGCAATACATTTACTTGATTGCATTCTTTAAACAAAAATATTTTTCATCTTAACATGAATATTGACCTGTAGAACAAAAAAAAGTTTTAACTTGATAAGCAGTGCGTATGTTGTTTATATATCTATCTTCATAAACTAATGGGGAAAAGGGGTAATCCCAAAACCTAATTTCTTCAGACTCGCAGCAGATGTCTGTCCTGTGTTAGTCTCTTTCCTTACAAACAGCTGTTTCATAACTGCCTCTTCTTGTCTCTGTAGAATGCATTTTGTTTAATAATTTCTTGATATGTTATCTTCCAGTCTGACTAACACAAGCATTTTAACTCTTCTGGCACGTATAAGTAGATTCTTCATAGTTTAATAGACAGGTTTTCTCTTTGAAGAATCTAGCTATGGCTATTCTGTTGCCTTTTAGCTAGTTTCCTAACGGAGTTCTATTTAACTAGGCAAATATATGCATATAAAAAGAATTTCAAAATATTTTAAATATTAATCATTACGGATACGCTTCGGAATATGCTTTATTAAGTAGAGTTTGTAAAATCCGGTAACTCTGGAGTAGTGATACTCTGAAGTCTAGGAGGCACAGCGCATAAAGTGCAGCCCTCTAGTGGTAGAGGTCACAGGTAGTGTAAAGCAAGTTGTGTTTTATCTCAGGTCGCAGCGGGGAATAAAATAGCTTTCAGCAAAACACACGCAACCTAGAACACTGCCCTAGGTTATATCAGCCTCCTGTATTGTTTATAATCTGAGTGCAAGTGAAAATAACTGTGGAGGCCTGTGGTACAACTTTGCTCCTACTCGTGATTTCTGTGGAGAAAGGACCAGTGAAAGAATAACAAAGTCTATATTAGCAGAATTTTCTCCCTGCCCACCACCAGTCTTTGATCTTTCAGGTTTCCTTTTCCAGACAGCTTTAGACTAGCATATTTAACCAATGGTTGTTCAATCTTTTTATTATTATTATGTCATCTTATATGACCTAATATATTATTCTGCAACTTCAGCAGGAATTTAGTGATAGTATGGAACACAAATTCAACTCACCAACCTTATTTCTAAAAATATGCTTGGCTGGTGAAGGTGTGGATGTTTGTGTTCAAAGTAATCTCTTCTGCAGACATGAGATCTGTGCTTAGAAACAAAAGGGATTAGGTAGAGGCATAACTAAAAAATAAATACGTATTTTAATGAATAGAAATCCACAGAACAGCTGAACTAAAGTTCTAGTAAACATCAGCTAATCTGATAAAGTCCCCTGAGTAACAGAAGACATGAATTAAAAGAATTAATGTTTCTGTTGTATTAGGGCCTTTTTAAGGTTTTAGCAAGTCAGCAAAAATCTTTGGAAGCAAACTCAACTTTCTATTTCTTGTACAGGTGATGGATATTTTTTTTCTGGCTAGTAGAATGAACAATTCATTTTTCACCTCATAGGAAATATGTCAGAGCCCAGTAATTATTAGATGAAAAATGATATCTTTTAAACATCCTGTCTAGGTAAAAGAAAACAAATTTGTGTTTTATCCAAGTGATGAGGCAATTATTAGCATTTTTTTCATTACCAAAGGATAGCTGTGATTATTTGCAAGCTTTTGCTCCACTAAAATTAAAGCTAGTTGTGAACTCAAAAGATAATTTTCTCTTTCAAGTCTTCAACTTCTTCCTTTCATAAGTTTATGAAACTTATTTCTGCAACAAATTATTATTGCAGAAATTATGTTTTTGTTTGTCTATTGCATGAATTTGTGTCATTTTTTTTTTGTAAAAAAGCTAAATGCTTATTTAGACATTTGCTGCTGATACAATGGCCTAATTACCTATTTCCAATATTTATATTCTCTTTATTTGCACCCATATTATAAGCATTGCCCAACTAGTAGCCAAGTTGCACACTTTACAGAATAGAGCACAGACCCTTTCATACTGTAGATCGTTGGTCTGTAGTAGCTTTATTTGCTAGTAAACTGAGGAAGGTAACTTAACAAACACTAACAATTTTACTATAAGATTTATGATGAAAAGAATATATTAGCCAAGACACTCTACTTATAAATGAAGGAGAAAGTGTGGGGGGGGAAGCAATGGCTATTTCTGCTCTGTAGGTAGAGGGATCACTTGTCTCCTCTCACTCCCATAATATTCACCAAAATCTGCAAAGTTTTAGAGGAGCTTTGTTCAGGAATACAGAATTGGATTCTCCATTCCCAGTTCTTCAGTCCTGAAGCTGTAAATCAGTTTTCTAAAGTATTCTTGTGTTCTTCATGTTTTGGGTTACCTGAGAACCTATATCTCAGTGTAAAAAATAAGGTAATCTCAGGACAGGATCATATTTCAACTTGTCCATGGAAATGGTTGGGTGAATCAGGGCATGATCCATGAATTTTCAGAGGCCAGAGAATTACTCCCAAAAGATATCTCCATTTTGACATTTCTGTACAATAATTTAAAGACCTTATTTTTTCTTAGAATGAAAGTTGATTTTGAATAATACTATCCTTTTCTGTTTCTTTTCAAATACTAAAATAAGTAATTCAGTGCTTAGAACTGGTGCAAACCAGGAGTAATTCCACTGGAATGAAATGAGTTGTAGATACAGAACGTGAGAAATAACAGGATCACCTGGTATAGCTTACGTCACTTTACAGTGGTACTGATTTTGTACCTCTTAGCACTGTCTCACAAAAGGACATCTGTGAAGCCTCTCTCCTACAAACTGCATTCAGCCAACTATCACTCCAAATGCTTCAGGATGTATTCATCTTACAGTGCTGTATAGTGAATAGGATATTGTTCAGGGAATCAGCGTACCAGTTTTCAGTCTATGCTGTTCTAATTGCTCTAACTGCATCACTATTTTATGCCTCGTTTTGTCTGCCCACCACTCACTGTCTTACTTATTTGAAATTTTGGCACTTTAGCATAGATGAAAGATGAAAAAGGAAACGTTAACAGCAAAATTAATTTCTTTGATTCCGTTACCATGCTGGTTCCTGGGCATTGTTAAACTGCTTTCTGTGAACCAAAGGAACTGAAAGCACATGCAGCACCCCCTAAATGGTTGCAAGGACATCTCTGCTACAGCTCAGCCAGGTGCTGAAAACAGGCTACTTGTTCTCAGGTATTAAAACTATTGAAAACAGGTCACAGTTTTGAAGGTAGCCTTCATGGCCTTATTCATGATTTTTGAAGCCTGGAGATATAGTATAGTCTAGTTGACCATGAGAGTTACTTTAGTGGAAGAGGTCAGAAATTTTGGTGGAAAATGAATAGAAAGGGAAGAAGTAAATATTTTGTACAGAGGATCAAGGTAAAACAGAAAGACGACAATCAAGACAAGGGCACTAATGTTTTCAGTACTAACCATGATTTGTATTAAATGATCTAGCAAAGTTTGAGTTAATATGGTCATTTTGATCAGTGAAAAAACGCGTACTACCTGAGACCATTAAAGATACACTAGTAGAATTACACTAGCAAACTCTTCTACTATTAACCACCAATAAAAATATATTTAAACTAATTTATTATTAATTTTCCAAACAAATAAGCAATTCTTGCAAAAGTGATTTTTACAAGTATAAGCATGATACAAGTATAAAATTAGAATTTTGTCAATAGAAAAGAATAGTCGTATTTCTTGTATCATTGTATTAGCAACATTTCTTAGTAGAGATTCTTAAAGATACTTTTTAAAGGCTAAGGGTATAAAAATGCATATTCCAGTAGATTGCTAATACATTTTCAGCACAGAGGTTTTAGGCAATTGTTACTACCTTTAAAAATACAAAGTTCCACTGGGAACTTCAATTGATTTTCCAGTAGAGGTTAGCAAATGCGTTATTGTCTTCTATTTGTTCTTAAAGAAGTTATCATACTTAATGACCAAAATTAGTTATTCCAGTGCTTTGTATTTCTACCTGCTTGAAGACAGTTATTGAGTTGGGGAGTCTCTAAGGGGTGGCTGTTCGGGGGAGGGTAAACATGTAAAGAGCCAACATAAAACTTATGGTTAGGATACATTGCCCGGAACGATTGGGCATGTCTCCTCGGTGTTTGTAATGAAAACATGAATCCATGTGTCAGCCATGCACAAAGCCCCAGAAAAACCATAGAGATTAGCAACAGGGCTGCCTTTTTAGAGTTTTCCTCAGTACAGTGAGGTGCAAGCAGACAGCTCATCAGTAGCACTAGCCTATTTGAGTTATTTCGTTACCATTTTGAGCCAGGAGGAGGTGGTGGCAGATTATGAATTATTGCTAGGATTTATTCATTTTCTGTTTCATTTCTGTAGTACCAGCATTGGAGTCATGAAAAAGACCAAAATATCAGATCTTTTATCACTTACAAGATACTGAGTCATTTCCTTATTTTAAGGCCAGCTGCAAAATACAGGTGACTGACTTATATTTTACTACAATTTATACCAGGGAGTTGTTACCTAGGGTTTAACTGCAGGCATGCCTTTACATTCAAGCAAAGGGGATGGAACAACTCACATGATTGAAATAAAGCATATGTTCATCTACTTTGCTGAATTAATGCTTCATTCTTCATTAATTCAATGGGAAGGAGCCAATCATTGCTTCAACCTTGCAGATTTAGGCCACTGAGTCTGATCCAAACATACTGTAAGTCAGTGGGAATCCATCTAGTGCGGCCCTTATCAACTTTTTGAATGTGCAGACTTGTACACATTTTTCAGAGAAGGTACAGATTGCTTTAAATGTGTCACATGCATATGCTTTATTCAGCACCTTTTTGTTTGAAACCCTTTGTATACAAAGTAAAAGTAGTCCATGGAGCTGCTGGATGAAAACAGTTCTATTGATTGCAAGAAGTTTCAAAAGTCATACAATACAATATACTTAAGGAAAAAAATGAGTGGAGAAAAGAAGGAAGCTAAGTGTAAACCTTTAAACTGTAAACTATTCACACCATGAGAGAGCTCTTCAAATTCTAGTGGTGGGGAGTTCAGACAGATTTTGTATAGAAATATTTAGGGATATATAATAGTTATGTAAACTAGGATTATGTAACTTATCATTTCTAATAAACTATATATAAACAGAACAACAGCTGGTATATCATTAAAAACTTCGGCAGGTGGGAAAGTGAAAACTGAAAGCAAATATTTCCTAATAGCTAGAAACAAGGTGCAGGTGAAATCACAGCTATTGTGCATGCTGATAGTAAACATGTATAAAGGTACATGTTATATAAAAGCTTTGTTGTGTTTTCTAGAGATTTTCTATGGGACATTGTTTGTAATGATTAGGAAGACCCGTGTTTGAAAACTTACAAATACTTGTATTTCTGTTGTTCTTATTCAGAGGTTTAATCTCTTTGTAAAGAAAAAAAATCATATATTGAAACGAAACAAAACTACTGCAGAAGTGAGTCACTGTAAATGAGACTGATGAACACCCATTAAATGTACAAATCACCAAAAAGCAGAAGCAGGATCATTGTGCATATTAGCAACTCTGCTTATAGATTCACCATGGCTCACAACAAAGGTATTGTAAGTGGACCTCCTGCCTCTGTGGCATGCTGTCATTGCTTTGGATTGACTGCTGTTAGAACCCTGTAATCCTGAGCCCTGGGATCTTGTCCTACATGTTTACCCCACTTGGTATGCCTGTTAGTAAGTATTTAAAATGGAAATGAACTCTAATCTTTGTATGTGTTTATTACAAAGGATTTTAATCCCTTAAAACCCATATTTAACTTTTTTTATATAAAGTTTATTAAAAGCAGTGTTTAGTCTTACAGCTTATATTTGATAATTTTGTAGTTGTTTGATTACTCCAGGCATTTCTTAATTTAGTAGTCTGTCATGGCAGTAGTACTACCACACATGTTCATGGAAAAGCATAGAATAACAGCAGCCACCAAGCTAAAAATGACATGTTTATAATAAATCTGAACTGGGAACTTCCATATCTGTACATTAAAACTATCATATCCCATCTCACCTCAAAGCTCATTGTTGTCAACAGACTAAAAACATCTTGAAACTAAAGTTTGAGAATCTACCTCATCCATCTTTCTTTTTGTCAAATATCTGAAATAAGCCACAATAAGGAGGCTTTACCTAAGCAAAAATAGCAGGAATAAGACCTTTCTCCACTATTAAAGGAGAGAAAGCATGTGGAGATTGATTATCTTAGCTGATAAGATGCTTAAAAAATGATGGAGAAAATGTTTCCTACTTAATCCACAGCAAAATAGAATTAGAATATATTCACTCAATCCAGATTTAGTGGGTTAAACAGCATTTCTGTTCACCAAATAACGGGACAGATTCAATTCTGTTGAAATTTACTAGCCATAGAAACAGGATTCCCAGAAACTGAGTAATGCGAACATAAGGATATAGCACAATAAGATTTTTTTTGCTGATGCATACGATTATAAAGAGAAAATCCTAAACAAATGTTTTGAAAGACCAATAAATACTTAGCTGAACTTTGAAACTTATTATCAAGGCAATGTAATATTACTTCAGGTTTTTCCATTCTGTATACTGAAATATGTATAGCTCTAAAATTTATTTCTAGAGTTTTGTCTGTATACTGATACAGGCCCATAAATATAACTAACTACAAACAATCTATTCAGCTGCAATCCCTACCACTGAAAATTGCAAAGAGTAAGATGTAGAATATATTGAACTGGTGTAACTACTACAAAAAGTAGTATAAACACTGGTTATATAACAATTGTTTTAGTTCATCTGAAGATGGTAAAAAAAAAAATCTAGTTCTAATCCTCACTCTTGCAAGAAATTCCATATTTGCAGTTCCTTGTTCCCAATGCAATTCTCATGTGGCATGTAGGACCTGTGTGAAAATCACTGCTATTTTCATATTATTACTATGAATAAATAGTTACACAGCACTAAGTCAGATCATCTTTTCCTCTACACAGAATATAAAGACATAAATTAGTGAGGATGTACCAACTATCAAGAGAATTTCGGATGTAGCTGACATGGTCATTTTAGTCTTATTTCTTTCAAGAGTGACAAGTTGTTTTGGGAGAACTGCAGAAATAGTATAAATGTGAAATCACTAGAACTAGTTGGTACAGTTTTGTGATAAGAATACCTTTCTTGGGATTTAAATCCTTGAGCTAACTCCATATAAATAGTATTTTGTTCCTCTCAGTTTCATTCAATAGGCTGTGGTTAGAGAAAGATCTTCCAGCTGCAGGAATTAATTTTTAACATACAAAACTAATTTTGATAGTACTGGACTAAAATCATTAACTTCAATACATATTAGTCCACTTTATGAATTTCAGGACAATTTACTCCTAGGTCCAGAAGCAGTGCAATACACATGCCAGCCAATCCAGTTTATCAGTAACAAAGCTACTTTTAATATGTCATCCAGTGTGCCAGGCTAGTTTCCAAGTTTAGTTCAGATAACAGTTGTAAATTAAGAATGCATTACTCATACGAAGTACACCACAGGTGATTTTATTAGAACATTATAGTTCTAATCTAACATTGTACACAATCCATAAAACTAAATTTTTAAAGCAAAATATGCCAAGAGTTAAAATTCTTGAAGCAAAATTCACTTGGCTGAATTACACATTTAACATTTTAAAGCAAATGTGATAGGAGAAGAGAGACTACACTAAACTCTACTTTTAGATACACTAAGCTCTTCTCTGCTCAGCTAAGTATACATAGCAGTAGAATTGTATTTCCTTCCTACTTTAACTATTTAGTCTAGCCATCATATCAACAGTGCTTTTGCAACTAATTTACTGTGATCTTTCTAAGAATTTAGCATTTTATAGTGGTAAAGTGTCTGATAATACTCTTAACTGAAGGAAATGCATAAGATAATGATACTTGAAAATGAGTACATTCAAGCTTTATTAAATTGGTAGTATCTAATTGCACTAGTAGTAACATAAGCACTACTCACATGTAGTCCAACTGAATTCAGACATACTGAGATTATGCATCAGAGTTTGAAATATTTGGTTCAATTGTGCAAATACTCACTTCAGGAGTCTATAAATATAGATGATCACATTCAACACTTTTTAAACAGACAGTCAAAACACTGAAGTGGTGAAAAGCAGGTATCTTCTATTTTATTGTACTTTTCCACAGCTTTCTATAGGGGGAAAATTCTGAGCAGTTCATTTGAAAATCAGTTATGTAAGGTAACAAACATCTGCAAAATGTTTTGATATTTGTGTTTCTATAACAGTATAAAAATTGCTAATAATAATTTGAAAAAAATGTTCTTGAAATACTGACTTCTTGAGCAGATTTCTTCTAATTATATTTCTACGGATATTTGTAAAATATTGACACCTCAGAGTTTTGCATGTCAGCTGTGGCTGAAACTATTAAGTATCTTTGGATTGCATAGATAAAATATTCATTATTGTGCATAGATAAAATATTCATTATTCCATCCCTATGTGGAGGAACTGGGTTGCACTATATTCAGAAATTATACATTACTTAAGAGAATGGGCTTTCAACCATTTTTAGGTACAATTAGTGCATAAAAGGAAGAAAACAGTTAACTTTCCAGGAACATTTAGAGCATCTAAGATTTCTCAGGAGAACATGTCATAATCATTAACAAATATGCTTGGCATGATAGATTCTGCAGCACAACATTACATTCTTTCGAAATTCATTTTCAAAAACAATACTCATGCTCATGTTATTCAGTGTCATGTAGATATATTAATAAAACGTAATGATAGTAGGCATTGGTCAGGAAAGTTTGAACTGTTTTGTAGTGATTTTTTCTGTACTTAAGTTAGCAAAGTGAATGTTTTGCGCAAATCCTAACCTCTGAGAGCAAAGTTTTAAAGTTAAAATTTTGGGAACTAAAAGGAACGTGATTCTTTGTAGGGTGAATTGCACAAAGTTTAATAAAAACCTCTCTAAATATTTGTCTTGTGTTTAGATATTCACAGCCTTTAAATAAAAGAGAATGATCACCTATTAAAATACGGGTATGTATGTAAGAATGTGCATGTCTGTATGCACACAAAAACACGTTAGTGATGTGCCCATACCAAACATGGTGTGTGTATATATATGATAAGCATATATATTTTTGTATGTACACATGCATGAAAATCACACAGCAATTTTGAGCCCTCTAGTGGTAAGAAATTTGAGTTAAGAAACAATTCACCCAGTGTTTTAAGCATATCCACTTAAATGGCAGGTGTCTAAGCTCTGCAATGCTATTATGCATTCATAGAAGTTCAGAATGGCTCCATGCAGTTGATGTGGGTCTGTAGATACATTTACAAGCATTAAGAACAAATCTGCAAATTAAGGTATTGTTTCCAGCATAACTTTTCTGCCCTTTCTCCATTAAAGAAAAATACAGCTCTTCTCTATTCTTGACACCTCAATGATAATTTGATTTGAGGTATTAAAAAAAACCAAAAACACTGATCTGAACAGGGTCAAATGAATAAGAACTATTTTCAAGTATCATTACGTTCAAACACACATTAAATACTCCTAAGTAAGCATCTACAATGGGGTAAGAAAAAAAAAAGTCTACATTTCAAGTTAGGGAAGGATTGTTTAATCAATGAGTTACCAAAACAGACTCCATGAAATTCTTTAGTAGCCACAAGCAGTGATTATAACTTACAATTGTATTAATTCTGCATACTTATACATTTAATTACCGTTTTTCTAAGAGCTTTGGGTCTCACTGAATTGTAGATTTTAATCAACAGAGGTTCTTCTAAAAATGTTAGAGTCCAGAGTTGTGATCCCACTTACCACCCTGCTTCCTCCGTGCAGGATCCTGAACTCCCATCTCATGCTCACTGCAGCCAAGGCTGCCCCCAACCTTCATATCTCCAACAGTCCTTCTTTGTTGGTTAGTACAAGGTCTAGCAGCGCACCTCTCCTCATTGGCTCCTCCACCACCTGGGTCAAAGTTATCAATATCCTGCAGGAACCACCTGGACTGTTTGTGCCTTGCTATGTGCTGTCTTTCCAGCAGATAGGGTGCTTGAAGTCCCCCACAAGAACCTGTGATCAGGAGGCTACTTACAGCTCTCTGTAGAAGGTAGGTGACACTGTTGTGGGTGTCCACTATGTTAGCATGCCCTTTAATTCTTACCCATAAGCTCTCAACTTGCTCTTCATCCACCCCAAGGCAGAACTTAATACATTCCAGTTGCTATCATCTCACACAGAGAGCAAATCCACCACCTCACTGCCTGGCCTGTCTTTCCTAAAGAAACATAACCATCCAGGACAGCATTCCAGTCACGCGAACTATCCCACCATATCTGTAATTGCAATAGGATCATAGCTCTTCAACTGCGCACAGATCCCTAATTCTTCCTCTTTATTCCCCATGCTGCATGCATTGGTATACAGGCATTTCACAGAGGTAAGCAAGCATGCAGGTTTCCCAGGACAGGTGCAAGAGAATCCTCCATAGCTATGTCCCATATGCACTTCCCTGGCTGCATGCACCCACTGGAGGCATCCCAACCTGAAACATGTTTTGCTGACTACCCCATCCCTATAATTCTCACCTCACCCCATATTTCCATCCTGGCAGAATTGAAAAAAAAAAAAAAAAAAAAAAAAAAAACCACCATCCCCAGAGCTCTGAAATCCTGTTTGATGGTTTCCAATTTGGCCATTAGTGCCCACATAGAAAAGCAGTAGAGAGTAGTAGTCTGACACATGGACAAGCCTCCACAGATTTTCCATGACATCTCATATTTGAGCCCCTGGCAAGCAACAAATTTCTCTAGTCAAGAGGTCAGGTTGGCAGATAGGTGCCTCTGTCTCCTGCAGCATGGAGTCACCTACAACAATCACTTGCTGCTTCTTCCATGTGTTCCCACAAGGCACAGGGTCTCTCAGCCCAGTTGTTTCCCCTGAAGCCATGCCCAGCTCATCCTGGAAGGCACAAAAATCTGTTTCTCAATTGCAAGTCTTCAAGAGGAATAAGTCTTTTACCTCCTACAAGGAGGAGTTTCCTGTCTTTTCTACAGTGTTAAGATACATTATTTCATGCAGCACAGAGCCCTGCAGCAACTACCCTGCTGTGGGTGGACAGGACTCCTGGAGCTATAGAGTCTCCAAGGTACGCTGTCTAGCTCTTGCTCATCTTCTTGGATGCTACACAGCCTCCTGAGTTCCTCCCATAACTCTTTTACCTGACAAGAAAACAACAACATACCTTCTGCAGGAGAAGCAGACTGTCAACCCAGGCCTCAGAGAGAAGCCCCAAGCACTCCCTGCAGCCTGAGAGCTGCATCCATGGTCAGAGATCCTGTCTAGGTCAAGGTTTCTGACACAGCTGATGCACCAACAGCTACAGGCAAATGTGCTCTGTGGCACATCATGACCTTACTTGAAGAAGCATGCATTCCTAGGATTAGAGACAAAGGTGCCTTCCTGCAAACTGCTGTATCTCTTCTCTGCACCTTGAGAGCTGTGCTCTGGACCTGGCTCTTACATAGACCTCTCCCTAGCACTGACTCACAGGTGCTTGACCCACCCTAATCATCTGGATCAAAGGCTCCAATTCGCTCTGATCAGGAGCAACCCAGAGAGCTCCTTAGCAGCAACTACATCTACCTGAACTTCTCCCAGGAGAAGCTCAGGCCTCCTGTAGCTGTCCTTGTGTAGCTCCCCTTTTCTCTAGTTCCTTGGGGGTCTCCAGAAAGCCCATACGAGTTCCAACAAGGTCCCCAAAAGTTCTAAGCAGAGCCTAGACACCGCTGCACAAACTGCTGCCTCTATTCACTGCCTTTGTTCGCTGCACCCACTTTTCTCCAGAAGAGTGCCCAGGTCTATAAATCTTGGTTTAAAATAGAAGCCTCTTCTGAAGGTAGGAATGAAAAAACTAAATTTTAGTTGGATGGGATGTTAGATACCTTTTCCGTGTTTTGTATGGATTACTTTGGAGAGCTCCTGATTGGGATTCTATCTGAAGATTCGTCCATGCATTCTGTGATGAGTACAAACAGTTTCTTTGGGTCCTGTGGATTTTACTTCACAAGCCTTACCTTCATTGAGACTCAGCATCACAATGCCCAGGTCTCTTCACATATCTATAGCAAAATGAGACAGGACATCTTTGAAATAACATAGCGTTGTCTCTTAAGTCTTCTGTGCCTCCAACCGGGCAGTCTGTTGTCATCCTGATTTTGGTTAAAACTTATTTTTGAAGTTACTAAAAATTTAATTTTAGAAAGAGCATTCTCCCATCTGGCATTTCTGTCACACATGAAACAATTTCTGTTGCTGTTCTGTGGGGGACTTCACATATCTTACAGCGATAGCTTTCTTGATTTGTGCATCTCTTCTTTTCTGATATTCTTTCAGTAAATCCTAATATGTTCTTAGAGTAGGGTGAATGGGCCCGTTCTGACCCCAGAACAATGGGTGACATCTATTTCTAGCTTTAGAGCTAGTGACGATGATCGGATTTCCTAGGATCTTTCCAGGCCAAGACTGAATCCTGGACTTAAACTAGCTTGATGCAGCATCATCCACATAAAGAAGATGAGGGAAAACAACTAGAGTAAATAGAATGAAGTTTTTTCCTGCAGCAGAGAATTCTGTTGACTTTTTTGTTGTTTAATTATGCAGGAGGAAGGAAACGTGTCCCTTGAATAGTTTGTAATGCAACAGTAGTGAACAGTTTCTTGTCCTATTGGTGTATTTTCAAGTGGGCTCTCTCCCTTTGCACTCCAGTTAAGACAGGATTCATTACACATAACTTCAGACACCTAAAAGCAAAGGATTGAACTGGTTGTTTGCACTCACTCTGCTGTCACTGGAGATAAATAGGATTAACAGATTTGCCCTGTGAAGTTACTTGGGAGAGTGCTGTAGGGTAGGTGAGATCAACATGCCTTTACAGATGAATATTTCTCTCTGTTTTTCACAGAGAAATCTTAGAAGCTCAGAGAGATGGGAAGCTTTAGAAATCTGTAGGAAAAAAAAAGATGTAAATAGCCTAGATCCTAGCAAGATTAAATAAAAAAATAATACAGTAGAAGATATTATTTATAACAATATCTATAACGTACACTATAGAAGATAATAATACAAAATATTATATTTGTCATAATATCATATTAATAAATAGAAAACATAAATCCTTGCCAGATCAATTTACTATATGGCAAAACCATTCTGGGAAATTGCAGCTATTCTAGAAAAAAAACAGAATAACATTAATAAATCTTTTGTCTGGTGCAGGATGGATATGATGGGCTCTAGAGATCACGCTAGCTTTTATTTTCCTCCAGGACTCAACATAAACATTTGGTTTGGATCTATAAAGCCATCCATGCCTTAGATCTTATGACTTCTGCAGATTACCTGTTTCTTCAGACATTAACACTGTAATCAGAACCTTGTCCCTGCAGGGGCAATGGAGCACAACAGTCCGCAGTGGTGCTTTTCTATGCTCTTTCTACAGGGCAATATCGCTAGGGGAACTGTAGCTGTGGAATTCATTTCCTTTATTCTCAGTGCTGTAATCATGGAACTTTTGACTCTCAAGAACAGTAGCAGTTTAATTGACCAAGGATTTTAATAGGGATGAATATCAGTGTTTACAGAATTATTGAGATAAACACAGATAGTATAGTAATTTATAAATGTAATTGGTTATATGCCAAGACCTTACCAAAGGAAAATTATGTAAGTCATAAATGATTAATTCTCATTTTCAATAATACAGCCACACTTTTGATTCAGTGTTCTAGAGTAATTTAAATATCTTATTATTAAATTGACTATTTTAATCCCTATCAAAATTCCATACATACATGATACTGAAATGAACTCCTAAGAGCAATATTTGCATTAGATGTGTGTAACATTTCCACAGCTAGAAAGAAATTTGGCAAGATTATCAGAATTAAAGCATGCATGAGAGAACATAAGGTTTGTGCGTGATAACAGCCCACTTCAGGCAGGTATTGAGCCACAGTAATAAAAAGAAGGTTGGAAGCTAGGTCCAGCATGCAGAGAGTATCATTGTCACAAGACCTGGAGTGAAGTTATTCCTTGTAGAAGAGAATACAGGTGACTGTAACAGTGAAAAAAATCCTTTGGAGAATAACAGTAAACATTATTGTGTGACTTGGAATTTTAAGGATAGAATAAATTTTACACTGAGGCATTGCACTTTTCTTTTTAGAAAAGCCACTTTCTAATAGAAATAAAACAGTCCAGGAAGCTAGTACTATTTAGTAGTGCTATAAATGGGATAATATAAACACTTCATCTTAAATACATGCTTCACAAAATCAAATGTTATTGCTCACTTATGAAATGTTTAGAATAGCAGTGCAAGAAGTCTGGATGGGTCTTTCTAGACAAAATCATCTCAGTTTTCTCCAAGAAGGCAAAGATGCTTAAGTGTGGCTAGAACATAGTGATAGTGGCGTTTTATGGGGTGCTTAAACTCTGAGGATTTCTTGAATCAAAAGGGCTACCGAAAGGCAGCCTGATGGAAGAGGAAATTAAATTTGTAGCCTGTTAGTGTGAAGTCATCAAATCAAGTTGTACTTTCAGATTACTGTCTCTTTTGCAGCTAACATCACTGTCATCCTCCCTGCATCTTGCAAGTGTAGGATGCATCAGGTCTACAACAGACCAAGATAACACCCATCAATATGCTATGGAGGACATGAATCTCCTTGTGTTGACGATAACACTTCGTGGGCCACCCAAAATAAAGTCATTTTAACTTCTTAAATAGATGGCTTGAAAACCTGCCACTAAATAATCATGGCTGATAGTACAAGCAGCATACACCAGATAGATAGAAAAGGCAAAGACTGCTATTGCAAACATGCCGTTTTGCCTTCTGCCGCTGATACGTATGGCTGTATTGTAAAGTTTTCATCAAGACACGTTCACGGCGACAGCTAAACAAGAGCAGTCAGATAAACTTCATGTGGCCCTATGGTAACAGACGCATGAGTAGATTTTTAGCAGCACTCCCTCTTTTCCTCCGTTTATTTTTTAAAAAGGCAGTCTATTTTTAAGGGACACACATGCAGGGGGTATTTTTCCTGTATATTCCTCCTGTCTCCACTGCTAAAGTAACACGGCAGAAATAAATATTTTCCCTCCACTCTGCTGTGCAACAGGTACCCAATGACCCGTCCTTGCTCCCTGGCCCCTCGGTTCTTACAGCATCAGAGCTGCAAAAGTGCTGCGCGAAAGCAACCGCAATCATTTGGTAGAAGCTGTGTGTCTGGCAGAATAATAAAAAGAAAGCATGTAACTGTACAACTGTAAAGGTCACAGTTGAGACTGTAGCAATTCTCATTCAGTCCCATTATTGTCAGTTCCCAGCAAACACGGTCCTGTAGTTCAGGGTATACTGACACAAATGCTACCTGGCTTCACGGCTGATCGATGGTGACTCTGTTTACCCTACCACAAAAAGAGAAGAAAGATACTGGAAAACTTTTATCACCAAAAAGCAGTGGACAACAACAGGCGCAATATAATGCCTTAAGGTATTTCTGCTTACCTCAATACATTACCTCCCTTGTTAGAACAAGTCCATATTTACATTCTTATTCCTCATTCTGTAGGTTATTTATCCATTTGTTTTACACAGCTGAATATACTTTACAGATGCCCCAAATGACAACCGGATCGTGTAGTGTGATGTGATGTCACAACTTGCCAAGTTTTTCTCTGTATTCTATATCTTGGGTCTATATGTTTTGTCAGACTAAGGGAAATATCGTAATAGAGGTATCCTGCGTAGAAAGTTAGAAAGCCCCCACCTTCCTGCAGGAAAAATAACCCACTGTACTAATATAACTAAGTTAACTGTATTCACAATTAAAAGGAAAGAGAACCCCCCCTCCCCCCCGGGGTCCTGCAAAGCAAAGCTAGGAAGACATTTTTTGCCAACTGGTGTCAATAGGAGAGTGAGTTTCAGTTCTTTAACACAGTGTGGTTTGCTGTGTCTGTGGTCCTGTCTCTAACCATCAACAACTGTCGGCGCTCCTGAGGAGACGAAAAATCAAAAATCCATACCCAAATTACATCTATGCAGATATACATCAAGTGAAGCAAAACCACTTTGACTTAAAAGGGAAGTATTTTAAGGGGTGAATTATAAGACTTTATTATACACACTACTGTACACTGGAGGTACAAACACGAGTTTGTTGAGAGGAATACAAGTCTTTATTTCTGTCATTCTCCTTACTTTTCTTCCCCAGCCCAAAAATATAAGGGGATTTAGCCTCAAAGCCCAGAAAGGACACCATAATTATTCAGTTTGACCCTCTATATTCCCAGAGGGATGGACCCCCATAAGATGGATCAAAACATAAATAATTTTTTTAAGGACACCAATTGCTCTCCCAGTAATTTTATTCTAGAGATGGTGCATTTCTAGAAGAATTTCTTAATATCAACTCCCAGTAATTAGCCTGTGTTCTGATTTTGTCAGCAAGATCAAAACGGTTGGTACTATCAGCCCCGTGCTTAAACGCTCACTGATCGCTCACTGATCAGTCCATCTCTTAAACTTCTCTTTAATATGTGGAACACATTTAATTGCTTAAGCCTCACAGAATGCTGTAAGATTCACACTTGCATGGTCCTTCTTGCAGCATATCCTCTCCAGCACATCCCCATCCTTACTGAAATGAGAAACCCAGAGTGAGATAGTATTTTAGTTTGGTCTTATTAATTTAGGGAAGAGAGACAGCTTCACTTCCCTTTCCTCACTTGAGAGTCCCCTTCGTTGTCCGTTCAAAGATTTTGTTAGCCCTCTTGTCATAGAGGCACCGAAAGCTCAGGTTGAGGCTGTGATCTGTGATAATCCTTAAAATTTACTCTTAGTCATTGCCATCCTGTAGATAACCTGCTTGCCTTGTTCCCAAACATACTCCCTTTCATGTGGCTTTATTAAATCATATTGTTTGGATTATAATCATTTAGATCAGGTGATTTAAATCACTTTAAAAGCAATGTGTCCCTTTGTTTTTTATAATCTACTTCAGTCATTCTTCAACTGTATAAAATATTCACTGATAAAGTTTAGCAGATGTTACTTTTTAAATATTTTCAGACTCTTCATACCTTTCTCTCCACTATTCACAGTTTTCTAGCAGAAATGTGAATTATCATGTAACAAATTTAAACGAATTAAAATAACTTTTTTTTTTTTTTTTTTTTTTTCTTTTTGCTTACCAGTCCTCCTCTTCAGGGATTCACAGAACACATTCCTAAAGCCATATATTATACATAGAGAGAGAAGATAGGATTGGATCAAGAAACAATTTCCAAAGGATCCTGGAAAAAAAAGCCTTGCTGTTTGATCTTTTGCCATAGCAACTGTACTCTAAGATGTGTCAAAACACCAGTTTCTAATCCCTTTAGCCCATGTCCTGAAAATTCCATAAAATGCAAGCTTTTGAATCAAAAAAGTCCCCTTTACTACAGGGAGTAAGTTAAGTCCAAGTATAATACAGAAGCATAACTACTTTTGTTAACCAATCCCTGTAATCCAATCAAAAGCAAAAACAAATAGAAAAAAAAATCTCTCACAAAAAGAAGCAATCTGATAAGTATTAATCATAATTACCGTCTCTAGTTCATTACCAGTGAAGTTCCCATATAACAAATCTATTCTTGCACCTGAAATGAGTCAGGCTAGCTATATTTGTTATTCTGGATAACAGGACAACAAAACTGTTTCCCAGTTTTCTAAGAGTAAAAATTGACAGTGATTCACCAGTTCCTTTGAGACTTCTGAGCATAAATTGCTTAGCTAGTTCATTTGAAACATTCTTTAATGGGAATAAATATTGCCTTATCAATGCTTTATTTCAGATAGAAAATGTTGATAGAAACATTTGAATGATTTGGCCTCAAACCAGCCATTATCTCAACTTCTCTCATTCTGCATGAACATATAACGTATCTTTCTGAGAAAGATACGCCAGCGTCCAAATTTACTTTTTCCTAGTAGATTTTCTGCAAATGTTATAGTCTAGATGAAATAAAAGTAAAAAGGCACCTTGTTCCTTGTTTCTCCAGTTTTGCCCCAGATAATGCAGGAATATGCACTGAAATTTATTCTTTGCAATGCTGGAGATTGCTTACAAGCTGTGGCTTGATTAGATAAAAAAAAAAAAAGAAAAAAGGGACTCAGAGAAGCTACTTTATTCTTTAGAAGTATTGTCCAGGGAATAAAACCTAGAAGTAAAATCTAATATTTTAGAGCAGTACTTTGGCAGGAAGACATTTTTAGTATGTGATATTTCATAATCTGGAAAACATTTCTTGGTGATATTAAATATTTTAGAGACTTCCTATATTGACAGTGTTTTGTTGATTACATTTATATCTGATTGGATGTTTTTGTTGGCATTTGTAAATTCCAGGAGTATTTCTGCTTTCAACAGCAGAATCACAATACTAACGCCTTAAGGCGGCTTTTTTTCTATAATAGATGCAAAAACAGTGGAGCATTTTCAAGCAAACAGACAGACTATTTTTTCCAGCAAGCGCCCAGTTTCGTAAACAATCTTTTATGAATATTTCTTTTTACTTTTCCAGAAATATGCTGCAGATCTGAACTTGAGTCAAATGACTTCACTATAGTCCGTGATCCTCTAAGAATTAACCAACTAAACAGGAATTTTACAAATACGACCTAAGAACACTGGTGAAGCCTGGGAACTTGGAGGAGAAATGGGATCATATGGGGTAAGAAGTGTGAGACTTAATAACAAGCAAAAAGAGCAATTGAGTGAGAAGGCAGTGTCCTTGAAAGTTTAAAATAGGAGAAGCTGGAACAGGTAGCAAAAGGACTGGTGTGACCTAGGCAGTTCTAGCATCGGCCCAGACTGGATTAGCTGAACAAGGAGCTGGGGCAGGATAACAGATGCAGAGGAAAGAGTGACGATGTAAAACAGGGAAACTGGAATGGGGAAACTTTGGAAGGCCTGATAAAAAGACTAGGTTAAAGAGAGAGGAGTATGAATATCAGAGCAAAGGCCGAAGAAGCTGTAACAGAAAACTGAGCTTGGGTGAAGAAATTAAGTCCACACAGACATTAACAACCTAGGACCTCCTGTTACACTGTTGGTTAAAACCACAAACTTTGGTATTATCGCTCTAAAAAGTGTTGTATGATAGATTTTTGTTTGAGTCTTCATTTTTTTCCAGCTTCATCCTAAGGAAAATATAGAAGATTACATTTAAAATATTACACTAAAAGGATATTAGGGCTGAAAACTCAAGCACTCAAATCTAGCTGATATGATGGTAAAGTTACCTAGGAAATTTATGTTATGTTTCCATTTTCCCCTCCGCCCCCAACAAAATACCGTGATAGTCTTTAATTAGACAGTGCTATACTACTACTTTTACAGAAAATTACCTCAGTTAGTAGAAAAGATGAACTGTTGAATTTAGGTTGCTGTTTTTAGTAAAGATCATTGATGATGTGGACTATGATTCCAGAAATCTCAGAATTCCCATGTGATACTAGGCAATTTATTTAAACTAAAGCTTTTTGCAGTGCTGGCTGATTGGCTGCTTTGGAATTCCTTCCTGCTTAGTCAAAGTAAGTAGAACGATAAACAAATTATGTATTACTACATATTAAAAGAAAAAAAAGTTACAGATATGTGGAGTAAGGACCCAAATTTGTAGATATTTAGACCTTAATCCCTCTGTACATCAGGTCCCCATTTGGAAAGTGCAGGTAACACAAGCTGCTTCACAGTATTATGAAAAAACAGTAGTTACTATTTGTTGAAAATTCAGATACAGTAATTATGGTCAACATAGAAAACTTGAGAAGACTGTTAATATTCTTCTGCTTAGAGGTGATTTGAAATATATGCTGTAAGGAGGAACTGAGCCCACACGTTGACTGATAAAACCAAAACAAACATTATTCATTAAACGAACATTGTTCATCCACTTCAAATGCACTATGAAAAAAATGTGACCAATTTGATTGCATGATCGTAACACATGTTATGTTACAAAGCTTCTAAAATCAGTTTTATAGAAATCCAATGCTTGACCTTTCTTAATTTGAATACTCCATCTATCTTTTTATATCTATGTATACAGACATATGTGTGTTTATATAATTATACTGAATTTACCTGCTGAAGTACACAAACTTTAGCCTAAAAATTCATGGGTTATAGAATTTATTATTAAACCAATTAAAATATATAGTCTGCTCGTAGTCTCCAAATGTAGAAAAAGTTGTGACTGACAGCTGATTGGAATATTGTATACACAGATTAACTGAAACGTTAAAATGTATAAAACAACTTATATAACAACTATAAAAATGCAGTTTCTTCAGGCCTACAAAAACTGACACAAAATATGAATGAATATATTTAGTGCTTCTATATTGTGGAATCTAGGTATGTTTTCTTAATTCAGTTAAAAGATTAACATAAAGTAAAATGAAGGTATGAGAGAGCTGTGAATTCTGCTTAGAGTCTGAACATGAAGTCCCTCTGAACGAGACAAAATGACAGTGATTTCTACTCAGATTTTGAAGAGAATACTCTTCACTCCCAATCATAGTTATTTTACATAAGCACATTTAAACCAATTTAAGAGGATAACAGTATTTTAAAGCTCTTTATACTAATTTCATGCTGATTTACTGTGCTTGTTGCTGGTGCATTAAAGACATTTAATCAATCAGTATGACAAAACTTACAGAAAAGACCTTGACTACAATTGAAGTTAGTTCAAAACATCTTATTAAAATAAAAAATTTTAACTTGCTTGAAATGATGACTTCACCACCCTGTAGCAAAAAAAAAATTCATTGCTATTCTGAGGTTAGCATTTTGAAGGTCTAATAATTTACCAGATATATGTGATGCATTAAGAGTGATTTTAATATTAACTTTTATGATTCAGTTATTTTCCAGAAAGTTCAGTTTTAAGTTATTCTAATTTTAAAACTAGCTAGCAAGTCCAACGTTAGATTAATTTTAAAAAAGCTACCGGCCTGTTGCTTTATGTCACCTGTTTCAGCTTTGAAGGCCTGCCTTTAAATATGTTTTAGCTAGTATGTGAAATCGTTGCACAGTTTCATTCTATGTTTTTGTGAAGATTTGTCTGTGTTACAAAGCTGGAAGTGAATAAAAGTAAAAAAGGACGGTACTGTAAGTCCCTGTAAGTGGAACAGCAGTGAAGAAATAATGGTGAGACTGGACACGTTAGACTGTCTCAGATATGCAGGATGCGAGAGGGGTGGTCTAATTAGGCCGTAAATGTAACAATTTAATTCCGTTGGGAATTGCACTGCAGCAGCCCAGACCACAAAGGTGATCATTGCTTAACGTTTCCACTTTCCGGACCACTGCCACCAGCGTTCGCCCCTTTGCAGTTGGTCCAGCTGGTTTCCAGGACCCCACGTATTAGAAAAGCTGTTGAGAGCCCTAAGCGTGTTTCTCTTCTTCTTTCCCTGCGGCCTTTCGGTTCGCCTGCTTCGAGCTCCGTTCAGCCTGCCAGGCGCCCTGTCCCTCTCCGCTCGGCGGGGGCTGCGGGGAAGGTAAAAACGCGGGCCTGCATCCGCGCCGGCGTCGGGAGGAGCGCTCGCTTCCGCCTCCGGCAGAGGTGGCCTGGCAGCGCCCCTGTTAAAATGACCCCAACGTTGGTAATCCTGCGGTAGTGCCGGCAGCAAGCAAGGGCTCAGTCTGTTGTGGAAGGTTTATGCTGCCTTTTTCATGTGCCCAGGAGGCTAAAGAATAAATGCTAAAGAATAGGGAGTGAAGATGTGATATTCGGGCACTTCCTCGTTGTCAGTTTTGCTGTGTACTCCGTCCTCATTCTTCGAGGGGGCAGAGTAATAACTTCCCTAAACCAAAACACTGATATCCGAAGTCCAAGAAGGCCACGCTGTCGTGTGCTACGTGTGTGTTACGTGCAGGCTGACAAATTGCTGCGATGGAATTGTGAACGGAGTCCTGACACTGAGTTTGGCGCTTTCTGTACAGACCTTGAGCTGTGAAATCCATCTGCAGCAGTATGAAAAAAAATACTAATTAAAAAAATCCCTGCTCCCTGGTATTGTAAAACTGAAGTGAGCTCTCTAAAAATAAATAAATCAAAATAGTAGTGTCTGGAAAGCCTAAAAAT
The DNA here is from genome assembly GCF_003343005.1 of Rhea americana. Taxonomy (NCBI): domain Eukaryota; kingdom Metazoa; phylum Chordata; class Aves; order Rheiformes; family Rheidae; genus Rhea; species Rhea americana. Next base: position 1,781,885 of record NW_028185927.1, read on the forward strand.
TATACAAAAATGGATTTACAAACGTTTCATCTGCTAGGGGAGAACTTAAACACTGAGCAGATTACCTGAAAGTAGGATCAGATTATGAGTATCTATAGAAAACACAGACTTTGCTATTTTAAAGCCTTCAATGGGCAAATCTCATAGTATTTTTGCTTTCTTTCTGTCACTCTAGAGAATAGGTCCTTGTCTCTCCCAGGAGGGATTTTACTCTCCTCTTCTATTATAGCAACTAAAACTTGAATCAGTGAAGCTGTGAAAGAGGAAAAAGAAATAGAAGTTAGGAAAAGTAAAAAGTTTGAAGGCAACTGAAAATTGACAAATAAGTGTCAGAGCAGAAAACGGTGGCGGCTTGCCAACCAGCTGGGAAAACTAATTCAGCTTTAGATAAAGAGATTTTAAAGGGGAAAAGGACAAGCAAACTTCAGAAAAAAAGGAGAAGAAAGGAGCAAAGAATAAATCCTTAGAGCTGTGTTAAAGAAGAAACATAGGCAGTGCTTTGTTGTTTTAACTGCCGAACTGCAAGAGGGGCTTTTCATTCAGTGTTTGAATAGCCCTGAAGAAATAGCCATCAAAAGATTAAAAAAAAAGGGGGGGGGAGCACTGGAGTTTTCCTTGTTGCGGTAGCTTGTAGCCCATCCCTCAAAATCGGATTTAAGGTTTCGCTTTTTCTAGATAAGTAGAAATCATTAACGGCAATAACTGTTTTCTTCACCAACCTACATATGGACGTAAAAATAAGAGGGTGTTAGGCAGAGCTTCCTGTGCACGACGAGAAGTGGCTGAGATGGCTGGACGAATAAACAACAGCGAAATAAAATAAAATTACTTGAAAATTTCAATGAAAGCCACTTAACCTAGAAAAGAAAACTATTTTAGTGAACCAATATCATCAGGATTACGTTTCTATTTCCACTGGATTCATCGTATTTGTTTTTTCATGGTCTGAGAGCACGTACAAGTATGTAATGATGAGTACAGCCTGGTCACCACAGCGGACCAAAATAGCAAGCTGGTATATAAAATAGCGTGAGAAAAGGTGGTCACAGGTCTGTTTGTCCTCTCACCCTCATCTGTCACTAGGCCCTTTCATCAGGCTGCGAATAGCAAGTCAGCACGATACAACGCTGCTGGTTCCTACGCGGAGATCTGATGACCTGCATCTACTCTGCCCCGCTGCAGCATTTCCAGAAGTGCCCTTGAGCCGGCGTCCGCGGAGCGTCCGGGCTGAGCCGAGCCGGGTGCGCCGCGAACGCCGCCCCGCCGCTCTGCAGAGGGTCGCTGGCCCGAGAGCCGCCCCAGGGCTGCGCTTCGCGGGAACCGGGACCTTTCACCGCCCCCCGGCGCCGCTGCGCTCTGCCGCGGGAAACTCCCCGAGCAGCCCCGGCTTCCAGGCAGCGCCTCGGAGCACCGCCGGATCCTGAGGCAGACCTTGCCCAGCTCTCCCACGTTACCACCCGCACGTTTGAGAAAAACCTCAAATTAAAAAGACAAAGTCACTTTTTGCGTCAAACATAAGCCTTGACATGTATAACTACGATAAAATTCGGGGATGGTTCACCTCATGTGTTTCAAATGTTCCTATACATTTTTTTTTTTTTTTTTTTTTTGCAGAGGGAATTATGAAAGGGAAATAGCACCCCAAAGTGTATTTTGCAATGTTACAAAGAGAAAAAAGAACAATATGCTGTTTTACTGTGAGTTTACTATTCAATATTCCAATGGATCATTCAATCAGGAAAAAAAAAGAAAAAGAGTAGTGCAAATAAATTAAATTTTCATCCTGAGCCGCGGTATTGTTGTCAGCACAGGTTACTAAACTGTGAAATAAGAAAAGAACATGGAGATCCTGTTTGCACTTAGTTGCAAATAAACTGTAGAACATGATATTGTTAGTTGACATTTCAATTGTGAAAGTTTCTCATTTCCTGCAAGCTTAGGCAAATGAGGGATTTAAACTATATTTTATTTTTATGGCTACATTTTCCAGTAGTCAGCTGTTTCCGATTGACAATAAAATTCCTAATGGTGGTTCTCTGTTTTACTTTTGGGAAGTTTCTCTGACAGTTTTTATCAGCTCAATAATTGTTCTTCCGCTAGTCGCTAGAGTTGAAGCCTGCGCTTTGAGAAGGTAGAGCTAAAGAGGATGTTACTTTTACATTTTCCATGGTACTCTTTCAGCCCATAAAACCCCAAACTTTGTCACCATCTTTTGCTTTTTATTGTCTTTCCCCACTCTTAATTTTTCATCATCTGTATATTTGTGCTGCTATATCAGTTATTTTTATATGGCTTTTCAGAAAAAAAAAGTGCTTTAATTCATTGCCTCCTCTTTTATAACTACTCTCACTGAATAAGCATGTCTTATGGGAGGTATGGTTTCCAAATATGTCCCAGTTGTGGGATGTATTTGAGCCATACCCAGTGATTTTGTTCTCATCAGACTTGTCTAAGCACAAACTGAAAGAGAAGGAAAATTAGTCAAAAAAGTTATCACTTTGCAAGTACCTTTTCATTCACGTCCTTCCTACAATATGCAGTTTTCTTGCAAAGTCTTTTCTGATACTTTACCAAATAAAAAAGAAAAAACAAACCACTTGATACAACATATTTTTAACCAACTGGACTGAAAAGCTGATCTCCCAGGCTTCAAATGGCGTTCTCCCCATCACTTCCAACGGGTCTACCTGAGTGTGCTCCAACCGTCTGGGACGGAGAGGGCAAACGCCTTGGGTTAGAGGCAGTATGCCTATGTGCAGAGAGCTTTGGTAGTGCTTGATAACAGCGCATTTTGTGCTAATTTTTCTTGAGTTTTTAAATGCAATTTCTTATTTGGTATTTTATGGTAGAGGTGTTGCTAGCAGCTAAGTGAGAATTTGTGAGTCGGGCGAAAATAAGTGGCAGGCGTCTGCTATGGATTTCCATTCTCTTCTTCCAGACATGAATAATAATTGCCTATAGAGACCAGAAGGACTGTAATTCTCATAATAATAAAGACTTTTGATATAAGTGGGCTTTATCAGACAAATAGCTTTACTGGCATTAGGAGAATTAACTGATGTGAACAAGAGTTTGTGGAATCAAGGCAATAACTGAACTCGCAGTTCTTAAACCATACGAAGAGGGAAGGCTGGAGCTGTGGTTGTCCTTGTGTGTGTCGAGTTCAGATCGTGTTGCATTGGTTCCAGGATACCAAGAGTGTTATCTGTAAGCATATTTTCTCACAGTAGCACAGAAAACATTTATGGCATATAGAGCAGGGACTTCTAAAAATTCCCTTTTAATAAGGGTCTTCATGTTACTTGTTACTTGCTGCTGCTTACGGACTGTTCTCTGAAAAAGTAGTACGTACTATTGCTATACTACTGCATCTTTACTGCTGATAAAATCAGGCAATGCTAAGAGAAGCTTTCTTTTTTTTGTCAGAGCATAAAAATGAAGTGGTAATTCTGGCTTTAACAATATCTAATTAGTAACAGTTGCTATACACAAAGTTCCCTCTTTTTTTTT
>NW_028185927.1:1785403-1840161 GCF_003343005.1 Rhea americana
TGTTCCACAAAATGTCTTTTTTTTATCATTTCTTATAAAGTTCATTATCTTTTTGATGACACAGTAATTTTCATTTCTATTTTTTATCTCCTTTTAGCCAACTTTCTCACTTTGTGTCTTCTCTACAGCAATGCATGCTTTTACCTATGTCTTTTGATAACTTTTAATGGAAATATACTTTTTCAGAAGCACATCTTAGTACTTCTAGAGGAGTTGTATTTGCCTTTTTAAAAGCTAGTGGCCCCTCTCTAGTACCCATTAAAGCTAACAAAACTCGGATTTAGCTAAAACTCTAGAAGGTGAACAGAATAGGAAGAAACTGAAAATGGCAACACAGATAGTTTGTAGCCATGTATTGAAAACAACTAGCTTTGATAATCTTTGCAATCTGTACTAGAGAGACATGAGTCAAAGAAAGACCTTAAGTACTAAAAAGTACTTTTTTCAGTACGTTGTTATCCTTTAGCTGAAAAATACAGCAGGGAGTTCAAGTAGTTTGTAAGACATGCACTTCGATGAAACCTGTTTATAAGATTTTTATCTTCCTGTGAAACAGTTCAGTAAGCTTTTCCAGAAGTTTTGCTGAGTTTATAGTCCCAGCTTTATGCTTCTCAAAATTGGAGGGAGGTATTAATGTATCCCTTTTCGGATTCTCAATGTCTCCTATGAAAACGTTGTTAAAAAATTATTTACTGTGGGCACAGTAAGATTGCATTTACTGACATTTCTTAAAAGCATTACAACACAGAGGCCGTTGCATTTTTAAACATATAATATTTAGCTGTTTTACATGACAACTTTTCAATTAATGGAAAACCTGAATTCCTTTTCAGTTAGCTTAAGCGACTAAATCAAGTGCAAACTCTCACCAATACAGTCATTACTTATATTCATTCTTAATCCACACCAGAATTGCACTGCAGTTCCTTCCCTTTTTTTTTCCCCTAGTCTGCATCGTTATTTGCAAATCACTAAGTGATGGAACCTGCAGACAAAACAGCTGTAAGAACAAAAAATCTGTTTTTTATTGTAGCCATAAACAGATGGTTTTTTTTCAACATAGCTTACCTGTATCACAAGCTTCAGCTATTAAACAGTCATTTTCTTTTCCTCCCCAGTCTTTCTAGCCGGGTGTTTTCTTCCATGCTTCACAGATGGTAGAACGCTGCCAGTGTTCTGCCATTCCAGCAATAAGTGCAATATCCTAGCAGAAAAACACATAATAGAATTACTGCTTGTCCAAACTGAAGCTATTGATTTGTTTCTTTTATACAGTTAATACAGTTTAATATCTTTTGTCTCCTGAGGTTTGGCTTCACCACCTAAGCAGTTAAAGTCATCTAGCTTGTAGGTGATTTTCAAATTTCTTTGGCTATTGGTAGCGCCCAGTATTGGTTTTGTAAAATCATCTGAATTTCAGAAATGAAAGGTCGATTTTGTCCGTGAAGTAAAATGCTTTAAAGAACATTAATTCTGTCACAGAACTGTCGTGGGTCTGAAACTATATTAGAGTTTAACCTACTGAAAATATTCATAAAATCTGCAGCGACTGACGGCGCCGTGCTGGGCTGTCCCAGGGCCGCGGCTGGCGATAGCGGAGCCCGGGGGCAGCCCCGGCGGCGCTCTCGGGGCTCCCGGGGACCGGGCAGCAGCAGTGCGACGCTGCTTAGTTTTTGTTCCTTCAGGAAAAACAGCATCTACTGCAACTGTGTGAACACTGGTAGCTGGAAACCCGGTCTAAACCTCTCGATGATACTTCAGGCGTATAAGCAAATTTATATTCGCTATATGAACTAGCATACACATTCACTGCTGCTGCTGTGGACTCATAAATAAGATATTACCTCGGCAGATTTTTGAGAAAGAGAATTTAAAATAAATGCTAAATACTGTTTGAATTTTTGTCGTGCTCATGATAATTTTGCATTCACAAGCGTAAAAATTTCATGTTACAGATATCGCTACAGAATTCTGTTCCCTTTTTTTGGTCTACAGGTGCACTGTTAGTTCTTACATGATGGTCTTTAGCTTGAAAGATTTCTTCATCTAATTTTTCTCCCTCCAAATGATTTATTAGTCAAGTACTAACTTATTATGGAGATGTTGGTCTTACCCTTAATTATTTATGGAGGAGATCGCTTGCAATAAGTAATCTTTGGGCCTGATCACTAAGGAACTGTCAAATAACTTGCATTTCAAGTACCAGACACAAAAAGAAGCACCCTTGGGTAACATAATTGGTCTGTGCAGCGTAAACAAATTATATTTAATAGGTACATAGAGTTCTTCAGTCTGATAACTGCTTTTGCCCGTGTTGCCTCTGCTTTGTGATTCACTGAGATCTAAGAAACTGCTCACGGAAAGTCTGACGTCATGTTTTTATCCAATTAACTCAGTAATCGTAAGGATTTGGAATTCCCTACTAATACAGTATAGTCCAAAACTGGTTGATAGTAACTTGTCGGCTCAAGTGGATTAATGGCTGGACCTCATTAGCAGATTGTGTGAACACTCCTAATCCGCTTTAAGATGAAGCCAGGCAGGTTAGTTTAAATCATCTTAGCAGTGTTTCAGTTATCTTAAACTCAAAGTGTGAGGATGTGCACATGTCTCTTTTTCAGCTGTATTTGGTTTCAAAGGCTTCTCTGTCCCACTCACGCTCAACCGTTAGCCAATATTCGTCTTCCCTGAGCGAAGACCTCACACCTGCACCCACTGCAGTCAAAAGAAGCTGAGCTAGTTCCACTATTCATTTAAGCTGTTCCTGAAAGAGTTTTATAGGGAGATTATAATAAATTTTATATCAAATTTTGGGGGGGGGATCTGAATTTCTTATTGAATTAGGTTCTATTTCTTCTGGGCATTTAAACAGCTATATTTGACAGAGTGAAACTGCCTAGAAGTGATACAATATATAGGGAAAGCACATTAACTAGAATACTTGTTTATGCCTCCTTAAAAGTCAGCGGAGCTACACTGATACACGCCGACTGACAGTGGAGCTTTTAATGTATTACGACAATATCATAATGGAGGAGAGTGCATCAAATGCATGTTTCATGACATTGTTTTAGTTGCTGGCAGGATTTTGCTTAAGAAGCAGCACCTAACAGTGAAATTGTAGATAAAATTGTATCTTTTCAAGCAGGAAAGTATTAGTGAGAAAAGGGAGCACAGCAGCTCCTTTATGTAAATACTGTTGGTGTTTTCATTAGGAAGTTTGGATATGCTACCCACCCATGGTTTGGGGGATCTGGTCTGTAAAATGGGCTTGATTCTTGGCTGTAACTAGCCGTGTAGTCTGCTGCTGTGACTGCTTTATATTATTAAGAGGTGCAGAAGAGCAGAAATACCATGTTAACTAGTTGGTGGGGCATTTTATTGGGAAAGCAGAATCCCCTGTCTGCTTCAGCCATCCTCAGTCTAAACGTGGGTTACGTTATTCCTAAGTTGCTCAGCTGGCAGAGTTTGTCCTCTGATGTGAGCTCTTTCAAGTATCAGAGTTCCTCATATTTATTGGATAATATGAATTCTTCTGTCCCCTAATTATAACTACTCTAAAGCAATCTGGAGAAGAGTTCATTTACTACTTGAGCTATTTACTGTTATCAGTAAAGGTAATATTCTCATTTCTTCCCCTCTAATTTGCCCAGGAAAAAATGCATTAGATGCACTCTAATCCCCTCAACTCCAAATGACCCCCTATATTGTAGCCATGTTGTCACATAGCTACACAGTCAAACCCTGTATACTCGATGGGCAGCACTTTAGCTAACTAAGCCTTTGTATTTAATGATGCATTTCCCTTTTAGCCTAGTCTACTTTCATGCCCACCATCACTCTCTCACTGTTTTTTTCTCTGTTCTTGCACAATGGTTCACTCATTTATCATACCTGTCACAATTCCCTGTTGCAATTAGACCTTGGATACAGCTGTTCTCTCCAATTCTTCTTGCCCCACACTCCAGGAGACCGAGGAAGCAATAGGGTCACTGAGCAGAGATATCAAATTGTAGTGAGTATGAGGCTGAGACCCGGCTATCTTCCACAGTGTTACACTTAAGCCAGGCAGGAGAAATCATTTTTTCCCCAAACACTCCTCATCTGAAACCAGGCAGTAGAGGACACCTGCCTTTCAGTGCTTTCCAGAGTTTAGCATGCTAGTGTAGGGCCACTAAAACTCCTAAATGGTGAATATAGCACTTAAATGTTGTAATAGATGCATATTTTAAAGCAGTAAGAGAAGGATTTTGCAAAGATCGAGGATGGGATGGAGGGAAAGGCAAAACAATCCAAGAATTTCAGCCCATCTCATGGACTGATGCAAACAACTGTCCTCCGATTACAACTTGCTGCTGCTGCTGAGTGCAGTTGCTGTCTTACTGTATTACTGGGCAGTGATTCCTAAGCAGTAAACATTTCTGGAATATAGGTACATAATACACTGAAGCTTGGGGACATATCTTCCTTGTAAATACGTGAAGAAGGCGGAGAGGTTTTCTTGCTGACTATGGTTCTGGAGGCCAGCCAAACACTGATGGATGTTTGAATACGGAGAAGGTGAGGGTCCTTCAATCTGCCAACCACGTGGGAATACACTTCCTCAGCATTGGCTGCCACCATCACCAGGAGAGGCAAAACACGATGAAAGGCTGATTCCTCAGAAGGAACTCTGTGAAAGAGCTCTACAAGCATCTCCCATCCCTTTGGTCCTCTAGAAAGGGGAGGAAGTTTGTTCATCTTCATGATCAATTTAGTTCTACCAGGGGAGAAGACTCTCTTGTCCTCTAGTAAAATATTTGTGCAATTTTGTCCCAGGCTCCTCCATTCCACCTCCTCAATCCCCAAATAGCTTCCTCCCTCTTCCTTATTGTAATTGGAAATCAAATAGCAACATGCAAATCTTCATGATTTATTTTGGTCTTGCATGATTTGAAATTTGGAATAAAATTTTAATAATTTTTGGAGTTCAGTTAGCTCTCATGTACAGAGAGGTTTTATTAGTTTCGAATTTTTTATTTATGACAAAAGCCTACATATCAGTGACTCTGTCTTCCTGTGTAGCTCTGCAGTACCTACTTTGAATGAGCAGACAGGATGAGTTACATCAGTAGTCACTGTTCTTGCAATGCAAAACCTCAGCATACAAGGCCTTGGCACAATGCACATTGTGTTTTTCAGATGCTGTTAAATGTTTTGCATTCCTATATCTCTCAGATTGTTCCTTCCTGTAGCACTGAGACAGTGCTTGGTGGATTTATAAAAGAAGTTATTGGAAGTACAGGAAAGCAATACTTACAGTAGTTTTAGGGTAAAGATTGCTTTTTAGTGTATTCTGAGGAATACAACAAAAGGTAAGTGAAAATAATGCTTCACTTACAGAGACAGAAGTAAATTAAGAGGCTGGATGCTTTTATTACAGTAATGTTACCATCTGAGTCTGTTTAATAATTCACGTGACTTTGCATAAGACAGCATACGTTACTTTCTTTAAATATGTTCTGCTCTTCAGGTTTTGCAATACTTAAGAATACTAGGAAAATCACAAAGAAAGCCTGACACTAAACTGAATGTACAATTAGTTTACATAAATGTTTTGTATTTAATGTAACAAGTAAGATACTTGTAACATCCTGGATGTAGGGTTAAAATTTACAGTAACATTACCATGGCTGGGTTATTCAAGAATGCAAGAAATGAAAAGGCCTGGTTTTTTACTACATTTCGTAAAGCTTTTTAATCAGTTCTCAACCAGTGGGATCTGTATGGGTACTGAAGTATAATTATGTTACAGATGAGGCACAGCATGGTTTGGAGCCCAGGTAATAATCTCTCCTGGATCGTTCCAGGCTCTGTGCTGGGCCAACTTGAGTCCCCCTGGATTATGTTGATAGAACCAGGTGCCCTGAGGAACATGGTGTTGACACATCCGTATAGCTTTAGACAAAGACAGCAGAGTTCGGCTTGGCTCATTGGTTTAGGCATTTGGCCAATGTTGCTGGAGTTGGTGGCAATGATGGGAGGCAGAGAAGTAAAGGGAGAAAGCAAGGAAGCAGTAATGAACCTGGGAGCTGAGAAGAGGAGAGGCCCTAGAAGCTGGTATTAGTAAGGTATGATTGCACAAAGGTGGAGAAAAGATGTTATGCTACACATTTTATATTTAACTGTTTTACGATTCTATATTTCATAACACCAAAATAATTGCATATATGCAGGCTTGGGTGTTTTTATGCATGCAGGGACGCACACACAAGAAGTGGAAAAAGAGATTCATGATGTATAACCATTAATTTTGCTTTTCCTGAGTGTCTAGGATATTAGGTGCAACTCCAGCAATATATTCATGCAAGATTTTTGTACTTAATTCCCAGGAATGGCTGTTAGATATCTTTTAGAAAAAAACAAAGCAAAATAGATATCATGAGCTACAGAGCTTGTCAAACTGTTCAATTTTATTTAAGGCATCTTAGGAACATGTAAATAAAGACAAAATGGCAAGATATCCAAGTGCTTGTCAAATTTAAGGGAACATCACTATTTTTTTTCCCATGGAAAGCAATTATTTAATTTAAGAACCCTTACTGGCTTGAAAGATGCTATCAGTGTTGATTTTGCCTTTAGAGAGAGAGAGAAAACATGCTATAATGCAGTCTACAATATAAAGTTACAAACTTAAGCTCTTAGCTTGCCTCCATCAAATTCAAGGGCAAAGTTCCAATTGACTTCACTGGAGCAGGGATGAAGTATGAGACTAAATAAAGTTTCAGCTAGCTTGAAATCTATTGGAGACAGACTCATTTTTGTTGTAAATGTGTCCTATATACCACTTTTCTTGACAAAAAGAAAAAAAAAGTTTCTGAGTTTCTTTGCTGAGTGAAGGAAATTTTATTTCTATCACTACTGTAATTATTTTAAATTTACTTCAGTATCTTTATTCTATTTGGCCTCATATTATATTTTGAACTCTTAGCTCAAGATTGTAAATGTTTGCAATAGGTAATGCTTAAGAAAAAAGGAAGTTTTAAGACTAGCATTTTCCCTATAATGCCTGCTAAGCTACTTAGCTAAATCCTTCTTTCTCTTTAATTTGCCTTATCTGTTCTTTTAGTTTTTCCAAACTGAGTTCTGTTGTGGGGCTTATAACATTTATTGTTAAACCTAAAGATTGTATTATATTGAATAAATAATTTCTCTGACTTTCTGGTATACGATAATTCCTGAATTGCTGTATATCTGGGACTAGACTGTTTTTGCTGTTGCAGTTTTGTTTATATTAAAACCGTTCAGTGTCTTTTAATACCTATTCCAGTGCCTCTGTTCCTTTCCTTTAGATGGATTTTCAAAGGTTTTCTTTATAGCCTTAAATCAAAAACAGAAATAGGAAAACAAGTATTTGTTAGGAATTATTTTTACAGAAATAAGAATTTGTCACTTGAACACAGAAACAAAACGGATCTATACTTTGAGTTATAACATAGAAAAAAATAATATGGGAATATATAGAATAATATATATAAGAATTCAGTTCATTGGGAAGACCTACAGTAAGTTAAACTAACAGGCTGGTTTCTTTTTTAAGGTTGTTTTTTAAGATAATATAGTAAAGAAATCATGTTTGCAAGCCCCATCTTCCCTCCTTTTTTCTCCCATGACACCATGTGGGGCAAACAAATATTACTGGCCGGTCGAAGGTCTCGGGAGCAAAACGTTAGCTGGAAATGAGAAGCCTGAGAGATGTAGGGGACAGGTGACAGCACAAGCAAAGGCATAAAGCGTGGGAGGGAAGGAGCAGGCCGCTGCGCCGGCCGGCTGGTCGGGCCCCGGACCGTGCCTTCCGTCAGAGACTCTTAACTTAAGCGACGACATCCGATTGACAGTTTTCTTGGGAAGAGGACTGGAAGCGAACCGGCGGCGGGGCTCCGTTAGGAGCCTCCTCCGGGGTTCGGGTCCTCTCCCTGCTCCCTCGCTGCAGCAGGGAGGCGGCGTGATGCACGCTCGTCCCTTATTTTTCATGGCACAGCGCGCGCTTCGTGGTGGGTCAGTGCGGTTATAGCGACCAGCACGTTCGAAGGACGAGGGTCCAGTTACTGCCAGTCTGCTTCCTTAGCCTAGTTTGCAGGGGGAATACAACAGCTCTGCGGGATCCGCTTTTGCCTCGCGCACTAAAAAGTTGTCATAAGAACAGCTGCTGCAAGGGGATATGATACAGCCTACATAATGCAAGCAGAAGTAGTATAGAACTAACGCTTTTCAGTTTTATTTGCTTTAGAATTTTGCCAGCTTTACTGTTGACATATTAAATAATTTCCTCTATGTTTGAATTCTCTTTTCTTTTAGAATGTGATTAAAAATGAAAGGGAAAAATGAGTATCCTTCTCCACTGCTGGCACTTAGATTATTCAGTGTTTTACATATCTATTAAACTAGACTAAGATATATTACAGCTTAAGTCATTTCAGAAAATGCAAGGGTAGGCAAATTCTTATTCTTAATCTAATAAATAGCTCAACATTTGGTACTGTAAAATATTCTTAAGCAGTACTTATACTTAAAAAGAGCTTAGGGTGAGGTCACATTTAAATAAAGTCTAACCACAAAAGTATGTTTACTTTAGAAGAATTTTGCAACTTAAAAACAAACAAACATTAGAACACTCGGAAATGACCCAGAATAGTTCTTGCTTAAGATTAGCAGAAATCTGCATTATCTCATGGCTATAGTAGCCCTCAATAGTAATCCCTCACCTTGTAAGGGACAGAACACTGTGAAAGAGGATTTTACAATCTCTTGAAAATTTATAGATTTCAATGATGTCAGTTATGCAAGTTTGTTATCTGAAACATGGGCATACAGATTATTCAGCGTTCATTTTGCTACTCATGTTTGCTATCAGAGACTCAGAAAAAACAGTATAATCATGTATCTAGGGCCTGCCCAGGGTCTTTCTTCCRCCGTAATCAGTGCTCCCTAAATTAGTCAGTGCTGGCCTGGATACCAGTAATGCGGACCGAATGAAGATAGATAAGATYCCCTGAAGACTTCTGGTAGTTTAGGAGTGCTGTAGAACTGCTTGTTGATGCTAYGCTCTGTACAGTGGCATCCCCAAGCCCACAGTGAGTGCTTTGCTCTGGAACACAATAATTTAGCCTTGTTGATTCATGTCTTCGTCCCTTCTTGGCTGATCTGGGGAGATACAGTGTATTTGGACTTCAGTATTTCACTCTGACTTTGGTGAGCGTCCCAAGCGTTATCATTTTCCATACCATCAATTTTATTTTCCATTTTATCTCAGGGCTTGACCTCCCTGAATTTCCATGCTGCATGCATGTTAGTTTGCTCGTAGGGCTCTCTTCTTCTTCATACTAGAATATTTAGGTCACAGGGTACTATGTAGGGTCCAGAGGAGATCAAAGCCAACTGCGAAGCCACAGAGCTACAGTGATGAAAGCAAGSTGAAGTTGAACAGACCTTACATGGTAGCAGGAAGACCATGTTTTTTTCCTGGGAGTGGTCCACAAAGACAGTATAAAGCCTACCTTATTCCTAGGTGCTGACTTTCCATAGACTCCAAAATGAAGTCTAATATGTTAGAAAGGGCTGCTTCAAATTTTCAACAGCTATTTTCCTCTGTGACAAAGTGACTCTGTGATAATGGTAATGTGTATGTTGGTGGGACAAGTCTGAAATTCCTTCCTCAAAGAGTTAAGAACTGTCATCAACCTTGTCATATTCTGCTTTGATTGCAAGACGCACTGCTGTCACCATTTTCCAACTAATGTRAAGTAATGTGTATAAAGAAAATCCCTCCAATCACCTTAGTCCCTAAACACACACAGAAATAAGGTATGCGGCCGTACACACTTACTCCATAAACGAGAGATCCAGAACACGAAGAGGACAACGGTCTGGTCTGGTTGCTTARTGCCCTCCTGGAAGGAGCTCACTGTGATTACTTTGATATACAAGTACCTGTCTAAAATAGAATAGTCCCACGTTTTTTGTGGAATAACAAACTCACAGAAAATCATACAAGCTTGAAGAATACTTTGGAGATTTTTTCTAAAATTCACTCTTTATTTGTAAGAAGCAATTGGCAAATGAATCAGTGGCAAATGTTGCTTCGTCAACAGGAGTTTCCTAAATAGCTTTCAAAAGCCCAGGATCAAATCTGAAATTYGGTTCCGTGATTTGCATCATAATTCCCCGATACTGTAAACCTCAGAATAGTTTATTCCACAAACATATCACTTAAAATAAAAAAAGAAAAAGAAAAAAGAGAGCAACAGCAAGAAGAGACACTATTGGTATGCAATTAGACAGGAAATATCTTTTTCACTTCAAACTCCATAAGTTACTTGTAGTTTGGCATACTTTTTTAAGTAATTAAAATAAATGAGAAAGATTCAAGTTAAATTTAGCACAGTAAATTATATTAGCCTCATCATATAATTAGAACATATATCCATATTTCCTGCACATTTTCCAGTGGATTTACTCTATTTTGTGAATATAATTTTTGTTGTTCATATTAAGGAAAGAATGCTATTTAAATCCTTTAGGGATAGAAGAGAACATTTGAATAAACATATTTTGTGATGTTGTCTTTTATGAAGTGTGCCTATGGAAGACATTGCAAATTTTGTAACTGTTTGTAGATTTTTCAATCTTTGTGTTTTTTTACTGGTCACAATTGAAATATTTATATATCTTTTGATTCTGGGAAAGTGTGATCTATATTTATCCTAAGAGTAAAAGGAAGGAAAAATCCACAGGTCCTGGGAGTAGTCTATCTGAGCTACCAATCAGGTTTTATCCATTAATGTAATGCATATTTTCACAGATTAGCTATAAACTATTCTATAGCTATAGATTTATTTTCTTATACTTCTTTTGTATTTTCAGTAGATGAATGTCAAAAAGTCTTAGTATACTCATAAAAGTAGAATGCACCTGCCAAAAAACCCACTAACTTGTCAGATACAGAATATGAGGTAATTTCCGTGGAGATTACTTGTTTTTCAGCTCTGGCATACCAGATCAGTATTGCCTATTTTTTGTAATAAATGRGTATTTTTAGCTATAGCAACAAAGAGAAATTATTTTTTCTTTTTTGAGGCATTTTGTTGAAAATAACTATATGTATAAAGAGTACAATAGCTTGGGAGGAAAAAAAGAAGAAATAAAATGATGTATTTTAACTTATATGTTGGATGAGAGTGAATGGGATAGAGGAAAAAACCTGAAAATGCATCAGAGGTTTGGGGTTTTTTTTCTTTTTTTTTTTTAAAAAAAGGAAAGTAACTAAGTAATTGTTTACTTAGTAAAGAGTATGACAGAAAAATATTTATATTGGAATTAGATTTGACTTTTTAGGTCAATATTAACTACATTGTGTGTGTATATAAAAATAACATTTTTATTTCATGTTAAGATGTTATAATTTCTTCAAGCTGATCTCTAGTCACTGGATATAATTTGCATCTTAGTGCCTTCAAATAGCTTAACATTTCTAGACAGTAAACTGAGAGGTGGGTGCTTTCATTGGTTAGGACTCTAATTTAGGAAGTCTCTTCCTTGGCTGTGTAGGGAATTTAGATGTTTAGTGTAGATTAACTGACTCAACTAGTGCCTAAAATTTAGGTAAATTTAGGAGCCTGAGTGTCATATAGAATGACTCCTGAAAAGTAAAAAAAAGACACTTAGCAGCCCAATTCTAAAAGAAATCAAAGGAAGTCTTAGAAGGAAACATTTTACCACCACCACCACCAAACACACTAAAATACAAAAATATCTCACGTATCTTGGACGTTTTAGGGCAGTCGCATGGGGTTGTGTGTTCTGGGCGACATGATGCAGTGATGCTTCAAGCTAATGGAAAAGTTACGTGCAGCAATTCAGCGTGCTGAATTGCCAGGTGAGAAGGTGATGAAGGGACACAAAAATATTTTGGCCCTCTGAAGACCCAGGCTCATTGGTCCCCTTGAACCATCCATAAAACATCCATAAAAGTTGTATATCTTTAGTAGAAAGGTGTTGGGAGACAATCTATTGCATGAAAACTGCTCATGCCTGCCATTCGTATAACAGATGGAAAAAATCAAGACATCTTCACATGCGCTATACACAACTGCATCTAATGGAAAATCAGAGAGAAACGAGTTGATAAAAACACAGAATASCTATATTCTCTAGATCTACCAAAGCTGTTTTTCTCAGTACTGGGTAATCAGAAGTAAAAAACTGGGTGACAACAAGCAGCAAAGGCATAGCTGAGATAAAGAAGAGCATGATGAAGATATTTCCTAAATTCTTTGTGGGTATTTAGAAAGAAAATATGATGATTTCAAATATAAATAATTTAAGACAGGGAAAATTCCTTTTCCTTCAAAAGGAGTGTCCTAACAAAGATGTCTTAAACACCTAAATATCAGCTGAAGAACACGTTTCAAGCAGAAATTGTACTTTGTTTGCTAATAAATATCTGAGAGTCCAGAAATCGATGTTTCAACCCCTTCTTTTATTTTAAGATTGATTACCAATATTGTTGTTATACCTCTATGGATTTCATAAAAACAAGGAAAAAAAACAAAGTTTGACCAGTTTCTCATCTGGGGAATTCACCTTATTTGTGGAACTGCTTTATTAAAGTTCTCTGTGTAGTCCGGGGTTTCAATTTCCAAGCTGCCAAAGTCAAAGTGTGTAGCAAAGACAGCACATTAAGAAGCAGTGGTGGCTACTGCTGTGGTTGACAGAAGGCTCATGCTCAAAGATTTTCACTTCTACGATTTCATTTCTCCCGGTGATTTATTAAGGAACTGACAAAAAATAGTGAAACAATGGGTAAAACTTTACTATTTTAGTTTGAAATATGAAAATTTCCCAAACATTTACAATTATGGAAAAAACTTCAAGAAACARAAAAATTACTTTAAAAACTGCTTTTGTTACTATGCAGTTCAACCTTGGGTCAATGGTCTCRCTAAATATTCTATAAATGCATAGTCAGAGACAGTTCAGGAACTGAGGGGCCTGAAGAGAAAGAAGGAACGAAAGAATGAAAGAAGAGAAGGAAGGAAGGAAGGAAGGAGAAAGAATAAAGAGGAACAAAGATTTGAAGTAAATTGTCCAAGTTCGCATAAGAGGCGAGGGTAGCCCTCAGGAATCCCCAATGAGTCAGATATTCTTTAAAACATGCTAGCTGTGACATTGGACTCGTGGTATGGGTTTCCATCAGAGGTTATTGTGATAAGTACTTATGGAAGGAAATGCATCCCCCCAGTGCAACTGATCCTGTTGCAATCAGGAAAGTGAACAAACTGCACAAGAAAATGTAACATCTCAGACTTCTTTCGTTAAATAATCAAAACAAATACCAAATATGCAAAKATCATGGGGTTTTCTTTGGGTAATGTTAGTTTTCTAAAGAAATTAAATCATTTTCAATATATTCTGTTAATAGGAAATTTTGTAAAATTGAGGCAATTTTGAAAATTATCCCCGTCTGTGCAATTATATTTACCTCTTAAATGAAGCATAGCCACACAAATACTATCAGTCAAAAAGTATAGATTCAGAAAACTAATACAACACTTGCTAGAAAATGTTCAATAAACACAGGAAACCTTTCAGAAGAAATAAATAYGCAAATTTCCTTTCAACAAAAAGAAAATGCGTGCATCATTTCTCAATGGCAGGGATATTTGCAGTAGTATACTCTTACAAGTAATATATAGTATTACTTACCCTGATTAAACAAAATATTATAATATAGACAGATATGAATAGTGTCTATTTCTCTATAGTTATTTAAAATATGAAGAACAAAACACATTGCAATCAGCAAAGTTCCTTTAAATTGGGACATAGTATCGTTCAAGCCTGAAAACATTAATGAAGTCATAATTGCCACATTTGATCCCGTATCTAATAACAATTATCAAAAATAAGCCCATGMTGCTCCACCTTTTTATTGGTTACAAGATAGGATCCCTAATCAGCAAATTATCCTGCAGTAAAATTCACAGCCACCATCCACRTTACTATAAGTAAGCAGTCCATGTAAATCAGCACAAAAAATAAATTATATTGTGTTTTGAAGGCTGCTCTGAAGCTCCTGTCAAGACCAGACGTGCTCTCTGGACAGCCAGAAGCCTCACTCAGCCCAAGCCTTGCAGGAGGATGTTCCTCCCTGCACATCCCTCGTGTGCAGCCCGTGCCTGTGTATGGTTTCATCCCGTTCTATCGCTATTAGGACTCAAATATTAGTTGTTATTAATTAATTAAGTTATTAACTAATTTAGATGGAAAATGTGTTATATACTAATATATACTATATACTGTACATAAATCGCGATAGTTTTGTCAGAGACATGCCTACTGAGATCAGCGTTCACAAGGGAAGCTCTGCTTTGAGCTTAACTTACTTTCTGGGTTAGCCCTTGAAGATTTTGTTTTCAGACATCTTGCCGCTGTTGATATTTATAATGTACCCAGCCTTTCATTTCTGTCTTTTCTGTCACAGCGGGTGCTTGCCATGTCCCCTGCAGATTCACTAAGTCACTTTCTACTGATATATCACACTATATGTAGTGGTGATGATCACCTATTCATACAGGTGATATAAACCTTTTTTTCCTTYTGCTTCTTTGGTAATGCAATAGTATGCGCTCCAGCCTCTAATCTTATGTACCACTTTCTGCTCCTTTAGAACCAAGCTGGCAATTCTCATCTTGAATAGCTTTAAAATTGCTCATAGCAATCAATGACAACTGAGGCATCACTAAAGAATTTCCTTTATCTCCAAGCTCCAATTTAGATCAGTCATTAAGCTTGAGTAAGCTTGAGCTGTCAGAACATTTTCCCTCATCACATGCTCTGAGCATGAAAAGTCAACTTCAAAATCAGATTTGTTCTGTCTCTTACTACACTTTGTAATGGTCTAGTACGAACAATAAACTTCACTGAAACAGTRCTGTCAGTCTTTAGTAACTCAGATAACTCCATGGGCTTTTTATGCAAGGAAGGCTTCTGTATGTCAGATATGATCCATAGCAATCGTAGAGTGTTTTCTTATGTTATGTTTCCTCTTTTATCCTGTTTGATATTGTTAGTTATGTATACCGCTAAATTCCAGGGTYGTGACATTTGCTGGTTTGAAATGAATACCTACAAAAAACATGAAAGTATAAATGCAAGTATTAGATGGAAAACATCTAAATATCTAAATAGATGGAAAATGTCTAAATATTCAGTACATCAAATATAAAAAAGACACATTCCAGATTCAGTCTCAAAATAAGAAGGGTCCATTTCAAATCTCAGGATATGTTTCTGTGTTTATACTGACAGCCCTTTTCGACTATCTCTTGAAATAGACTCTGATAATTTTTGAATTCTTTCTAATCACACATACTACACACACACACACACACATATATATATATACACACACATATATATCTATTTCATGAGCYGACTGGAGCTGAAAACAAAAATCTGGCCTGAACAGGCTTCCTGACAGCGATCTGACTTTTCRGTTAAGGCCTTGTTTGAGCAAAGTGCTGTAAAAGCTTTATGATTTTAAGAGTATAAATGCTGCAATCCGCTTTAACGGAACTAGCTGTGAGCATTTTGATGCAGAAAGACCTAAAAGCAAGACGAACAAGGCAACCCTGTCTAACGATGTTTTTTTCTRCTGCCAAGCGAGCGAAAGCTGTCGGAGCCCGGTTCCCGCGGCTGWAGCGGGGGCCCGTGCGCGTCCTCGGTTCTGCAGGGTGGCTCTCGTGGCAGGCACCGGGGCAGCTCCGTCCCTACTCTCCATCGGACAGTTCTGCTCCTAAAATTACAGTGACCATGGGAGTGTTCGAGATGCTGAYTTTGTATACGACTTCTCACTGTATTCCTTGGATTTTTTTCCGTGGRGAAAATTCTTCAAGGAACCAGGTGATAACATACTTGAAAAGCGGTCTTGAGTTTCGAGCTTTGTCATGTCCCAATTAATTTTTCTAGTGTTGAATATTTGCCAAATAACTTCAGTATTTTGAAAGAATAAATATTTAGGACCAAATGTTATTTTAATTAAATGGACTTCTAACCTACAACATGTTCAGAACTGTTTGAGGGATATTTTTGCAGTAAAGAACTTTCAATGATAGTAAGGGCAGAATTTGACAGAGTGAAATACGCTATTCACTGAAGAGAGAAAATTAAAAGGCTAGTGTAGGGATTTCGCTGAGATAATCTCCAATACTGTTGAGTCTCCCAGTAAAGAATTCGGTTAATAAAACTGGCTGTGATTTATAAATCATCTCAGAATGCTCAGTACTTGCCCAGAAGGAAAGATGGAGCATGCAGATATGTATGACAAAGGTTTCTAGATTTCATCTTTGCTCTTTAATTCATCCATTTATCTTTCCTTAATTTTCTTAAAATATATTTCCAGTTAAGTGAGATGAGGGAAGTTCCTCCCAGTTTTAAATTTAATTTTTTTTATGGAGCTATTGATTGCAACAAGTTTCATCCATTCTTAATAACAAGTGAAACAGAGCATGTCATTAGATRTAAACATAACCAGCACAGATATTTCTGATTAGCTGCTATTCATCTGCAGTTATATAAAGATACAAAAATAAAAGTGAGAGAACTGAAGAGCTCTCAGATGAATACATCTCATTATATAAGCATGTTGAATAGAAAGTTTGAAAATAACAGACTAGTTCTTAACTACGACATCTATGACCCAGCCCCGGTGACTGGAGCGTTCTTCAGCTCTCAGCTGTCCACTTATCAATCATGGGAACGTATCTCCTTAGGAGATGTATTCAAATGCTCTTTAATTAAGGTGCWATGTGGGGATAAACTCTGTGATCAAAGCAAGAGGGGGGCCAGCAGGAGGAATGATCAGTAGACTTGTTAAGAAAATGCAGTAACAGCGGTTAGTTAGTCTGTCAAAATGCAGAACAAATCTTGATTCAGTCTTGATATGCAGAGCGCTTTTAAATCGAAGAATACAAACACAATCAAAAATATATCTGCATGAGACCACATGAATTTGTAGGGAAGTATTTCTTAGGCAGGTACCAATATTGGTGGAAGAAATTTAAGACCTTAAATTTAAGATTTTAAAATATAGCTAACGATTTTAGGGAAATGACTTTAAGAAAATGACTTTCAGAGAATGTTGCTCTCTGTTTTGAGTCCGCAGCCTTCAAAACTAAGAGTTATTTTTTCCGATCATAGAATCTTTTYCTGAAGCATGACATGATAGGAAAATAACTTTCCTTTCAAGTACTGAAACTATATGCTTTCTTTCTAGGGGAGAAAAAATGAATCTTTAACCTGACTCAGAATGATATAGCCCCAAAGAAAGGTAGGTAGAAAGCTGTATGTTTATTTTGGCCCAGAGAGTACAGAAATCTGAAGTATGGTCTAGACTTTCAAGCCTGCTCAAAAATAAGCAAAAGGAATTTAGGAGGGTGAACATACTCTGCTGTGAAAAGGGAAAACTGAGTCAAGACTGACCTGAGACATGTTAGGATTGATGACTATGAACTGATTTGTCCTGCCAGTCATGTAAAGAGCAGAACAGAAGGAAGACTAGCTTAAGAAACAGGAATGGCTCATTGCTTGCTTAAACAGTTCAATGAGATTTAATTAAATGATACATTTGGATTTACCAATAATTGTAGGGATGTGCAGCAAAGTTCAGGGAATTCAAAATATTAAATGTGTTACTTGCTTTAGACAGGGATAGAAACAAAGYTGAGGAAGAAGACAAAAAGATCTGATTCATTTTCACAAAGATGTAAAGATGAGTTAATCTGGGCTGTGCTAGAGATGGTTTGATTTATCCACCTTACGCTACGAAATTCTTCCGGCTGCTTCTGGACCCCGTTACGGGCTCCTCCTGCCCTGGGAGCTGTGCGTTCCTGTGCCAGCCTGCGGGTGCCTCTTTCCTCTCCAGCCCCGATGCCGCCACCGCCCAATCCCTCTCCCTGCTCTCCGTATCAGTGAAGTGAAATCAGTGGTGCCGCATAAATATACGTGGCAAAAGTAACAGCAAAATGTCAAAACTCTGCCTAAAAATGTCTATGCTGATTTGCCATATTTTCTATTATAAAAAGATTCTTGAAATCAGGCTATTTTTTATTGAACCAGGCTAATTTTTCAAACACACAGGGTACATGAYGTGTAGTGGCATATGTTACATCATTAGTTGTTAGCAGTGGAGATGGTGAGCAGTATTTTGACATTTCTGAACCTTTTACCCAAAGATTGCAAGCACTTTTTAAACATTCATAGAGACTCGGAACACTTTTGACAGGTAATTTTATTGCAGAGACTTTATTGGTTGGGGCAGATATTTGGCATCTAATGTTTGGTTGTTAGCATAACTAAAGAGGGCATGGCAATAAAATTGCTGTGTACAACACTTGCAAAACAAACTTAATCTTACGAAGCAAGGCYTTGGTGTAATGAAGAGGACCAGAACGAAATCTTAAATGCAGCAACTGTAAAAATCTCTCTGGGATGAAGGAACTGGAGAAGGCCACTCTGGCTATGTCCTTCTCTTAAAGGAAGCTTCTACAATCCCAGATGCATTTCTGAGGACTTGTTATAATACAGGAATTGCCGGGAAGGTGATTGATAAGGTTATATTGTGCAACTACAGACGGGACCACACACTATCTGAAAAACAAAGATAGGTCATCTAATGTGCCCAAACTTGCAAGGGGCCGAGCGACAGAAGTGGGGCTGGAACTCAGGAAGCATCATTCCAAAGCTTCTGCTCTAGCTGGCAATCATGGAGCGCTGCCTTTTCTCCATAACAGAGTTTCATCAATATTTACTGTTCCTAGGAGTCACACTCAAGTTAGCAGTTCTATTCTGGTATATGTTAAGCAGATTGGCGTGAACGCAAAAGCAAAATATCCCATCAAATCAAAAAAAAAAAAAAATACTTGAAGGTGACTCAATCTTAAAATCATTTGCTTATTCAAAAATATAACTTTGTTTTCGTTTCTAGTTCTTTAAGAACTGGCAGGAGGGAACTRTTAGAGCAAAATATTTTTCCTATATTCAGAATAGCTCAGGTATAAAGACCTGGCAATATCATGTTAGCACATAGTAATTGTAATTCAAACTGTGACTTTTGCATGATATTAGAAATATGAAAAATATTGTGGGAATGGTTGAATTTCTGAGAATGCAAATTGAACTCTCTAATTTGAATCTGATTATTTTTCCATTATGCTTGCACAGTATTTCAATATTTAAAAGAATTATCTTGGTCAGARGTTTTGCTTGACAAAAATATTCAATTACTATAACTGAATAATTATATTAATATAATTCAATTAGTGACCTGAACAATAATAAATTTAGTTGAAAAATGTGTTGGTTGTATTAAATTTACTGCATTGACATAAAATAACCACCTAGTGGATAAAAGTGAAATAGATTTCTGCTAACAGTATTCCTGCAAAAATGGGGCTGCTAGCACTGCTAAACGGTACAAAAAGCCGTTATACTCTTAATATTTATAAATATTCAAGTTCTGTTACTGAAGATAATACCTGTGAACRTCCCATCCATATCGATTGTGGTTTCCTCTGATTAATTTCTTGATCTGGACTTCTATTCGTGCTTTCAAAATGGTTTCATATATGGCACTGCATAAAGATGTGATATAAATCTACAATTGGATCCACAAGCACAGTGAACACTCACTCAGAAACAGGATTTTTTTTTTCTTTTTTGCACCKCAGTCCAATCGTTTGATCACATCTTTTATTAATAGAAATCAGCGTATAGACTCAGTGCTCACTCTCACTTTCATGGTTCAGATTTGTRTGAAAGAAACAATATTCAATTTTCAAAAGTGTTCAATTTTTCTGCATAGCAGCGTTAGCTGTTTTAGAATATGGCACCGATCGAACATTTTCTTTTCTTCACTTTGTCCCTAAAAGCGTAAGTCTGCAACTCAATCAAGGCGAAAGAAAGTGGGGGGGAGGTAATCTATCCTGTATTTATTGCACACTAAATAAGGCTCTGTACGAAAACGTTAAATTCCAGATACAGAAGCACATTCATGTAGGTTTCCTAGTCTATTTTTACAGAGCTAGAGAATTCAATTAAAYAGAACACAGTGATTTCAGAGAATATATGGACACAATCTAGATTAAGCGGTGTAAAAGCATCTGCAAGAGAGCCCTTTTTAAACCCTTACTTCTAATTAACTCGTGTACAGATTTGCTCCAGGCAGTGGTCTGTGTCTTGCTGAATCAATACGACGCTGAGGAATTCCAAGATTTGGCTCGAACCCTTCGTCTGTAAGGCGAAGGAACAAACTGCGGACGGTAAAGAAAATTAGAACCGCAGAACTGCACGCACCGTCCAGGTTCGGTATCTCGGTACAACGCTTAAGCAAATGTTCTTGCTGGTCACTTAGCAACATTCGCTAGTGCCTTATGCAGGCACTTGTGCCGCGTGTACTCGGTTCACAGAGACATGAGTGGAAAATCCAATTTGGTAGCAATCTGCCCCAGCTTTGCACAGCACTAAAGCACTGCACAAAACCTAAGTCAGCAAGGCTCAAGCCTCGGGCAGTCACGCTGCCCTGGTGTCCGGCACTCGTTTCGCAGTCTCAAATTCCCATACATTAGTACAGGAGTCTGGTGCAAGGTGCTTTACTGGTGCCATCAGAAAAAGGAGTTCACAGACCRCACAAATACAATTGCTTTAGGTGACAGAAAGAATCAAGGTTGTTGAACCTTGGTTAGATGCAAATCTAATTYAAATTTGAGAGCAGAGTGGGGATAGTTCGCACAAGTTATTACAAAGCCTTGCTATTTATTCATGAAAAGTTTGCATCCCAAATAATGGAAACATYGCAAAATAATTTCTTAGTACCTTTCTGCTTCTCTCAGGCTGCAACTAAACACACTGGAGAAATAAATAGTTAATAGTTTRTTCTAGATTTGAATTTGGATGACCCCACTGTGATCAGCAGGCCACCAGTAATTARTATAATATGAACAAGTAATAATGAGTTGTAGTGAAAGAGCCCAGATTATCAAACTCTTAAAAGAGGAATAGGCCTGCTTAACTATAAACTATACKCATTTATCATATGCCCTTAATTACTTGTTTTTAGTAATGCATTATTATTGGTAATGGAACAATTTGAATTTATTCCTGTTAGCAGACAATACAAAAATATTACTGCTGATACCACTGAGGTAATTTAAAAGGTTATATTTTGGTATCACTGAGATAGAAAGTTTTGTCTATAATTACTGCTTAAGCTAAAAATAGGAAGTAGCTCCCTTCCRCATATAAAATATCAAAAAATATTTATATTCATCTATGTATTTATATATTTACAGAAATATGTTTGTTTATTCACATAAAATAAAAATATTTATATTTTTATTTATTTTTTCATATATTTTAAAATTTTTATTTATTTTATAACACATTGTATGAATTTAGATGCATGAGATCAGACCTATTTTCTGACTGCCTTAAGTTAGTTACTTCTGTGGAYGGCTATTGACTGTATTCCTTCAACTGAAAATTTAAAATGTGTGTAAAAATAAGAAGRTTGAATAATGATAGTCATTTTCAATTGATTTTTATTTAAATAAATTCTCAAATAGTCATTCTAATGCTATTCATCACTTCCAAAAGTACATGTGAACTAGATCCATGCCTAAATGAGGATTACTCACAGCTATTTGCAGATGCTAAAAAAAAAGCCTACACATTACAGTTAATCTTACTGGCTAATACTTGCCAGCGACATTTAATAAGGGATTAAGAAGATGAACTCGGAGAAAACTTTAGAACAGTTTTTCAGATGTGTGGAATATTTTTATTTTTTGTGTTAGTAAAAGAAGAGCAATTGCCTGCTAAAAAAAAACAGAATATCAAGACTGAAACCATAAAAAAAAAAAAGAAAAGAAAGGAAAAAAAAAGGGAGAAGTGCTAGGGAATGCTTTGGCAGGCGCGTCCAGGCGTGCCAGAGCCTGGCGAAGCGCCGCGCCGCGCTCGCTGGCCCCTCAGCCCTTTTCCGCGCGGAGCGAGGCGGGCGGAAAGGATTCCCGTAATTCGTCCCTGTCGCCTGGAAAACTCTCCCACCGCTAACCACGTCTCCTGAGGTTTTAACGGGCAGAACGGTCCGTCTAAGCACCTCTGCTGATAAAACGTAGCTCAGCAAGAGATGGGGAGAAGGAGAAAGATTTTTTTCCCCGTTTTCCCRTATAAGAGGAAAAAAGAAATGACTTCTAGACACACTTATAACACTCCTACTCTTTCCTCTGACAGCTCTTGCTGCTATTCCTTAAGGCAAAATCGACAGAGAAGAGAAGTGTGTTCCTTCATTCTCAGCATATTTCTAATTAATGTGCTTTCCCTCAGTTTAAAACCTTCTGAATTAGTGACTATATTGTCTTTATACGCTGCTGACCACTGCTGAAAAAATGTTGCCTCCTACGTCACGAAGAGGAGCATAGAAATAGGAAATAGYCATAAAGCATAGCTATTCTTTTTCACTTTTTCCTATACTTTTTCTCAGCACAGCTATTCTTATTCACGTTTTCCTACACTTTTTCTCAGCACAACACAATGTTGCCTTTTACATCAAAGAGCAAAGTACAGTATACAGGAAACCGGCTTCCAAGCCAAAAGAACRTTTTAGATTATTCTGTTTTCTCCCATGTCTTTTGCCTTCTAAATTAGTGGATATGGCTACTGGCAGCAGCTAAAATTTAGGTGCATATTCAAATTACACGCAGAGCTTTTGAGTAAGTGTTTACCATATGAGGAGAATTTAAAAGTGAAAAGACATCCAGTCTTAGTCAAAGGAACTTGCTACCATCTAATATAAATAACTCATGTCAGATGATGCATGCTGTACTGTAGAACAAGCTTACGTAGTGTTTTGTTAAAACAAGAACATATAAAAAGTTAATTTTATTCCAGTATAGATCTGTAACGTGAAAACCTAGTGCATTTAACTATATGAATCTATTGAACTGTGTAAGGATTATTTTTCCCCTTTTCAGGACTGTTATATTTATTTATCGTGAATTATTTTACTAAAGTTGTTTAAAATGGATTTCACTTTTCTCTAAGAAAATAAAATAGGAAATCTTTGACATTTTTATTTCAAAAACATGTGCCATGAAAACTGGCAGCTTTTGTTATCTAGCCAAAGAAAAATATTTAGCTTTCTCAAACTGTAAGTACAGCCTCCTGCCCAACAACCCTCACACATACATACACATATATATACACAGATATAGGCATATATATATATATATATTTTTTTATATATATATATATATGGTATTTGTAAAGATATACAATTACTTTGCAAGATATTTTCTTTTTTTATATAATAGACTTTATTTTTTAATAATACTGAGAGATTTCTTGCAAAAACGAATATTTTTTTGTGAGACTGGACAAGACTCTGTCCAGATCGTTCTGTACAATCCACTTCTATTCTACCAAACTTCAATAATATCTTATTAATAACTTATTTTGCTATTTCAAGTTACATTGCTTATCTTATTGARTATTCCTTAAGCCTAAGTGAGCAGYRATAGCTTTAGAAACCCATAGTTAGCAACCCAGGTTGATTTTCTATATGATCAACATCCATGGAAATTAAAGTGTGGTTTCTCATAATGTTAACAGACTTGACACAGCAGCTCTGTTTTCTCTTGGGATYGAATCCTTTAATATATTTTGCCTAGCTGCATAGCTGTTCAACTTCACTGCAGACTTTCAAGACCCAGTTATGCACTCTGACAGACTGAAAGCTAGACGTGTAGAAACCTCCTATACGTATTAAACCACATATGGAATATATTGTATGTACTTTTCCCACATTTTAGTATTTAAATCACAGCCTTCTAATTTCTAAGATAGGAAGCTTGCACAGTTTATTGGACCACAGCGTAGCAGMATATACAGGTCCTACCAAAGGTATTTTAGATAGGACATTGCGACAGGCCCAGTGTCTTGTTTTACTTCTCTGTTATTTGGGTATGATGCTGGACACCCACTTCAAYACACAGTTATCAGAGTTCCCATGCAGATTGCCAAGACATCGTCAAGGAAAGGCTCCCTAAGGCTCTTATCTGCCACCATTCACTAGCCCCAAATCCCCAGGTCCAGGCTGGAAATGAGCACCTCTTTCCAGTAAGCTCAATGCACCCCGGCGCTTAGTGCGGTCCGAGTTGAGCAGAGATACTGGGAGTAGCAGGACTGGACATCTGCAACGTTGTTCTCGTTGACTTTATCTCACGAAAAAATAAATGTGTGTAAACAATGCTCAGGGTTAAGAGAAAGTGAAACAGTTTAAAAAAAGAAAGGAAGGAAAAGAAGATTTTACTTCACAGGTAAATAATCCCCAATATGAAAAATATAAAATCATTATGTGCCTATTTTTACACATTTAAGTAGACTTTTAGCTTGGAACATTTTCATCCTAATGGTAAAGAACTATAATACTTACAGWTATGTTCACTCTGCTCGTGTGTGCATGTGCGCACACAAATATGAACACCCCATCTTATTTGTAAGCAGCATTTTCCTTCAGAAATCACACCTTCAGACTACTGGTCAGGGACATAAAAAATAAAAGAACTTTTTTAACACAAAAACTTGAGTGCAAAGCAATGTGGGTTGATATTAGTACAGTCAGGATTTCACTTTCTTTCCAGAATTGCATCCGCTGACGCCTTGTACCTGGCCGGCACGTCCCGTGGTCACATTTATTTTCTTGTGTTTGTCTGAGCTGTCACTGTATTTCAGAAACCAGCCGGGACAATGTAGTAGCTGGGCATTAACGCTTCTTAAGGATAGCCTGTGGAGTCAAACATTGTCATCTGCCTGCCCTTTCTCTCCAGCCACACAGCAAATCTCTCTTAGAAGCAGGAACAGGATTAAAGCCACCCTGATAATGACTGCTTGAACTACACAGTCAAAGTTAACATCACATTTGCATTTTGTTCCCACAGGTAGAATTCTCTTTAGGAAATAAAATACATTGCAGGGGAAGGTATTGTGCCTCTTTCGGAGGTAATAGTGAACTCTGTTTATTGTGCAATTTGAATTATAAAAAAAAAAATATATATATTATTATATATCCTTTATAAAAGGCTATAGAATAAACACAACTTATTATTATATTGGAATWAAAATGTCTAAAATGGCAAAAATTGTGTCCTTTCGACGTTTTTCATGAAAGAAAATGTTGCTGGACAGTGGAAGACTTTCATATAATAATGTCTGTCTTATTCCAAGGCTGCAAAATCAGAGAAATTCRTTCCATTCTTCCTGTATGCACATGCAGAAGTGACATTAGTGCTAGAAGACTATATTCTTCCTTGTGGTCACAGCACTCCCAGTCCTGGCTTGGAGGTCCATCTCTTTTTACTYCCAGGATCTTGCTGTTGCTCTGTGTATACTGATTTTTGTGTTAGAGAAGACCCAAGCCT
This sequence comes from Rhea americana, assembly GCF_003343005.1. NCBI lineage: Eukaryota > Metazoa > Chordata > Aves > Rheiformes > Rheidae > Rhea > Rhea americana. The sequence continues at coordinate 1,810,915 of NW_028185927.1, forward strand.
TCTGTGGGAAAGAACTAGAATATCAGCGTAATTTCTACAAACATTCCAGTGCTATTAACCCCAGCTGGAGGCAGGTGCCTTCCTGAAAACAGACGATGGCATCATGGAAAAAAATATATATATATGCTTGAGGCACTTCTTACCCTGCATGCTTCCTGTGGACTAACTGAAGCAGCTTTTGCTCAATGTTTTTTTTCTTTCTGTGTGATTTTTCTGGGGACTATTCCTAGATACCTGTCTCTCCCTCTACCTCCACCCCTATATTATTTATTGAATTTTCACATTCAGTGAGCTATATGGCCAAATAAAGAGTCCACAAAGGAACCAGGTAGATACTTGGCCACTGGGGCTTTTTGGAATGGAAAATATGGTCCGAATGGAACTGTAATCAATATCCATATCCTTAAAATATCTTCCAGGGTCTCCAGCTGATGACYTCACATAGGAAAGACAAATATGGGAGAACCATTCTTTTCCTGCTCTCCTCAAAAGACTGTTTCAGTACATAAATATCTCCCTTGACTGGTCATCTGGGAAAATATTTTTTTCTCTACCTTACTTTTTCYCAACATAAGTTTAAAATTTACTCTTTTTTCTATTGTTGCTCCAGTTCTTTTAAGGCCTACACAATGTCAGAAGGTAAGAAATAATAACAGACTGAGAAAAATCTTCAGGCAACTCTTGTAGGCCAAGCAAACACTCTCAGGAGGTAACAGCAGTGGGGGATGTGCTATACTTCTCCCAGTCATTTTATTATATTATGTCTAACCTCTTATGGCTTTAGAAAACTTCTGTGTATCTTAGCTCTACCTTCGCATGTGTGAAGGCGTATGTAACACTATTTGTAAATACCTGTACTTTCAAACTCCTGAGCCTACTTGTGTTTTCCCTCATCACAGTTTTTTAATAAGAAGGACYGCAGTGACCCATCTGCCCCACGATCCAGCCCTAGTCATCGTGGTGTATATCCTGTAAGTATGTGGCTACAGTGATACTCTCCCAGTACAGTGTCTAAGGCTTCAACTCTCCATGGCTCTGGGTCTTTCTGAGCCAGAAGTGATATTTCTATGTTTAATCTTTGGCAGCTTTTGAGGCTAAAAATAACATTTTTTTCTCCTGCATGAAACTTTATAACATAGATTTATTTCAAATGCTAGGTAGTGAAAAAAAGGCCAAAAATGTCTGAGGTATAAAACCTTGCAAATGTAGTCATACTTGGTTGGATTTATCCCAAGCTTTTCATCTGCCACTTATTGGGTTTTCTAGGGAATCTAATTGCATAAGTTTGAGTCTACAATACACACATCGCTGGCTTAGATCTGAAGGTTAAAAAAAAAAAGAGCTAATAGGATTGTAGCAAAGACCAGGGTGGGAAAAGCAGGGAGAGAAGATGGAGTACAATGCTGAGCGGCAGCAAATGTGTGAGAGACAGGGACTTCTGGCTCCTAATTCCTGCTGAGTTCAAAGCTCAGCGGAAGCTGAGCAATCTTGTGTCTTGCCCATGCAAGAGACAGCTGCTGCAGTAAGCACAAAGCCCTGGAGCTAACACGTGCCGCGCTGAATTGTCTTGCTATGGCTTTGGGAGGTATATGTGCCTTTTATGCTCGCACAGACCACTCTTTATTTACTGGTATACATCCACGGTAATAACAACCGTTACTGCACAAGCGTGAAACTAGTGTAACCTGGTCCTTTAAAAAATTTCCTACAAATACTAAATTCTGCCTAAAGATCTACTCACTTGAGAAGACTATTTCAAACACATTTCTTCCAGTCACCTGTGAATATTCTATTTGTTTGAAACAGTCRTTAATACTTGGAGACTCAACCTTCCTTTTCTATGGCTTCTTGACATCCTGAACAGTGCAAAGACCACAAAGTAGTGGGAAGTGAGAGGATAACCAAGAAGCTAAAGCTAAGCTAAATTAAACTTAGATTGCAGCTAGTACCTGTGTCAACTTCTGTGCAATGTTTGACACGCAAAATGAGGGTTGCCTGGCAGGTAGATCAAATATACACCTGCTTAGAGCTAGTAGGAATTGTTCAAACTGCTTTATTTCCATGTCTGTCCCACCTGATGATATGAAAAGTAACAGGACTTAGACTGCACGAGTGCATCAAGAAATTGAAGTTTCTTGGTTTGTTCAGTGAAGAAGTATAAAGAAGGATGTGATATTTTTGAAGGAAATTGATAAACTGAATGACAAACATTTGAAATAAATTTAATTTCCTTAGTATTGCAGATTTTTTTTATTTTCCTTTTTCATTTTGATTTTAAACTAGTGCATTCCCACTGCAAACAGATTCYGGTCTACTCTAAATTGCAGCACTGTGTTTTTCTTTAGCTTAAACATTATGATTCTTTGATACAGAAGCAATTTTTAGTAGTACTAAATGATCTCAGACAAGAAAGTCTATTCTATTAGGCAGGACAGTGATGGAAAAGCTTCTGAGCAGAGGACTGAGTGGTTGCAGCACAGTATAATAAAAACATTTAAACTGAAACTTAAACTGCACATAGTATTTTAAGTTAAAATGGCTTCATGTACAACACTGAAGTATGTTCAGCCGTGTAGTTGCAAAGGCATATCATAAGCAATTAGAAAAATCCGAACTTACTTGCAGCCTGAACACATTACAATTTTAGCAGATGTTTTATCAGATGTAAGAGTCCTGGGATTGTTTGCCAGAAATTTCCCCATCTCAATGAAAATTTATATCCTGCCTTTATTTATGAAGTGTGGATCTCAGTTAAGATGCTAACAAAAGTCCAAATTTCTTGGATCCATTGACATCTTAATAAAGAATATACGTGCTGAAACACTGTGCAGTGGAAACACTGATCTAAAACAACTTATCTGGAAAATTGAGCCATATCTTTGATAGAAAAAGGGGAGTTTTTAATTAAAAATTAAAAATGGAAGAAAAATCAGTATAAATAACTCAATCTATGTAAAAATTCTTTCACAATTACAATATCTTTGTTTCAAAATGCAGAATAACCCATGCTGCAGTCAAAGTCAACATGCTGAAAAATAACTCACTAAATTTCCAAAASTGAGAATCAATGATATTGCTGTTGCCATACCGTATGTTAAAATAYTGTGTGCAAATTTAATTTTTCTTCTAATAGCCTCTATCCATACTGTAACAGCTGCCAAACAGTGTTCAAGAACGAAGAACAAGAACGAACGATGACTTCATGTGAAACAGATGCCTAATCAATGGGATCAATAAATATAAGTAAAAAAGTGGAGAAAATACTTGGATCTTGGTAAGTCAAATGGTTCCCAGTAGAATACATCCTGATGTAATACATCTTGATGTAATAARAGTGATGGTTTTATATTTTTGTATATGGTACAATAACTGAAGAAACAAAAGAAATAGTATAAAAGTCTGTTTTCTTCTTTATCTGGGATTTCCAAGGTGGTCAGTTGTCTAGTATGTTGGGCATGAAACTTGGAGCAAACCCCTTGAGTTCCRTCATGGGTGCTGCAGCTGCTCGACCTTCTTCAAATCACTTACTCCCTGCATGTGAGTTTTCCCCGTAGGTAAATATTTTCTTATTTTTCTCAATGGTGATCACAAGAATTGTTATAAAAGCCTATAAAAATGACCATGGAATCACAGAAAAATAATAGCGGAAGTGGAAGAAACCGAACTGGCCATCCAGTCTTGAAGGTGGTGTCAGCTGCAGCTACGCATTTATCACAGGGATTCTTAAAACCATCTGATGATGGAGCTATTTCAATCCCTTTGGGTAATCTGTTCATTAGCATAACGTATGCAGAGCTCYGATGAGGGAAAGCTTGCTTCTAGACACAATACAGCTTCTTCTAAGGAAATACCATGTGTAAAAGTTTCGCTCCCATCCCAGACTCTTTACTGAGGCGGGCTGAGGGTACAGCAGGATAAAATGTTTGAGCTGGAAATCTCAGTTTACCTGTGTGCCAACACTTGCAACTCTTTTCACCCATGGGTAGACAGTAAGTAGCTTCCTCGAGGGTCAGGACCGTCTAATAATGCGCTCATGCTTCGATTTGCATGACAGTCCTCTGCCCYGTGTGTGCGTTTTGAACATCAGGGATTAAGAGCCACCCATGATAACCCTTGCAGATATCCAGGATTTGAATARTGTTTAAGTGAACCTCAACCTGCTTCTTTAAGCTTGCTTTTTTTTTTCTAATTAAATATATATATAGATAACATGTATATATTTCTGCTTTTCTTGCGCTTTCTTTGTTCGCATATTCCAATACTGCACTCACAGAAGCTGTCTTCTCTATTCAGAATTCACCCTGTTGAAGTTTATGCCCACAGACCTGCAAGCCCTTGATTTAAGAACCAGTAGGATGTCCTGGAGTAGAGGAGTTCAGCCCAGGTAATGCCGGATGGAAAGATATGCTGATCTGATTTCATGACCTGTGTGGATGAAGATTTGGAGGAAGACCACGTATCATGATGGATGCAGCTATGCATACATGCAAAAAATATTGTGTAATGTAAAACATTTTAATAACAATTTGCATAAAAAAGAAAATTGAAATGGCAAGTGAAAACAACTCTACCAAGTGAAAACAGATCTGTTTTGCTGTGTGTGTATGTGGGGAGTGAGAGAGAGAAAGAATGAGGAGACAGAGAAAAGGAGTAGAAGTGACTCAGAGCTTTTACAGTCCTGGAAGAAAAATTGGTCAAATTACCTGTAAACGATAAGCTAACTGTTACAGTACTAATGGAAGTTACTACTTTTGGCTTCTACCTTACAGATCATTGAGAAAGTTAAGCACTTCCAAGAAACTTCCAGATGYTTTTTTTCTGGAAAAGTTTAAAGTTTCAACTGTCATTGACTGTCATGAATGCCAAAAGGTATTAATTTGTGAATGGAATTGATGCTGCACATAGAAGACAAAGATTGAATTGAATTCTAATTAAAAAATAATCTTTTTGTGGTGCAAATCTCTCACTTACAAAGAGTTAAATTCAGCTTTTATTTAGTGTTTGTTGCTAATTGCTAATGCATTTTTTCTATAAATTAAAAAATCTATTTATTCAAGTCTGGTTGCTAAATTTTAATCCACTTTACATAACAGATAACTCTATGTCTGTTAGTTTTCAACTCCGTGTTTCTTCTTCAGTTTCACTTCTTGTAAAATGGAAATAACAATACTTATTCTAAAGTATATGATAGAAACCTAAGTATTGTGAAGATCAAATAATTGATTCTAACAGCAAAAATGGTAACTTCAATTAATTTCCAAATTAAACCCGAGATGAAGTGGGAAACGTCTTTATTCACAGAAGCTCCAGAATCCTCAGCTAGTTTTAAATGAAGGTGATTCCCAGTTAGGCTTCTATGAGTTTTCAGTACAATATTAGGCTTCGCATGAAGTGTCTCAGCTAAACCTCTAGGATTTTTTGTTGCATTTTGACCCTTAAGTGGATCTGAAAGACCAAAGCAAGTCATCACAACCTTAGGTTCTATTCCAAACTCACCTTATTTTATCTGGATTTGGGTTGACATGATGTTTAATGACTACATTTCAYATGATCTTTACTTCATACAATAAATTCTTTCCTGTCATAACTGTTTTCGTGTGATTTATTATTTCCAGCATTTTCTATTAACACTTGGCTTTATACTGACTTAAGGGAGAGTATAAGRGCTGACCGCTATTCTGGATCAGACTAAAGATTTATAACTTAATTATTTTCTTTTTCCTAGTCTCTCTTACCACAGGCAAGTAGGCATTCATTCTGGTTTCATGGGATGTCCTGATGCTTTCAATGGCCTTAAATATAAGCATGGGTGAGCTACTACAATTTGCATTTTTTATAGCCTTCTATACTGTGTTATGTATAATGTCACTTTTTATTTACCTGCATTCCATTTTGATCACAGCTATAAAATGGGGTTCTTGAATGTCAGTAATAATTCATATCACAAAGAATATGAAATGAAGGGCAAAGCTTACACAAAAGTAAATTAACTGAATTTAAATCCTATCAGGGATATGTAGAGGAAATATTCTGCAGTGGGTATGATAGTGACTTATCTCACTTTTGCATTTTACYTTAGACTGCAGACTTTAGCTGGGATAAACTATGTTCCATAACAGGGTGGGAAATAAAAAGAGATGTTCTTCACGTCGAGAGTTTGAGTGCRTTTACAGGCAAGGCAGCAGCTTCACCAGCGTTCCCTGCCGTGTCGGCCGGGTCAGCCTGATGCAGCTGCACCAAAGCAGTACCTGAACAGCACGGCTGGAAAAGCAGATGCCCATCTTCCTCCTTCTTTTTCTCTCTTATACTTTCCTGTATTGCTGAAACTTCCTGCTGYTGCCTTTTGCGGCAGGGTGGGATGAGTAGGATCTTTTGAGGGGGAGAACGATTGGGACTGGACAGGGTGGAGAAAGAGGAAACCTCRCCTCCTATGGAAGAATTCTTTGGAAACTTCCCTGATTTCTGTGGGACAACTGGATATGGAGGTAACACCCATCGGAGGGCTGCTGATTGCTCGTTAGCCCTCTGTCACGGGTGAGACAGCCCGTGGTGGGTCTGGGTGTCTGGGTCTGTGCAGGACCCAGCGGGGTTAGAGCTTTCCCCGCAGCCGCCCCTGGCGCCCGCCGCCCTCCCGGCGTCTCGGCGGCTGGGTCTCGGCCGGGCTCCCCGCGGGGACCTCGCCGCTGGCCCGGGACAGCGGGCCACCAAGTCCTGGTAGTGCTCACAGTTGAAGCTATTTTTTTCATCTACAACCTCCTCTGAATTGGTTCTGCTGGCAACGGCGCTTCTGCAGAGAAGTTACCGTCAAGGCGGCGAACACAAAAGAGGCTTCAAGCCGTGCAGACGGGAGCAGCTARCCTTCGTTCTCGTAAAATCCTGCTGCTCACAAAAAAAACCCTTTCCRATGGAACAAAAGCATTTCTATCCCACCAACGTCTTCTCAGAGGTTCCCAGTCTGGGCCATTGTTTTTATATTATAAATGAGTCTCTTTTCAGAAAGTATATAAATGTATGAAATAGTTCAATGCAAATGGCAGAAAACCTTGATTAGACTTCACTCCGGTGATCCTAATACTGTATTTCACACACAAAACTAATAATCTCAGTTCATTTTTCAGCTAAGATGTCATAAAGGGACATTACAACGAGATCTCATAATACTGCGATTTCGCTGTTGCTACACTGCATTCTGTACTGTAAAAAAATCTGCAGGTGCTCTCAGGTATGGTGACAATTAATTCTTCATCACATCTGAAAAATAATCAAAGAGCATCTTTTGATGCCAGAGACTGAACTGTTCATATTATAAATAATTTTCTACTTAATGGYTTACTGGAGTGGCTCTCCAAGCCAGAGTTCTCCTTAAAACATATAATTACTGAATATAAAACATGCAATTTTTTAAATCAGAAAGTAAACCAGATCATTTACTTTTTGAAAGAAAAAAGTATACATGAGAAAAACATACCTGACTGAGATGGGGATACATATCTTAGCCCTAACAGACAAAAGACCTTGTGAAAGTCCATGTCCACAAGCCACATATCCTTAACATACTCCATATTACCACAATGTAAAGGAGCACTATAAATTAGCTGGTTTTGGCTCTTCTGTAAAATCTTATATTACAAGATCTTACAAAAATCTCAGTATTTGTAATCCATAAATAAAAGAGTGAAAAATCAATAATACGAATGTAATCAACTCTATAAACCCAACATAAACCAAACCCTAATTAGGTATACAAGCATAAAAATCATATGTTTTTGGTTTTTTGTTTATATTATAGTCAAAACACATAATTAAATCAGTTACCAATAACAGTGTAGTTTCAGTACCTCCAACTTCACTGCAGACTTATTTCCGAATTGTTGATGCTTATTCCCAGGCCTACTTTACAGTTCTTGTTGAGCTTCAGCGTGCATATGTCCTGCTACCAACTTCAGTCAGMTAGTTTAAAGCTATCTCAGATTTCAGTCTCTTTTTGTCTGCAAAGGGTATATTTTGAAGACCTACCATAAAATTTCAACCTTGGGCACTATGGCTTAATTCTGCCAAAAGGTCTTTCCAAAATTCATTAAAAATATATCCGTAGATTGAAAGCCAAAACAGAATCGAGCATTTGATCTTTGGATAATATAATATCATATACTTTCCTTCTGTGGTCAAAGCACTGCTGTATCAACCTTATTGTAAAACACATATGGGATCATTATTCATCACTGATAATTTCATTTTCTGTGACCCACTTTTGACTACTGAGGAACTAGAAATTCCTTCAAATTCTGTATTTCACAGCTGAGCTTATTGATTGTCGGAAAAGAAAGAAATCAACATATTGCAGATAACACTAAAACGCAATATTAGTTGAACACAAAATGCCAGGCAACCATATATAAGCGTACAGCGGACAGATAAATATTTATAATGAATACTTATRTGAATCACAGATACTTTAATATCATCTGAAACTAATCTCCACTCAGAAGTTATGTGATCTACTTGTAACGCTGATTGATTTTCTGAAGTTAGCCAGCTCTAGGTCATCTACTGAAAGATGACATATACGTGGTTGGCACGCGTTGTCTATTTTGTTTCTATGAAAACTAGCYTTTCCTTTCTCCTAGAATTTTGCAGTACAATCAATAAGCTACATCTCAAACAAGATGTTCAGAAACATCTTGTTATAAGAAATCAGAGACAGCTTCAGCAAACTATTTTGATTTCTCTGTAAAAATGTATTGCTATTCTGCWGAAGCAGTGAATTACCAGCTCCTTTTTTCTCCGACTGCAAGCATGCACCTGGCAKCATGTCATTCTGTTAGCATGGATCAAAATTTACAGAGGGATGCTACTGCATGTGATCCATTTTTGATATAAAGAAAATTGTAAAGACATTGCTTRTTTTTCTATTGTACAATATCATAGTCTTTAAATTGATTTTTTTTCATTTCTTACAAGTTCCAGTTAAAAACTTCAGTGATGACTGGGAACACTAGGAGTTAGAACAAATGCACAGTTGATCCCACKGAAATGAAAAGATCAATAGTTGGTAGTATAAATTTGTATATTAGCTTGGCAACATAAATTATTTTTTTCAAGTTTTTCTCTACATGCAAGGAACCTCAAATATTCAATTAGTCTGATTAAAAGTTGCCACGCTAACCTCTGTACTTCTTGAATTAATGCTTTCATGCAGGCATACTTGTAGAGCCTTATCATACAGCACTTCATGGTTTCATAATTTATTGTTCATCCTTCCAAACAATCAGATCATTTTTCATAGAACTGTAAATATTTTAAGGAGAATTATTGTTCTAATTTTTTAGAAAGAGTGGGGAAAATTTGCATTTAATGTAGCTTTATTGGCAATTGAATGGCAATTTCAYCATAGCAGTATGTTTTAAAACTATGCTATCTGTGAATCTGGGCAAAATGAAGACACTTTACTGCTGGCTCCTGCAATGTTTCATGTATATATTTTTTCAGTCACAGTTTGGAAATTTGGCTGCACGCACTGAACTCTCATCTTCAGAAAATTTTTTCAGTTCATTTATACCTCAGCCTCTCTCTTGTAGCAACCAATGCCATTCAATGTATTATGGAAGATGTCTTTATATTCTAATCTTAATTAAAGTATATCCTCATTAAAAAAGTGGAATAACTAATTACAGCAACAACAACGAGATTAGAATCAGGCCTTCATATTGTTTAGCTACATARTGGATTAGAGCTCCATTTCCATCTAAAGTTAGGATGAATTTAACAAGGCCAAATGGACTTTTTTAGGAGAAGAGTTTCTAGGAGAGGTCATGGCTCCTAGCTGAACAACTGGTTATATGGATGAGCTGCTTAGTAACATGTGGTGTGAAAGAAACAAAATAAATCATTACTTACTTCAATCAGAAATATGCAGGGAGAGAAAGGTGAATTTATCTATGATGAGGAGTAACTTTTTCCCCCAGTACGATCACAAATAATGCCATGATCATTCCAAGTAATTTATTTTATTTTTTTCAAAGATATTGTGACTCATAGACCAAATACTTGTCTTTCACAAAAAAAGTAATCCAGCCAGAATTACAGTAACCATCAGAAACATGGCCCCAGGTAAGAGAATTAGTCCAGAAAAGAGAATGTGTRCAGGAATCATTTGGACTATAGCCCCGTGAGGTACACAGGTTCAGACGCAGATGAGTATCTACCTAGAGTTCGAAATAATTTGACTTTCATTTGAAATAATGTTTTGCATGTTTTCCTGATGAAAAAGGATTTTTCTATGCCATTTTCCTATATCAATGATTATAGAATAGATGCTTTTATCTACATCTAAAAAGAATCTCTACCACTATGCAATTGTGAAGTCAATACAGCAGCTGTCTTCTGCAGACATACAGTCGCTTGGTGAGGCAAATATTTAGTGCTCTGTATGTTCTTTCCCCACTATTACACTAATATTAAATAAGGTAGACTAAACATAAAGTTAGATCAGTGTTTCTTGACTTTCATTTAAAACAATTTGTCATTTCGCTGGAAAATTTTCCAGATGATGAAACTTGTCATACAAAATCTTAAGCTAACCATCATTTTATTTTTTGAAGAGAATAAAATACTGCTGAATTTAGAGAAACATGCATACAATTGTAAAAGAATGAGAAGAGTGAAATGGAGGATGAGGAATGATTTTGTGAGCTAGTGTAACTGAAATCCAAGACTCTCATTTACACTACTGTAGTTACAGCAACAATATTTAACTTCACATGAAGTTCATATGGTCTGGGAGGTGGAGGGCATCTATTCTAGGGCAAGGTTTAAATCATTTCCTTGCCAGATCCAGACCTCAATTTCAATATGTACTTCTCTGTTAGATATTAGGCTGCCCAGAAGCATTGGAGCACAGTTTCTAACAGCCTTTTCCACCGACAGCTCACTCATGACTCCTCTACTTTCCTGGGACACGGGTGGGATCCTTTGGAGCCTTCTTCACACTATGTCTCAGGTGTTTTCCATGTGCTCTGTGTCAGTAGATTTCTCCTACCTGAGTTGTACGTGAAGCTTTTGAAGTCATAGTTCAAAAATTTTGTTTCTATTCTAAAGAAGTAAAAAAAAGGATCAGTTGCTAGAGAAAACCTAGAAAGTCTTCCGTCTTTTCCATATATTTTCAACCATTCCGTACATCTCAAAATAGCATGACCACTATGAGTGTTATTTATTCACACGATAACAGGATATCACCCTAAGTAGAAAAAAACATATTTTTAAAATTTTAAAAAGACTTTATTATGAAATATATTGCAAATATATTTCATAGCAGATGTTGAAGCACTGTTGTTAATCCACAGAATTCATTTTATTTTCTTTAAACACTTGAGATTATAATGAATTTATAGTAAATATTCCTGGGTCTTTGACTTTCAGGTTTCTTGCTTTGGAGATCATATTTTAGCTTTAAAATCTAAGCATAGGTTTTAGATACAATATGAAAAAATGAAAAGATTCTTATATAATTACAGAATTCTAGAGGAAGGAGCTGGAACAAAAAAGGCATGAAATCCAATACAAACCATAAGAAACTGAAGTATAAAGTAAAAAGACAGAATTGTCTTTTTCATGAATTCATGAATATTCATGAATAAGGGGTATCTAATTCTATGTACATTTCAGCTTGTTAACTTCTTAAAAAGTTTCTTACTATATATACAAGCACAGCTTATTAATCTTTAAATAAATATTTAAATGTTTTTATTCTTTATTTTTACCCTTTAGATATTTTTATTTTTTTAGGATAAAATTAAATAATTTGAAAGTCAGAGCCAAGACAAGTATTAACCAGATTAGTAGACACTAAGAATGAGAACCTGGGTCCTAATCTGCTGTCATCACTAAAATAAAGCCTCTGTATTAGTGGATTAGAAGCCTAAGACAAAGTTTATGTTTGCAAATGAATTAGCAGTGAATGTTCCATTTCTGCATTTGAAGATGAAAATTAGACTTCTGCTTTTTTTTTGGACAATCAACTAGATGCATGTATGAGAAATTTAGAAATTTTTATCTGCTCCGTGTGAAATCTTCTGGCTCAAGATTCCAGTGAAGACTTTCAGAAACATGACTACTTGAGCTACAGACTCTAAATTTAGTTTGCCATTTGTGAACAACAACCGGAATAAAATTGAAATATTTGAATATCTGAGGAAAGGAAACAGCAGGAATATATATATATGTGTACATATATATACGCATATATTTGAATGTGAGTGTATATATATATGTATATAAACATGAACATGCATATAGAGCACATTTAATGAAAAAWTCCTGAGAGAGAAAGGATTTAAAGTGTTAGAAAGTTGGAGTTAGTGCAGATTGTTTTTAACTAAGACAAAATTTGAAGAACATCCTTGACTAGAAATGAAGAAATAGAATACATTTAATGCTGGCAAGGCAAAATATCTCAGTAATTTTGTATTTATTTAACAATTATCTCCCTGCTGTTTTGCATGTTTATAGATAAAGAAAATGCTCCTCTGAGTAGATGTGAGGAACTGTTGAATGGCAATCTAAAATGAATGATAAACAAAATAAATAGGATTTCTTCACCACACTTCTTCTGTAAAAGGCTTTTATATTCATTGGTTGCCCGAGATTTTTTTTTTGAATAGGTTTATCAATATTGGTACTGAAAAGCCCTTTTATTCTCTTCTAGCTTGCTTAAGCTGTTTATAGGTTTTCATTTTATATGATCTCTAGAGCAGAGTTTATTTAACTTAGAAATATGGAAGAAATTGACTTTTTCATAACTGCTCTTCTTATACGCATGTCTTTTCTTCTGGAATGGTTGCTTAGCTGGCTGTGCCAGGATCAGCTGCATTCTTACTGTATCTGCTCCATAAGATTCTTAATAAAGTATATAGAAAAAATGTGCACATAAAAAATATGTATTGTCAAAAGGAATGTGTCAAAACCTTTTCTAGGGTTTCTGTAAGTCATTGCTTTACCCTTGGCTTCTTTAGGTTTCTGATAAATGTAGTATTGTAATATTGATGAAAATTGGCACTGGCGCTGGCAGCAAGCATGAATTCATAGGATAAGATTGGCTGATGAACCAAGGAACTTAGAAAATGCATGAGAGTGGAGAGATTATGGTCAAATTTCCCTTCAGAGAGAATTTGCTCTCTCTTCTTATTTCTTCAGTGCCTGAGGATACGCTTAATTGTGGCCTTGTGGCATATGGCTACGAACAGAGAGGATGAGCCTTCACTGAAATATGTGGCACGTACAAGGACACTCAAAAAAAAAAAAAAAAAAAAAAAAAAAAAAAAAAAAGGAAAAAAAGAAGAAAAGTGTGAAAAATAGTTGTTTAAGAGACAATAGCTTAAGTGGCTGTTGAAGTTGCAGCAGCTTGTTGTGCTGTTGGGAAATGACGTGCAAGTCCAGGATGCACAGAAAAGAATTTCAAAGGAAAGTTTTAAAGCAATGTTGAACATTTTTTGTGGTTTTTATTTCACATTAATGTTCCATGTTAATTATGCCAGATAATAACATAATGAAAAGAAATCGGAGTGAATCATCTGCCTTGATCTTCATATTACTCACCCAAATTATTCCACTAACAAGCTGGATTGCTTGTGTGAGGTAGGTGAGCAGAATTTGGCCCGTACCAGGAAGGCATTTTGTAAAGTTTATWCATCTATGTCTCCGTGAAGGCTGTGTGATTTGTTGGCATTGCCTAAATTCTGAAGAGCAAGCATTTTGTTGGTTTTATATAAACACTTTATCTGGTACACTATTATTGGCAGCAGAATAGATCACAGATCATTACAGTAGGTGCTTGCCAAGATGCAAAATAGTTTTAAGTATAAACTTTAACAAATGAATTATTAGATCATCAGTTTAAGGGCATATTTATAACATGCCATTTTCAACCAATTAATTCTGCCTTGAGCTCAACACTTTGTGCTTAACTAGGACATATACACTAGAAAATTCAAAGTTTGATTAGGAGGCAACAGTAAATGGAGAATCCAGATATTTGCTTTGAAATTCAATTACCTTCACTGTTTGCAATGTGTTTTATTTTTAATTTGAATTTGTTTGGCTGCAAGTTCCAGTCATTGGTTCTCATTAAATGACCTTCCTAAGCAATTACCACCTGCTTTTATGGCCAGTTTTAACAGTGGAGAGGCCTAGGAGTGGAGAGTGCTTGGTCCTTTTATTCAAAAAGCTCATAGGSATTTTTATGTATTTTCCTAAAACAAACAACCTTGTTCCAGGCTCAACAATATTTTAGGCTTTAGCCTTGATTCTTACCTTAGTTATACTRTTATAAGCTTGTTACATGTGAGATCAATARGAATCTTCTTCCTATTTCATACCTTAGTCTTGCTTTATTCTCAACCTTTRCACTGAGTTACTGAAAAAAGTGTTTCTATGAAAGTAAACTTGTGCTGCTTACTTATATATATGTATTTTCTTTAATTTCAGTTGGCTTAGAGTTATTCTGGAGCACTGCTACAGTGCCAGTGAGGAGATAACTGTATTCAGTGAAGGTTGATATGATAATGTTATTTATATAAATGAGTGCTCTTTGCACACTTGTGCTGAAAAGTTTAAGCTAGTTAAAAAGGAAGAAGAAAAATGTTCTGGGAGGGAAGAATGTAAGAAGGTCAGAAGAACAGAGGATAATGACAACCTGCTGGAGGTGGTACCAGAAGAAAGGTCAAGTATATATGAGAGGTTGAGGGTTCTGAGCAGAACAGAGAAGTGATAGGGAACAGACATCATCACACTGTTAATGGTAAAAACTTCCAGCATATCATTGTGAAACACCGGTGATCTGTAAGTGGTGTCAGAAAGTCCTCAGGATTTTTAGGTTTAGGTTTAGGTTTTTAGGTAATTTTTATTTTCAGAGGGTATTAGAGCTATGATGTTTGTTCTTTTTGTGTTATTAGGATCACAGAAACCTCCTTTCATATCTTTCCTCACTCAAGATATTTTGCAGGAGTCAGATTTGTAAAAGAAATCATTATATTCTAGGATGAGGGAGGTCAACGGTTTCAGCAGCCAGTGGGAAGAAGGGAAAATTAAAAATAATTACAATATTAATAAAAAAAATGATTTGCAAGAGTACATTGCAGTATGACTGGGTGTCAGGGAAGATGAATTATATCAGAAATGAGGCAAGAGCCAAGAGGAGTGAGATTTTAAAAACGAGAATGCTCCCTTTTTAATTTAGTATAATTATATTTCCACTGATGTTATAATTTGAATTGTTGCTGTGAATTTTCCTCTAGAAGCACCAACCATACAGAGAATGTATACCCCTAACTTCAATGTTGATAARTATATCCGAGTATATCCGAGTTCGATGGCTAGTAATGTCCTAAGTAAATGGCATAGGTTGTCTTTTGGGACCAGGATACCCACAGCCTAGATCAGGACTCAAGAGATCAGATGATAGGCTAGAATGAGATACTCCACATTACAGTTTCTGAATCACTCTTTTTAGCACACTTTTCAATTAAATTTAGAATTTATGAACTTTTTTGATACACTACATGCGGACACACATTGTAAAGTGCCTTGTTCTTTCTTTCTTCCAATATTCCTTCAAATACATTCTGAAAAAAATGYATGCACACTAAATAGTAAACTGAATAATTTTGACAACCTGCCATCCCATGGCTTTTGAATGTTTCTCACCGATAGAGGAGATGCTCTGGAGCTATTGAGATTTTATCTGAATGACAGCAATTCTCTGTAGTTAGAGAATACAATAGAACTTCCTTTTCATTGGATATATTTCATATTGAAATATTATGAAAATTTTCAAGAATCAAAAAAGTTTACTTTTTGTCTCTTAAGTCTTTTTTATAGAAATAAGCACGGAAATAACAGTAACATCCCAAACAGAAGAAAGCCAAGTGTAATAGGAAGAAAATTCTTAGAAATATTAAAATATATTTAAAACGCATAAAAATGTTATAAAATAGTACTAGACAATTCACACAGAAAATAGTATTAATCAGTCTAAAAATTACACATTAAAGAGCAATTTAGAAATAAATTTTTATAACATAGATAATATGCTGAAGGGATTTTATATGCTTTATAGAAGACAGGTCTCAGAAATGAGCAAATATCCTCAAGTTTTTAACCTAAATTSCTTTTGAGGAAGATGGTAGAGCCAGGGGACGAGCTTCTGGCCTGAGAACCCTGCAGCTCTGTGGTCATCCTGCCAGGCAGTTTCCCCTCGTCTTCTGAGATGCCTCGTCCACAAAACGGAAATAAGATGATACTTTGAAATCAAGCTCAGAGGACAAGCCAGATTAACAGCTATTCGTCTCATGGACTTGTAAGGAATCCATCACGATAAAAACTAAAATATTTGCTGTATTTTAGCAGAGATCTCCAGGCCTCTGCTTTTTTCTGTGCGTAGGGTTTATCCTACGCACAGAAAAATCATACAAGTTATGAGTCCAGGTACAGAAATAGATACTACTGTTAATAGCAGAAAAAAGCTTAGTAAGGTGTACAGTAATAGTGGAGAATGCCCAGCAGCCCTAGACTCTGGAAGAAGCAATATATCACACCCACATGATATGGTTGCTCTGAAGATGTTGAAAAACAACCACAGGACTTTCTGCTCCTCAACCCTGAATCTGTGTCAGGACTATGAAAGGAAAGAGGTTGTTAGCTAAATCTTGCACCTACAAGGAGAAATGCACAAAAGACACTTCCTAAACTATACAAAAGTTTAAATACCTGTAGTGTTAATTAAATAGACAGCACACTGAATAGTTTTCRAACTAATATGCTTTTTCATTTAGGTCATAAAGCCATATTGACCTTTTTAATTATTTCTTTGCCACTAACCATGTTTCTGGTTATAAATTGCAAAACCATAATTAGCAAAACATCTTATGAACAGCTATGCCATTACAGCTCAAATGAAAAATATTGTATCTTTTCAGAATCATATAATTAGGGTAAAAAATAATCTACTAGTCTCTAGAGACACAGCAGGAATTCATTCTTTTTAGTCTACAAAATTCCCTTCAGAGCATTGATTCTCGGTCTAATTGTAGTTAATAGCAAACATTGCTTTCACTAYAAGGGAATAATTTTTCATCAGGCATTATTTAAAAATGAGTTTCGTATGCATTTTCTTTAAGTACATATGATTATAGCTCATGAAAACACCAAAAGAAGAGCACAGTGCTCCAAAGTAAATGCTGACTGATTTACTGTAGGAATTAGTGCAGTTTCAGTACTTTAAACTGCTCATTACGACTTAATTGTTGAAGTGGAAAAGAAGTTAGCCCACTACTCATACCACTTGGTGCTGCTTCCAGAACTCAGGATGGAGAAACATTTCAAATAGCTTTCGATGGGCTTTGCATCGGGTCCTTTAAGCAAATGTTGGAAATATTTTTAAAAATTAATAGCAGGAGTTTACATTTAATMTCTCTGCATTACCTGAAAACATTGCTGATCAACTTTTTATTAAATCCATTTTTTTTTAATCAAAACCTATAATGCCTCACGCAATCGCTGCTAATAAAACCTGGCAGCTTTGCTGCTGATGTGTGAGACAACGGAATCTGGCTGGCGTTCCCTTAGCTTTTACTGCTAGCCGTAAAAACATGTTTTGACAGTGAAGTAGACAAATATGACACACAGGGAGAAACACCAGGAACCGATATAACAAATAAGAGAGTGGCATTTTGCCCTCTTTACGTAATAGTTGTGTTGACTCTCGTGGCTAGACAAAATATAAGAATTATAAAGGGCCAACTCATCCGGTGCAAGTCAGCATCACAAATCAAAGCTCGCACGAGGACATGACAAGTTTGTTCTGAAGAGTGCTGATATTTATCTAGTGAGCTTGGTTGTTCTAGAATGCAAAAAAGAAAAGAAAACAGTGACAGCAGGCTGAAACCACTCTATATGACTGGAAATATTTCAGCCTCTTTTTTAGGCAGTAGAGCTAGAGGAATTCTATTGTGCTGCAGCTATGAGCAAACAGATTGCTATTTCTTTAGTTCCTGAGACAGAGTTAAAAGAGCTTGACTTTTACAGAGTGGGTAGAGTCTGCAAGAGTAGGAGCTAAAAAATCCTTAAATAAATAAAATACTAAATCCTGAAGTCATTTTTTACGCAGTCTTGTGTTTTTCAGACATGTGTAAGCCCCGAATGGGTGTGTGTCCTGATCATAAAATAAGTGAAATCCAAAGCACTGTAACCGTACAAGTCAAAACGAAAGAAAACGCTTGAATATGTGAATAAAAAAGCACATTCTAGTGCACAGTTTTTTACATAGATACTATTTTCATATTYTTTTTCTTTTCTTCCAAGATTTGTATGACTGAAATCAAGTGTGGATAACTGAGAAGGTGATTTGAAAAAACCTCTGCAACACTAAAATATTAATGTGAATGAGATTAAAAAAGCCAGTTTGCGTTAATCACTCTAAATTTATATTATCTAGTATAAATATGAGCAGTCTTACTGATTTCAGAAAAAAGAGAAAGAAACCATTCTACATAAGATTATCGATGAATTTATATAATTATGAATGACTGTGTAAAAGAATGGATTTATTTTTTCTGAAAGCAAAAATTATATAGAAATTCATAAATAGCAAAAAAAAAWTWWAAAAAAAWTCAGAATCAGCATTGGGGTTTCATTATTCTTATTGAAGAATTTATATATTTTTATACCAAAGAATTATTCTAGAGGAAAAATGAGAATAAAATAAATTAGAGACTTTCTGTATTTTTTGGACAACCAGTGATGAATAGAAAAGGAAATATAGTCYGATTAACAAAGAGATATTTTCAAAGGCACAAAATTGTTAGAAGTGAACAGGAATTAGCCATTATTTTCTCTGAGGTAGAATATACTCCTATAAATGAGTGATAAATTATTTTCTATGCTCCACTTTCAGCACAGAGATTAGCCTTGAGAAAAGCCATATACAATCCCTTGCTCTAACACTTTTGTACTAAATACTTTTTAAAGAAGCTCTATGGAAATCACTCAGGAGCCTTTGGCTCTACCTATGAGTTTATTAGGTCATAACAAATGACCTAATCCCTTGTATGACCAAATCCCTTGTATTTTCACTCATACAAATATTATGAAAATTGTTTTCTTTATTAAAAGGTATAAGGTATGCCAAGTAAACTAGCAAAAGAAAATATGGAAAAGCCTGAGCGTTACTCAACACAGGTGATTTTATTATTGTCAGTAAGTGCTACGATGCTGAAAAGGTGAGAACATTTTTATTAACACATTACCTTTTTGGCACTTACTTTCTTCATAAGCTCCTTTACAAGTCTTCACCACCCTGTATTGCTTATCCTCCGTGCCTCAAACCCTTACCTTCAGATTGCATATTCCCTCAATTTCATTAAGACGAATTATAGCTCCCACTAAAAGAAGCAGGGAAAGGAAAGACCGCAGCAGCAAGAGGCAAACACGAYAAGTCGCTACGGTGCGAATCGGTAACGTTATGTTTACATCTTCCTGGTGACTGGGAAGGTGAAGAATGAAAAATGTTTGGTATTTATACTTCTCGTTAAAAGGCAGAAGGTTATAATGACGTATGAGGTACACTGTTTCAGGAAAGARTTACTCATACAAATATTCCTCCTCTGCTTTCCTTTTCTGTCTTTGTATTTAATTACTGTGGATGTTTATTCAGTGAAAARCAGTAACGGTTTGCAATCTTCCTGATGACTCTTTCCTGTCAAAGAAACAGAGTAAAGCGGTTTAAATTTCCTTTGAAAGAAGCCGAAATAGAGAGCAATGCAATGAAGTCTGATAACTAATAATGAAGACTGCCTTCTGGTAATAATTAAGAGAGTTCCTTAAAGATTCGATCCAAATTTTGCTGAAATTTGTGGGAGAATGTCCGCTAAATCAGTGATGAGTTGCTGTGATAATCATCAGGAATTTGACATCATTTGTTTCAAGGATTACAGTTTGGCCAAAGGCCATACTGAATAAACTGTGACTATCAACAAGAAGAAATTTCTAACTCTATTTTAATCRTTAAAAAAAGAGACATTCTGGAGGAGAATATGTCTGCCAGCTTGGCCACTGGTAAAGACAAGATGCTAAACTGAATACTATTTTGTTCTGACCAATTCCTGGACTCAAATACTAAAAATTAATCTTTACTAGAGACAAAAACACTGTATATCTCGTCTGAAAAATAAAATATCACTGTGTGTACTAATCGATCAGCTTCATATAATCCTGAAGTAATTATACTTAAATTATTTTATAAAGACTTGAAGAATTGGAAAAATAATTGCAAATAATAATTTTTCCAGGATATAGCACTATATGTTCTGACTGCTGCAAGCCCACGTTGGCTGTTGTAGAAGATTTGCAGAAGAGCATGTATGAGAGCTGTGGGATGCCCTAGTTTTCTTTACTTCTAAATTCATACCTCTAAGTTCCCATTTGTYATTCAGCTTATCCTGACTCTGGCCTTAGTCAAGCCAAAAATTCTGTACATGACATCATCTTTGAAATACCGAGACTTTCTTAGAACGCTAAAAACCTTTAAGAAGGGGATAATTTGGCAGAAGTCTTTGCAATTAAAAAAAAAAGACTTTATAAGGTAAAATAGATACAAAGAATGCAGAAATGTAAACATACTTATGGAAGTGAACACTGTTTGGCAGCGAAGCATTTTATAATTTTGTATAGAGAAATGGAAATCTCTGGGAACATGACTGCATACAACATTGAAAGCTCCCATGTAGAAGGAACTATTTTAGTATGTTCCAATGACAAAATACTTGTTTTTATTTGAAGACAACTCTGATTAACAGTTTAAATGGAAAAAGGAAATAAATACATTTCCTTTTTACTTAAATAAATTATATCTGACCATGCAGCCCAATGTGGAATCATTGGATTTAGAGATAAGAATGAAATAAGGAATATTTTTAATGTATTAAAATTTCCCATTAAAAAAGAAAAGGAAAGGAGTTTAGAGAATTACTGTGTAAAAATCTGTGTAAAGAGTTGCAGCTGAATAGGAACTATTGGAGAAAGTAAGCAGAATTCTGGGATTCCTAAAAGCCCGCCAGATTAGAATAAAAATCAAGTTATCTACYAGAATATCCCTTCCTGCCTGCCTGACTGCCTGACTTCCACTCTTTCTTCTCACCTTCCTTCTCTCCTTCTCTCTTTCTCTCTTTTGCTCTTTCTGTTATTGAAATAATATCTTTATTCATGGAAATATGCAATATTCTGAAGGGAATTCTTACAAGGATCCAAGAATACACAGTTATCAAGGGGTAGAAAAATACGGATAGAATTTTAGAACTGAGAGTAATCTGAAGGAAGCTTATCAAACGAACTCGAACAAGAAACCTATAAAYTCTTAATGAACTGCAAGCGGATGTAGTTAGTTAAAAAAAAAGAATGCAGAAATAAGAGGGTACATAAACAGTGTGATACTGCTTTTGTTCCTGTGTATATTTAATCCTTTTTTATAAATTTGGGACTTTTTTCCTCTAAACATCCAAGATTATGAGTTTTATATTGTTGCAATGCAATATCAGAAATAATAAGACAACTTATTAAATTATACTSTAATAAACTCCAGTAAAAGTGAAAAAAAATAAG
Source organism: Rhea americana (assembly GCF_003343005.1). Classification (NCBI taxonomy): domain Eukaryota; kingdom Metazoa; phylum Chordata; class Aves; order Rheiformes; family Rheidae; genus Rhea; species Rhea americana. The sequence continues at coordinate 1,832,563 of NW_028185927.1, forward strand.
TAAGTCCACATTTTTCTTTTTCCTGTGCTATGTTTTTGGCTTCCAGTCCTCTGAAACTTGTCTGTGATGGTGGCCTGTGTAAGCTGCTTCTGAGAAAGTTTCAAAAAAATCCATGCCAAAAGATAATGGCATGATCTGCATTACAAGATTAATTAAAATACACCTAATTACAACGCTTGTTTTAAAGGTAGAAARATCTTTCCCTTACGGAAAGTTCAGCGTAGCTTAGAAAACATTTTCTTTTTGCAGACACCTTGTTCTTATGCTCTGAGAGCATGGAYAGGAGCGTGCATATTCAGCACCTCTGTCATACCACCAGTTACTCCTCTTTTCTCYGCACTTTCCATGGAACCTCTTTGTGCTTATGCTTTTTGTCTCTTTTTTTGTCTCCATAAAACTTCAGTTTTTATGGAATTTACGGGTACGGTGACCAGAAATGACGTTCGAGGTGAAGCTGTACTGTTGACTTATAATATCACTATGATACCTGCAGTGTTATTTTCAACCACATTCTTTATGTATTCCTACTTTTTTCTTTTTTTCTTTTTTGATCTCTATAGCCAAACAGCTTTACCTTTCCATCCTCTCTGAGTTCTACAGCTAGATTAGAATCCAACTAGTTGGTAGTTCAAATATACTTCCTAAAGTATAATAACTTCTGCATGTGAACAGGGAATTTCATTTTTTAGTAAAGTCTTCCATTATTCTGGGTTAAGTCTACTTAAAATCATCACAGTCATATGGACATAGATCAACTTAAATTATTTTGAGTCATCTGCATGCTTTGACCTAGATCATTAGTAAATATTCCATAGAAGYCAGCAATTGTACAGTCCTTCCTCGTAACACTAGATATTGCCACTTTTGACTTCTAAACTGTCCAAATTGTTCATTTATACATAGTATTGGTGTCTAGGTAATATGTTCTCTCTCTCTTTCTTTTTTTTCTTTGAGTATAAAATTCCCTACAGTTTGTGTGACTTGTCAGAAACTATTCAAAGTTTATACCTTTACTGGAAAACTGTTGTTTGCTCCTTCAAGCTTTTTCTCTTTCAGGTCTTTCATGAATCTTCTGTGATCTTTGCCTCTTCTTCAATTTTAAGACTCCTTCTTGCTGAAATCACTAGTATCTACTCTTTCACAGATCCTTACCTAATCTAGTCCTTCCTATTTCAGGCTTCTGAATGATGGAATAGAGTTACTAACAAATAGATTACRTATGCTAAAAATTGCTAYACTGCAGCAGAGGACAAGATACTGKKKKTTTTTTTGTTTATTTATTTTATTTTATTTTTTTAATCCTAAAGATATAGAAGTGACAGAATATCTCAAATCACAGGAAGGTCAATACTGACTTTGATGGTAAGTACGCCGTAACAGTCTCCTTTCATCTTTTCCTCATGTTTTCCCCTCTTATTCTCCATCAGAGTTCCCCTATCTAAAAAAGTTCATTCATTCTGATGATCAAGTGCTCAAAAGCCAGTCCTGTCCCTTCACCACTGGACCTCTCACCCTATTGATCCTTTGAAGCTTTTGGATATCTATGCCTGATTGATACTGTTCAAAGTAAACTTACCTGAAGGAAAACAAACACACAAACAAACAAAAACCCTCATGAAATATTTTCTYCTTTTWCTTTCATTCCATGACCACTAATATTTCCCTTTAATCAGACAKGTACAGGCTTTCAGCTTCACTTTTATTTGAACTCTATCTTTCCAAGGCTGTTTTTATTCACTAAATCTACCTGCCTCATCCTTTACGACCTTCCCAGTATTCRCTGCTTTCATTCCGAAAATCCTACTGCTAGAAGCCTTCCTTTCTCAGTCGCTGCTGTTTGCTTTCTTCAGTAGCCTCCTTTGCACTCCCATTGCACACAGCAAATTCACCACCTATGTTTCTGCCATGATGACTTTTCTGACCAAAAGTTTCCCTCTCTCTCCTTGYATCCCCATGCATCTCAACCCTTTTCTGATGAATTTCAGCGCTATTTCACTCTCAAAGCTAGGCCCACATTCCAGTTATAGTTCCCCACACTTCCCTGGTTGTGCTCCGCGTTCTGCCAACGCAGCAAAGCTCATTTCTTCGCTGTGAGTAACTTGGCTCCTTTCCTCRTGCTGACCTGTCATATCATCAGCCACGCAACTTGATCTAACCTTTTTTCAAGATTCACTTCCAGTTAATCTTCTGTTTCTCCTTTCCACTGCATGTTTTCTACTCTTTTACTTCCTTAAGCAATTAGTATTACTTTAGCATTACTTTAGAACCCAGTGTCAAGATATTCTCTGCAGAACTGAGAATATGGAATTAATAAACTGTGATTGTGTAATAGCTGGTTTCATGATCATTTATCTTCTTCCTCTCAAGTCTCCATTATCATCTGTTCATACGCTTTTCTTCTTATTTCTAGTATAGAATATGGGGCTGCTTTTCCTGTGTTTGTGAAAGTGCCACGAATATCTATAGCTCTCAAGAAATAATAAAAGTTATCTATGAAATTTATCACTTTCTCACTTTAGAGCCTCAAAAAACTTTCTTTTTGAATTAACACAGCTTTTGTATCAAATGAACATTCGTAGCTGTTATCCAGATAATAGTCAAATCCTTCTACATTACTATAGTTGCAGGCTAAAGTCACAATTCAAAGTCTGATGCTAACCTGTGATTTCACAGGACACAGCCGAGATGTACACTTTGCAAGTGTAGCCTTGCAAAGTGAGTTTGCTGCTGCAAGATCCTAGATTTCCTGACCACTAACATGTAGGAGTTTGCATCTTCCATTCTCTGTAGACTTCCAGAAAGCTTCTTGTAAAACTGCGCATCATAGAGRGTCTTTCTAACTTTTTTGTAGGAAAGTCTCATGGAGAAAATTGGCAATGCTCTATGTTCACTGGTTCAGCTTCACCACTTCTCCCTGGGGAGTGCTGCTGCTGCCCGCTCACCTCTTGCGCCAGTACGAGTTCAGGAGGGTATATCAGCTCGAGTTCTGCATCTCCCTTGTGATGTRCACTTATAAAAATGCACTTATGAAACCCATTTCATGTGTGCGGAGCATTAYTATGAATCAGTCTTCAGCACTGTCATTGGGTTCCTTAGGATAAGGACAGAGTGAGGATGCCCATTTTGCTTTTAGGAAGTGAATTAACATTTTACCAAATATTTTGTTGTAGTGCATTGATGAGCAAAATAAGGGTTATGATTTTCATTTGTGTTTAAATAATATGGCAAGGACATTCCGTATTTCGTGTTAGATAGTTCATATCAGATTGTGCAGATTGCCTAGACTAAATCTTCTGAACTGCTTGATAACCTAATCAGCACAGAATGCTGCCAAGTACCTCTCCAATGGCAAAGGTTAATGCGAAAACACTGTGTGTCCTTCCTCTGGAGCAGCGTGAACATCAAGACAAGTTCACAAGGCACTCAGTGCACCAAAAGAAACCCTGACTTTTTAAAAGATGGTATAAAATTAAGAGATACTCTTTCATAAGAGTAAAATTGCTTGTTCAGGTGATGCAGTGTTTTTCTGATTGGCCCAAGACTGTTGAATGAATTCTCACAGAAATTAAAACTCATCGTAAACCTTACATCTTCTGCTTCGGGGGCACTTCTCTGATCATGTTCCCAATAATGTAAAAAATGGCCGAACAGAGCAAATCAGAAAGTCCGTGCCCCGCGACGAGGTGGGACTAAAAGGGCCGCCGCGCCGCCGGGGCACGCCGGAGCATGCCGGGGCACGCCGGAGCGCAGCCCTGCAGCACCCCAAGGTGCGGCGCGGCGCGGCGCGGCGCGGCAGCTTGCCCAGCGCTCCCGGCCTTTCTCACGGGGCGAGCGCTGGCGGAGCAGGAGGAGCAGCTTGCGCGCCGGCTCGCCAAAGAACCCAAGCTGCGACCCTGCCCGTGCAGCTCCGCGGCAGGCAGGACCAGCGTATCCTGTAAAGCAGCACCGAGACACTGGGAACACCCCCAGTGCAGGGCTGGGATGTGTTTCTCTCTTGAGCACTTAAAATACTAAGGTTTTTTTTTTTTTTTTTTTTTTTTTTCCCTAGATTCTTCACTTTTGGGACCCAAGCAATCTTTTCCCTTCAAAGAGCTACAGTGATCTAGACCGTGTTTCATTTTAACAGCTCTTTTGGATGTAGTGTTGCACTTTGCTGTTCTCTTCAAGGCTCAAATAATCCTTTTTTTCCCAGTCTCCTGTTTCGTATCAAACCTAGAGGAAGAATTCAGGTTTGCTAGACAGMAGAAGTCTGTCACGCAAGCGGCTGAAAACCTGAGGGCTTGTTTGTCTGGACTAGCCGGTGRAATGAAGAGTGTGCTGCTTGTCATGTAAACAACCTAATTAAGGTTTCGTTATGTTAAACCTCAAAAATCTCTRTTGTAAAATGACTGCATGTATTTACTGCATGTGAAATGAAATAGGACGTTATATGGAAAGATTTGCTACAGCTGTTATAACAGCAAAGAATACATCAGTCATCTCAAACTGAAAAAGTGCCTGGAGCATAAAAGCAGTAGGACTCTGTTCATATGTGTTTTGCTTTGCAATGTATCAAATTACTGTCATGACACAGACGAACGTTAACCGAGGATGTTTGTGTGCAGCACTGCAGCCTTCTGCTRTATACTTTGGAATTACCTGCCTATTGGTGTATCAATTTCAGTTAAAGAAAGAGCAGAAGGCATCCTGCAGTCAGGTATACATTCCAGAAGTGTTTTCAGAAGTATTCTAATGCAATAAATACAGTGTTAATATGTTCTCCAATCCAGGATAAAATAAGACTGGTCATTATGCACTATAGTCACAGAAACACTCCAGAGAGTGTATGAGCTTGAAAGGAATGGACTGTAAATATATGTGCRTGTCATTCACTCTTATAACCTGTGGTTACAATATGTATTTGATTTTGCAATGTAAAACCCACTATTTCTACAAAGATGCCACTGCAAGAAAATTGCTATATATTGGGAAATCTTAATACTGTCTATTAYAGGCTCTATAATGGGTGAGAAAAATTGTAGTTTATGTGTAAACTGTATCTGTGCTTTGTCTCTGGCAGACTAATGCATCACACAGTTCTGAAAGGTTTAAAAGGGACTTGCGTGTCTGAGTTCACGGATCTGATAACTGCGTGAAAATTCTATATGCTCAGTTCATCCCAGAATAAATCAGAGATGGAAATTACCTAGAGGTAGTCAAGGGTTTTGGTAAACATTTTGTAAGAGACTTTACTTTGTGTTGACGGGTTATGGRCTGAAGCTTTTCATTTATCTACTGAGTAGATTTAATACAGATATCAGGAGCCCAGATTTCTCCACACCRTCCTCACCGGTATGCCCCAACCCTGTGACGAAAGTAGGGTCTGTATACTTTTATACCTGAGGCTCTTTATTTAATGGAGGTAACTGTCAGTGTCACTTGTGTTAGTGGCTCGGTAGCTGCCCTGGAATAGGTCTTATTTTGGCACAGGCTGTGAGATAGCATTGAAATACTAATCATTATCACTCTAAATTGACTWGAAATTTGAACCTCTGCTCTGAAGGAGAGAAAATCTATCCTTTYCCCCATTTAAACTCTACAGATGCTCAACTAATTTCTACATCACGTGCAGTTTGGATACATTGGAAGTTTAGAAGTTTAGCTACTTCCTTAGTACTGTGATGTGTGTTTGATGCACTGATAATCCTAACCATGGCATAACTCAGAAACCAGACTCACGGTGAATTTTCATTTGCTGGCAATATGAATAGCATTTTATTTGATAATTTTATTGTGAAAAGCCCTTAATCATTTCCWTGAAATAGAATTGTCTGCAGTTATAATTTTAAAAGAAAGACTATCTTAGGAGAGGTTTTCTAAAGAAAATCCCAAAGCAGCTCASCACTGAAGGGTCTCTTGCTAATTTCTTTAACTCTGGTAATTTATAAATTGGTAGATTTATTGAGTATTTTTTATTGTTTTAAAGCACGAAATTTGAAATACATTCCTCTTACTGCCTGCCCTAGGAGGACGATTTACAGAAAAAAACAGAAACAGAAACAAAAAGAAAAACCATGAGATAGATAGGCTCCATCTCTTTTYTTCTGTGTATAAGCCTCTCTGTTTTTACAAAGACGTACATTAAATTTAATGCAAATATAGAAATTAAAATAAAGTAATGCAGGTAGGAAAAAACCTCACACAGTAGTGAGGTATCAACTGTTTCAGATCTAGGACTCATCAGAGACTAATTCTTTGTGGCTATTTTATCCATTTCACAAAAACATCATAAAATTTGCCCAAACTGAAAAACTTATGTTATATTGACAAAAGTTAAACTGCATGGTTATCCTCAACAAGGGCAAAAAATTGTCCTTGAATGTGCTCTGAAAAAAATTCCTATTAAGTTTGAGAGMGAGGGTAATTCAGCTGCAGGAAGAGCATATTTCTCATGCTTGTCTAGCAATTTCTCATCACTTGTTTTCATGGCTACCAGTCTTTATCTAGAAAGGAATAAAACACTTCCCAAGGAAAGCTGCTCCATCTAAGAAGGATTAAGTCAATAGAATTTATTCCTAAAGATATCACAGGACCAAATTTGATCACAAATCTTTAACATATCTTTAATATAACTTTTTATGTTGTGCTTGATTTAAGAATTTATAAAAGGAAAATGATTAATAAAAWCAAAGTGATGCGGCAGAAAGACATGGTGGCACAAAGAACTATTTTCATGAATTCAGTTGTACGAAATATTTAAKCAGATATAAATACAGATATTATACATCTCTATAGCAGTGACTTTTGGTTCTTCAATATTGGAGTTGTTTTGAAGCCTCTAATAGTTTCAATAGTATAGTTTTGTTATTAAAAGGAAAATAATGAAACATTACAATTTGAAACAACAGTCAAAGAACTAGGTAATAAACTGATCTTTGTTTAATGGTAACATAAATTAATGGTAAGTGCATTTATCTAGGACTGAGGATTGTACTGACTGAATTTCATCCCAGGCAGAGAATCAATACACTATTAAAGTCTGTTCCAAGTACTTAAAAGGCATCTAAGAAGTACACTGATATTTTGGTGGTCCTCCGAAAGAATATAGCTCCTTTAGGCTTTTCAGTGTAAGCTAAAATTTATGCATAAGAGTTGTCTTGGTGGAATTCCTGGACGTGATGATATTCTTTACTCACAGCCGCTTTGTGCCTAGCACCTCGCAGACAGCGGTCCATGAGATGCACAGAACCAGCCTGCTCTCACAAGTCACAGCAGCGAATAGGGAGAACACGRGAAAAATGAGAATTACTGAATTTCCGGTTAACCTGCTAGTCACCTGCTAATCTCTATGACTCAGTCTTTCCCATTTGTAAATAGAGACAGTACTATTCATGTCTTTTGAAACCTACAGGCGGAAAAGTGTRATATAAAAGCTAAGTACTCCACTAATTTAATAGCAGTCCGTTTATTCTTTCTTTTCATGTCAAAACACTAGTTGTTAGGAATTATGCCTTTTTGCACATTAGTAAGTAAAATGAGTTTTCAGATATTTTAATTAATCTTATTTTGGATTCATTCTCTTTCTTTTTGACACAATACAGTATGAAGATTACGTGTAAC
>NW_028185927.1:1840191-1904016 GCF_003343005.1 Rhea americana
TTTTTTTTTTTTTTACGTATGTGGATACAACAATAAAAGCCACAATTAACAGTTCTTAAAAATACACATTCAAAGGCAAGGAGAGGCTCAGGAGTGCATTCTGGGAAGCAGGTAGCATTATAAGTCCCAGAAAGCATGCTGATTTAAATGTTTCTGCACAAGAAATATAATAAGCTATATTGAGATAATAAATATAGCATTGGGTCAGGTCTTGACCCCTATGACAGATATTCCGTGCAAGTGTGGCGTGGAGGCTTGTTTACCCAGGTACTTGAGGATTCTGGCAGCGGAGGGAAAGGATGCGCGGTCAGGCACCGCTGACCTCCAGCTCTAAAATTAGAGCGGTGATGAGGCTGCCATAAATTAAGCCTCAGATCTGGCCACATGCCAAGAAACAGCAACGCACAAATGCTGTCCACAACTTTTACTTTTTGCAGCTGTTAAGTGGCAGTAGCTTAATGGCTGTCCACTGCAATTCCCAAGTACTAATTTTTACCGGAGCAATTCAGAGCAGCTTCTTTTGGATAGCTGTCTATAAAGAATATTTTTAATGGATGTGTGTCCCTTCATAGTTCTTATCTTCCTAAATAACTGTTCTAGAARGGCCTTCCTTATGACAAAAACTGARGTGGACCTTAAGAATAACRGTGTAGTTTCATACATTCTCGTTTTCATTTTCCCCCTCTGGGCAGTGACTGCTATTCCGAAAATGAGATSTGTTATTTCTGACAGAGATATTTTTCTATAGTTGTTCTAGATAGTTTAGACCTTGCCCAAAATATGGGAAAACTTGTATATGTGAATTTTTASATGAAAATATTAATACAGAACAAGACAATTTGTCTGAGCCTTTCTTTGAACGGATTCGGAAAGAGATAAGGCTATTACCTTTCTACTCACGTTGATGAGATAGATCTGAGGTGATCTATTCTACACTCATGGTGATTTTAGGAAAGGTTAAAAAATCCAAAAAGAAATTAATGAAGGGAAAGATCTTATGAACAAGAGTTAACATCTCCATTCATCAACAGACACAAAGACATCTGTTGATGCATTTTCTTAACTTATTTTGAAGAAGAAGTAGAGCCAAAGAAGGAAAGTACATAAGTAGAATCATTAGGGACCTTGTGTGGTTTTGCCTCTGTCTTGAATTATGTGTGAAAATCTATTTCATGATTCTCTGTTTCAAGAAGCCTATATTATGAGGTAATTTTTTTGTATATTATCACATGAAAACTTCATGAGGAAAAAGTGTGATTTGCAGAATTCACAGAACTAACCCCTGAGCCCRTTTGTAGAGTGTTAATAAGGTTGTAGATGACAGGATGTCTTYTAATTTACTGATGTGATTCTTCTACTCGAAGAGTTTTTCCTCAGTTGACTCCAGACCTGTTAATCTCTTCCAGTCATGAAATAGGAGAGCAGTTATTTAAGAAATGTTGGCATTGGAATGAGCTCTTCTAAGCTTTGCTCAAAGTCAAATTCCACTCCATCATGGTTCTGTGGCTGATTTCACTGGCACCAAACACTGTCGGGCAAACACGGTCTTTGCAGGTGGTAGATGCGTGAGTAAGGCTGGAAAAGAAAGATTCCAAAGGCAATTTTGACTCTCATTTCGTAGTTCCTCTGTTTGTCAGCAAAGGAAGCATAGGCATACATCCCTATCCTTTGAAAGCTTGTTTGCGCTGCACATTTTAATGGGATACAGAGATCCTTAGTACCAACCAAAACTGTGTGGAGGAGTGCACAAGGGAGCACTAAGGCGGTGATAAAACTCAGATCTGAAAGCAATAGCTCAGTGTTGGAGTGATGCAGCATTTTTGGAAATATGTCAGGCCACTCATAAATGCAGAGTGCACATAATTATGCTGATGCAATTAAATTACTTCTAATTTTGGAGTCGACCTGGTTCGTGCTAACATTCAGGCTAACACCGCATCAGATGCTTCATGTTAACATCACTTTGTTGTGTTGCATTGCATTGCATAGATACAGTAGCACAGACCTGGGGTAGGCATCCCCAGAATGTGAGAGTTAAATATCCAGCAGTTGAAAGTGTCATGTCAACGGAGTATTCTAGGAAGCTGCAAGTCAAGAGTCTTGTTTTGCCACTGAAGCCGTGAAGAAATTATATTAAAAAATGCCATACACAAAAATAAAGTATGAAAATATCATTTTGCGGCAAACACATGGTATAAATAAGCAAAAGAGTCAAAAGAACAAACATACATTGCAGATTTCCTCATAAATGCATAAAAGAGTGAGAAGTTTGAAWTTATAAAGCATTCATAAATCCTTAAAACTTGAAGCACTTAATRCTTTCTGTGTTTTAAGTACAGAAACTGAGAGTCTCAGGCCAGCTGAAGTCACAGACCTGAAAAAGGAGCCTCTGAAAAACAATTTCAAAGGGAACGAAAAAAAGACCTTCTATGCGCAGTGTGGAAAGGTCACAGAAGAAATGATATTTTATGTTGTCGGTTGTACCTATTGGAAATACGGATGAGGTGGCCTACAGGGAACGTGCGCGCTGTGGCCTGGCGGGAAGTGCCACAGTAGCGGCTCGGAGCAGTGATTCATCGCTGGGCTGCAGCGCTGCTCTTCTGGCACTAAAGCGCGTTCGTCACTGAACTCATTCCCTTGCACGCTGTGCAAGAATGCATCCACAGTGCTATGGGTATATCCTAATCTTATGGTAAACATTCAGTGCCCACCGCTTCTTACATTTGTGACTGATGGGACAACTTTTCCCATGGTGCAAATTTGCGTGGGAGGATTTCAGGGATTTATCTGTTTTATTCTGATCGATAGCACATATTTTTTTCTACCTGTGTTTTTTTTTAATGAACAAATTATTGGTATCGGTTTTGTGCTGTTTTCAACTTTTAAAGCAGGAAAATAATTATCAACACATTTCTCCTGACAGTTTTTAGATATTAATATTTAATTTTCTTGTTTTGAAATTTTAGAATTCATAGATGTTTTAATAAACACATATGAATAAGATTTATTTTTCAGATAACAGTTTTAACCTATTTTAGAGCAATATTTTCAATTTAAAATTACAAAACTTAACAGGATTTTTAAAGATTTCAGATACAGTGCTTCTTGAAGCAGATGCCCTCTAGTGAAAGGTAAAAGAAGAGATTTGATCAGGCGTGAGGACCCTTGCAATGGTTTGAAGATGATGCAGGTTTGTAGTAATGACAATGGTTCTGGACAATAGTAATTAACAAGGAAGAAAACTAGCACTACAGGAAAATTCATTTTAATAAGTTTTTGGAATTATGGCAGAGCCAAAATGTCAGTACACCAATTCTGATATGTTTCCTTGAAGTTGCGAGGCTGGCCATTGGCTCTTGGCAGTATGTCCTTTTGCTGAAAAATGTCTTGAAATGTCATGTGTAAGGTAAGCCCAGCTCACTTTCTTTACAAGACCTCTTGCTCTGTGATAGTAAAGCCCAAAATCATGCTCTTATTCTAGTATACAAAGTAATAGAAATGTTGGCATTTAAAAATGAGTGAGAGAAAACGTATTTTGAAAATCACARACAGAACTGTTTATTTTACTCTCACCTTTAATCACAAATAGAATTATTCTTTACTCACAAATACTGTAAATCTAAGCTTTTAGCTGAGCATTTAGTGGAACGTCTACCCAGTAAGCTTTGCTTATGTTGCAGACAGCTACCCTGAGGAGTGATTTGAATTTAAATGTGATTCCCTTATTAGTTTCTGCTAACTGCAAATATCCCAGGCACTTAATTAAGTGGCTGAGTAATGTATGAATGCTCACTTCTGCTTGTCATGCAGAACAAAGTGATGTATTTAGATTCCATGCACAATATGAAATTTAATGACACAGGCAACAGTAATTTAGAAAACCTTTTGTTTTTTTATTGCCCTTGTTTTTGCTTAGGCAATCTCCTTTTTTGTAAGTGTTTGGCTGCTGCAATGTTATAAAATTTTCTGTAAAAGCTGGCTCCTAGCTAAAGAATTTTCAGATTAAAATGTATTTTGTGTTATATGTTGCTAAATGCATATTATGTTGTTTACATCTCCCCCCCCCCCAATTTTTTAGAAAGAATATAGAAAAACCAAAACAGACCTCGATGAAATGTTCTTACTTGGCTTGGCATGGAATCTAATGTTAGCTCCAGTGAGTGTTTGAATGGACTAAATAGTGCACTGTAAGAGGTTTTACAAAGGGAAAGGAAAGAAGAAACAAATCAAGCTTTTTTTCTGGAGCTGACGGTTCCTGAAAGCTCCAGTGACTTTCTGTAGTCCTCCTGATCTCTTTATAGATTTTATAGCTCATATTCAGTCATCAAACCTCTCTGCTACTTCCCTGCTGTTCAGTAGTTTGCATGTATATTTTTCCCCAGGGTATAACATCAGTTTTTCCCTATCCTGAAATTTTTGCATTTGCCCTGATATTTTCTTGTGCTCACACAATCCTCTGTAGACTCRTAATCTGAACAAATGTGTGTGATTTTGTAAAAATCAGAGTAGCACATATGTACAGTAATTTGGACAGCTGTTTGAGTTGTCAGATTTTCATGTTATTGTCATGTATAACTAAATGAATTCATGTCCAACTGCTTTTGCTACTTCGGTTCATGCTCTAAAACTTGACTATCCCTTTAATTAGAGCTCTAACCATCTCTCTTGTCTGTAAATTCTCATTTAAATTGTCAGAGTATTTCCTCAAAAAATGTTCAGCTGTATTCTCGGCAAATTGCTATTCCTGAATAATGTCAGATTTGAAACAACTTGTATCTCCAATCAGTCTTTAAAAAATAAWTTTTTGCCAAATACCATCTAAATGGCACCATCCTACATTAAGTTTGGGATAAATTAAAATAATCATCTATATATTTTTTTCTTCTAAGGAGTAATATTTCCTACTAATATTTATATGACAGTATTTTTTATCATTCCCAGCAAGGCTCAGGACAGTACGAGCTACATGTTCTACTTAGATTTCTACTTGCCTTGGTAAGTAGTACTGCCCCACGAAAGGAGCATCCAAACATCTCTTCTGTCTCTTACAACTCCAAAACTATTATTTCCATTTTACAGAGAGGACCAAACTACCTAGTTTGGGAGTATGGTTTGTCTCATTTGTCTTTAGCTCTTTTACAAATTAGGCAAGCGTTATAAGCTGGTCATATGAGCAGCCCTTAGGTCAAATGGAAGATACAAGACGTTCCAGAATATGATTCATCTCAGTAAATTTGACACATATTTTAGGACGGGAGGAACTGCCCTCTGGAACTGCCTATCTCTCTCCACAGAAGCAGCCTGATGATTAACTAATTTAGACTAATGCTTTTTATATATAGCTATTTGGGCATCGCTTGTTTAWCACTGGTGTTACCAAATGTTTGAAGATGACTAAAAATAAGTGAGATGCATTCTAGCCTTCATGATGAATTGAGGCCAAAGAGGAGATGCGTAACTAAGGTAGAAATTATATGCAGAGACTTGTCGATGGACTGCATCCTGTCAGACAGTTAGAAACAAAYTGGCTGCCTCAGAGACTTTGCACTCTAACATAGCTGTCCTTAAACCTTGTCCATATACATGGCCTTTGGTCTTTGACCTCAGAGAATTTCCGTCAAGTCAACATAGCTAAACAGAAGAACAGTTTTCTTCCACTACTTGTTCTAAGCAATAGGTTAAAAATGCCTAAATAGACCAGCTAAATGAAGAGTGGAAGARCTTAGGTTTCATTTTGTATGGTATACAACCAGCTAAACAAAATGATTGAAAATTACTAATTAAATAATATTAGTTATGTTTTTAAAATATATTCACCAGAAGTGATGGGTTTGATGGATTTTAGGTTTTCTTATTTTGGGGTTTGGCCTTTCTTTGCATTACTCAGCCTCCTCTAAACCTTGACATAATTTTGGAAAATATTAAAAATCATGATCTACTTGCTTCTTTCTAGAAAAGCAAAGACAAAATATCCAACCCACATTTTTTTGTCTTGATCTCCACCACAAATTACTCATCTTTATTAGAAAAATGATGCAAGACTGTGAATATATTGCTGTAGAATTCTATGTAGTGAGAGTGTTACATATTTAATCCCAGTTCTATTTACCTAAAGAATCCCAGTTCTTGTATATCTCATCTGTTATTACAAGCTACCCTTTTCTATAAGCTTGTGTGATGATTTTTTACATATACTCATTCCCACAGCCTACTGTTTAATAATAGAATCAAACAAAAGTGTTCTAACCTTCCTGTCCTTTCTCATTACAAAGAATTAAGGCAAGCAACACCAATTACTTTTCAAGCTAATACAAAATTAAACCTGCATAAGAAAATATAAGGGTATATTTGGATCATAAAATATGAATCACTTTTTTGATCACATATTTTCTGTAGAACTTGATTCCTTTGAACATTTATATTCTTTCTTGAGTTAAAAGTTCCCTACCGCAGCTAGACTTCTTTCATAGCTGACTGTGAAACTCCTAACACAGTGAACTCACCAAAAGAATTATAAAAATCAGGGGCTCAGAAAATACCTGACAGGTCTAAGCTCAAGAATGGTCCATCCCAACAAGCAGGAAATCCAGCAAAGGCAGCAGAATGCCCTGCATGGATGAACAAGGAGCTCCTGGCAAAGCTCAAACATAAAAAGAAGGTGTACAAGAGGTTAAGGCAAGGGCAGGTGACCCAGCAGGAATATAGAGACACCAGAAGTATGCCAGAAATGGTCAGGAGAGCTAAAGCCCACCTGGAATTGAAGCTGGCAAGGAACATGAAAGGCAACAAGCCTTTGACAAGCACATAAGCAGGAAAGGGATGATAGGGAAAATGTGGATCCACTACTAAATGAGACAGGGGCCCTGGTGGCAAAGGACAGAGAAAACACAGATGTGCTGGATGCTTTCTTTGCCTCAGTCTTTGCTGGTAAGACTGTCCTTTAGGAATCCCAAGCCCCTGAGACCAGAGGGGAAGTGTGAAGTGATGAAGACTTCCCTTGGTGAAAGAGGATCATGTCAGGGAACAAACAAACTGGACAATACATAAGTCCATGGGCCCTCACAGGATCCATCCATGAATGCCAAGGGACCTGGACAGTATCACTGCACAACCCCTCTTGACTCCCTCTGAAAGGTCATGGAAATCAGGAGAGGTTCCTGACGAGTGGTAGCCTGATAGCCTTCTATGATGACTGGTTTCGTGGAGGGGAGCAAAGAGTAGTGGATGCTATTTACCTTCACTTTAGTAAAGTTTTTGACAAGACCTCCCATAACATCCTCACAGATGAGCTGATGAAGTGTGGGCTAGACAAATGGTCAGTGGGTTGGACTGATAACTGGCTGAAGCTCCAGGCATGCAGTCCATCGGTAGGCCATTCTCTAGTGGTGAACCCCAGGAGTTGATACTAGGGTATCAGCTATATATGTGTGTGTGTGTGTGTGTGTGTGTGTGTCTGTGTGTGTGTGTGTGTGTGTGTATGTATATGTGTATATATATGTATAGTTTTAATATATAAAGTTTTTATATATATATATACATATATATATAAAAAAAAACATATAGTGTTTAATATTTTCATGAATGACTTGGATGATGGGACAGAATGAACCCTCACCAGGTGTGCAAATGTTACAAAACATTTAGGAGTGCCTGATACACCAGATAGTTTCATGTGTATTTGGAGGGACCTGGACTGGCAGGAGAAATGGGCAGAAAGGGCTTTCATGAGGTTCAACAAAAGGAAATGCAAAGTCCCACGCCTTGGGAGGAATAACTTCATGCACCAGCATATGCTGAGGGTGGAGGTAGCTGGGCAGAAAAGGATCTGGGATTCCCAGGGGAAAAAAAGGCTGAACGTGGGCCAGGAATSCACCCTTGTGGCAAAGAAGGCCAATGGTGTCCTGGGTTGCATTAGGAAAAGTGTCGCCGGGGGTCAAGGGAGGTGTCTTTCCCCTCTAATCAGCACTAATGAGGCCACATCTGGAGTGCTGTATCCGGTTCTGGACTCCGCAGTATAAGAAAGTCATGGAATTACTTGAACAAATGACATTGAGACCATGGAGTCTTCATTCCTGAAGAAGTTCAAAGTCCAGTTGGACATGGTCTTGGGCAAGCTGCTCTGGTTGATCTTGCTTGAGCAGGAAGGGTTGGACCAGATGATCCCTAGAGGTCCCTTTCAACCCCAGCTACTCTGCGATTTTGCGATTCTGTGATTCTGTGACGGCACTCCTTGTAGGCATGGTTTTTTTTAAGTGCTCTGAGATTTTTTCACTACATTTACTTGAGCACTGCTAACTTGCATAATGAAGCCTTGAACTATTAGAGTTACAAGAAAGGTTAGATCTTGTTTTCAACCAAATCAGCACACTATTATGGCCTGATATCTGTGGATTTTCCCATCTATTTCTGACAATCTTAACTGACAGCTTCACTACAGGTAGGACATATTTTGTTATTTTGTTACATTTACCTCTGCAATGTCTAATCTTGGCAAATTTTTCAGGTACTGCTCCTTTAGTCACACTATATTCTAAAGTGGCACAGTGAACAGTTACATCGAGCTAACTGACCCCAAATGAGCTATTTTAGGTATTAAACCTGTACGTTAGCCTCATGCTCCAGAGGAGTTAATTTGTTCTGTTGGGAAGCACTGGGACAGATGAAGCGTTGTGCTAATAAGACTATCCTTTATCTGGTGGCTGATTTAGCATTTAAAACTAACTTGGATATCTCTGCACTGGACCTCACTGTGCCTTCAGGTAAATCTCTTTGGACTGACTGCCTGGGAAGTGCTGATGGGGGAGAAAACCACTAAAGAATATTTGTCCTTTCCTATGCAGTCAGCTGTTATGCACTGGAGGTGCTGTGATGGTTCAAACTTCTAAAATTACTTTGAGTTATAGAACCGTTGAATTCAGGTTGTCCACTAACTGTATCATTATTCATAAATTCATTTCTCTGACTTGTATACTGTATACTATCAGTGATTTTAATTACTTTCTTACTTTCCTGCTGCAAAGCTAAAAGTCTTCTTAGTTAACTAGAAGAGGTGGTTGCTATCTCGATTCGTTTTTCATGATTCAATTATTTATAATTTTGTTTTGTGTGAAGAATGTAACATTACTAATGTTACAGGAATGGCAATGGAATGGCATAGATGCAAACAGACATAGAAAAGGCTCCACTTGCACCATTATGCAGTTTTTTGCAAAAGGCACAACATGCCAAAATTAACTTTCATTATACTGTCATCAGTCAGATTAGATAGAACAATACTGCTTAAAAACATCATCCCATGACTATCCTAAATATATTCCTTTACACAGACATATACAAGCCTCAGAATGTCTAGCATGTGTAGAATTAAGATGCACAAATAACGATACAATGACTTTTATTTATGAAGATAGCCGCCTTTGGAATGATATAATTCTAGTAGGAGGGTGGCAGTTTATCTGCTCTATAAGACAGTGGATATTTACTTTGACAGCATGTAGTTATTCCTTTAACTGTGTATAGTCTTGACATAAAGGAAAAAAAAACACTATTAATTATATTTTATAACAAAATAGTAAATACAGTTATAGTGTATTTTGCTATATATTAACTATAGATTATCATATGCTTGATAAATATGTATCTATAATTTCTAAGAAAAACACAGACACACATATACTCCTTGGTTAGCAACTCCACCTAAACTGAAATAAGTAGGTGTGGTGCCACAACACGTAGCCTGCTCGCAATCTGGGTTTTAACTATCTTGAATAGCCATCTAAGGAAAGCTGTAGCTAGGGATAACATTATTTGAGCTAAGAAGGTTAACTAAGTATGTCAACATGTTATAGTCTCAGCTGCAATTGCAGTGAAAACATAACTTCAGTTAGTTGCAGGCAAATTTGCTTAGTAGAACCTGTCAGATAAAGGAATTTCTTCTACAACTCACCTTTGGAGTAAGTTTTGAATCCAGAAACACTGAAATATTTCATTACAATCACGCACAGTAGTCTTTTTTAATAGAAAAATATTAAAAATAATGTTAAACGTACTCAAAGATGTCTCAATATCTCTTCTTGTCCCATGTTATATAATTCTGCAAAATGAACAAAGAAGTTAGACTTGAAATTATTTGTTTGGATTTTTCTCCATGGAAAGGAATATCCAAATGGATACATTTCTGTAAGATATTCTGAATCTGATGACTACTAGGCTCACGTCAGTATGAACATTTATTTCGTAAGTCCTTATTGAACTATAGTGCATATTTCGGATTGATGCAACCACAGAATATCTAGGCCAATTTATAATCATAAACATTTTAAAATAATGCGTAATTTATCTGCTTATATATTTAAAAGCAGTTGTGAAAATGTGGTATAGCTGATAGCTGCAATTAAAAGAAAATAATGTAAAAATAACGAGGAAAATGTTGTATTCTGTTCCTTGAAGCATGTTCTCTMGTCTAACTGTACTTTACCTCTGCTGGCCAGAGAATCAGTGAACTGAAGCTGTCTGCCTTCAGGTGAAAAGCARAACAAACTCCTGAGCACAACATTAATCCTTAGCTTGTAAGAAAAGTGGTCGGAGTTGTAATACTATCTTGTACCTAGCCTTGAGTCTTTCAAGACTCAAGACAATCTTGGGATTTCGTAATTGTGATATTGAAAGAGGATGAGAAACTATTAATAAGAGTGAAAAGTGTTGCCTTTTTTCCTTTTCTGAGGAGTTCTTTCTTAGGGATCTGAGATATCTGCAAATTATTTATGCTACATATTCTTATAATCAACACATTAACCCAAGGCCAATCCAACATAAAAGCATAATTTGCTGTTTCCCAGTAGCAAAATTATCATGGAAAGTGCAAGCCTACACATAATCAGCCACAGAGAAAGTGCATTTGGAAAATTTCACATATAAAAAAATCTGGGAGGATTTCTCCAGTATTTTGGGAATCTTTTGATATATCCCAAAGTATATCTTGGGTTCTATATGCTTTGAACTCATGATCGGAGTAATCAAAGGTAGATTATTTTAGAGTTACTTAGGAAATAAGTTTGCTTCCTGCTGCTGAACTTACTCAATAGCATTAGAAAATCTTGCGGAATTTAATGAGGGGTGATCAGCAACTTTTCTAAAGGGAAGAGCTTTAGAATACGTGTGTATATATTAGCACATACAGTAAAGCTAGTCTAGTCCACCAGCACGATTGGGGGCAGGTGTAAAGTCTTGTTTAAAAATCTGCAGTGCAGCATCACTTGCTCCAGGAACTGAAAAGAAGGGGAAAAAAAAAAGTTCTGTTCATTTAATCTCTCACTCCTCTCCTTCATTTCCTCTTGTTTTTTTCTGCTGAAAACTTAATGGCGTGATTCTTTCAACTTTGAAGAAGGAATTATTTGCAATTGATAATACTATTGCAAATGGAAATGATCTAGGAACAGCAAATACTCTATTTTTTATTTATGCTTTAGATAAATAGATAAATATCAAATCCATTATGCTAGTGAATAAAACAGGCAAGCTAAAGTCAGAGGTAAAAGTAGCCTACTGTCTGCATATATATCTATACATAAAGCCATAGAAGCACTTAAGTAGATGTGTCACTTTACTTACATTAGGAAACCCATATTAACTTGATTGAAACGGCTCATGGTGGCCTGAAAGACCTAAAAATACCTGAAATTTTAGTTAGGCTGGCTTGGAAGCTAAGAATATTTTACTTTATGTCCTTTCTACATGCCAGGAGCATTCACTTCTTTATTTCCATGATGCAAGGACTAGTGAATGTACACACGTGTGTGTACATCTACGTGTGCGTAAACACACGCACTCTAGGAAAAGGATTCTCATAGGGTTGCAACCTGGTAGTACAATGAAGATATGTTTAATGTTTTGGACATTTCATAAAAGCTGACAAGCCTAATCCTGCTGAAAAGAGCACCCACATTCTCCGTGGTAAGGTTGATTACAATTTCTGTTAGCTTTTATCTGAAAAATGAAAAATAAAAGGATATTTCATTCCCATTACAAAAATAAGAATAATGTATTTAAAAGTTATAGGTAAAAGATTAGCTCAGTTTCTCATACTATGTGAGGCTTTCCAATGACTCCAGTTCTGTCTTCTATTTGTAAACTGAAGCGTATCTGTATGATGCTGTTTAAAAGCTTGTAGGGAGGAGGAGAAAAAACAATATTCTGGGAGGTTGCCTTTAACTGTAGTAAACATTGTTCAAGGCATTTGATAAAGGCCATGATGGCTTTGGAAGAATATGTGTCAAATATTGTTTTCTAAAAGGACATATGAMTTTTGTGAACTTTTAAAACCATTTTAATCTTAAACCAAGTAGACATTATTTTTAAAATACTGGATTTGGTTGGATGTGCTGGTGCAATAGGAAGACACTTCAAATCACCTCGATGTTTGCTTGCTAGCTGACGTTGACAGTTAAAGCATTTTTGTTCCTCTTCAAAAGCTATCGTAATAAACCAATATGTGGATACTCACAGGAAATGACTTTCCTTCCTCAATGCTGTAGTGGACAAAACAATCTATTTCTAAATAATAGAGAGACTTTGACCCCAGCCGAGTTCAAGATCATAGGCTAGTGAAGAGTTTTGTTTATATTCTAAATGGCTACACAGATTTATGTTTCTCAGCGTGACTTGGGTACACTCTTGCCTTTTCAGGAGACAGATCTACACCATACATGTTTTCATCAATAAGGATGGGAATTTCTCCTAACTTCCTGGCTGCATGAATGCAGTCCTGGAACTATTTGATTAAGCAAATTATTAACCTGATTTCTAGAACATTTCCTAAATATACAAGAAAACCTAGGGGGTTTATATGTGAAATTAATAGCATAGGCTTAAAAAATATCCACACTGACACAGAGATATACTTCATGTTGAATGACTACCCACGCTGGGGGCTGTTGCATTAATTCATTCGAGTTCCTCGTGAGTACCTACAATCAGTGAGACTGAATCAGGAGAAGTAACATCCAATTCTTTTTGGGTGGCCTAAATTATTATTACTAAAATCATTCTGATTAAGAAGCATCAGGTTAGACTTGAAATGTCGTGTTGGACCTGAAGAAGTAGTCCTGTTAGAATTGACACTAGTAGCAGGGTTAACTGCAGCCCCTAAACTCTAAGATATTATTACCTAGCCTTTAACCTCATTTTATCAAGCTGAATACCAGCTGAGCTCCCAGAAACTCTCAGGAAGTATAAAATAAGCCACTTAAATTTTGTGTTGGTTAAGAGGATTAAGGATACATTTAAAATCACTTTTAAAACAATTAGTTAGCTATTATTGTTCATATGGTGTTTTCTGTGGTCTTCTTAATCACATGAGCACAGAAAGCAATTTCACAGAACTGCCTTATTTTCACCTTCCATTGTACACGTATGGTAAGGTTTATTGCAGGAGAACAAAACCAACAGGACCGCTGCTCGGTTACAGGAGAGAGAAGAGCAGCTGAGCTATAATATTAATACACGGGGATAGCCATCCAGACACTCTAAAGGAGCATCTGATAAAGAAGGGAATAAAAGTGCTCAGGGCTCATCGTAAACAAAAAGGTGATGTCAACATATGGTTTCTATAAAGCACGTTGCATACATTTCAGAGTTCACCAGTCCTTCTGCAGAGCTGTTGCTATCACATAAAATTAAATACTAGAGATGTTAATATTTTGGCTGTTTTAAAAAAGTAGATGTTCTATGATTTACTTTTTATTCTTCCCTACTGGTAAATGATCCAGTGGCTTATCGTAGATGTTTATTGTTTTGGTCCCTTAGGTGGCCGTAAGCGCTGTAAATATTAATTTTCTTAATCACATTTTCTTTCATATATTTAAATATTAAATGTCATTTCCACAATCTCGCTTACTGTCAAGTCAGCTATTGAATTTTGCCTTATGTAACATAATTTTTAAAAAATTATATTGGAGCCTGCCACAAAGCCATCTGTTGACAAGTAATGTTGGATATAATATGTGGAGTAGAGTGCTAAACTTGTTCTTTTAACTAAACATTTGTGCTCAGATATTATCCTATCTAATATTAGCTCATTAACTTAAAAATGGCAGTCTGAGCTACAGTTGCTTTTTTTTTTTCAGTTTTATAAAGAGAGACATCTACTCTCAAAACTATTTATTGAGAAATTCTTTCTTTGCTGGTGGAATCAAGATTCTCTGATAGATATGTAGCTTCCTATCTGTCAGCAATGACTAGAAAATATTATATTTATCTGTGATCAGTGAAAAACTTCTGAAATAAGAATAAGAAGTAAGAACTATTTTCCCAAGGTAGGAATAAAATGATTTATGTTCTATCCCTGACTCTGGTACACCACAGAGACTGGTGGGGGGAACAACACTTAATAACATGCTTTTCTTGGTGTTCATTCAGTGTCAAGGATTATGGTGTCAAATGAGCAACTGATAGAAAAAAATAAAGAAATTAAGCAAGAATATATCTCCAGGGCCAAATAAGGTACATTTAGAAGTTTAAAAGCAAGTTACAAAGGGCATGATTAAATGGTTTACAAAACATCTGAACTCTTCCATTAAAGCGACTGACTGAAAATGCATACTTGGAAAATACTTTTTAGAACTTTACGGCTAATGCGTACGAGAAGGTACAGAGTTGAGTTTCATTCCTGTAGGATATCTTAGTATTGCAGAACTAATTATTCACCTTGATTACTCTATTCTTCATACAAAACAATATTTCATGCAGATCTATCAAGAAAACTTGTTTGGTTCATCTRTATTACAAAATTTCCTTCTATTAACATTATTACTTGAGCAAATTACCATTACAATACTATGTTGCTCTGTGAAATTTCCAAAATAGAAAATAAGGAGAARATAGATCTTAAAACAAGTAGATCTTGGCTGCTACTTGAAGCAGAAGGTTCCTTTGTACCTAAAAGCCTTGTAGTGAACATATCCTAAATTTGCTCACTTTTGGTGATGTTGAGTCTCCAGTCTTATCTATCTTATCCTTGAGTCCCGTCACAATCCACAAATCAAGTATWTTTTGGCCTTTTTTGCCTTTGGACTTTAAACACCGAACAATCCCAGAGAACACTTGCGGCAGCAGGCGCTCCAATAAACGGCGGTAATTCTCTGAGAACGGGGAGAATCGCTCCCTTTTTAACTTTCCAGTTGCCAGGTTAACAGTTTGAGACTACGGCTTTTCCAGTCTTTCCCGTTGGAGTCGCTCCACAGATCCCGGTCGATTCCCACAGACCTAAACCCGGGGCGTTAACTGGAGCGAGGTTTGGCGGGAGTCAAGCCCGTCACAGCACCCTCCTTCGCCAGCCACGGAGCCAGCCTCCCGCACCACCCTCCCCAGCCCGAGGCGTCCCCAGGAMGCCGAGGAAGAGCTCAGAACATCCTGCAGTCTGGGGACCGGCATTTTTAGCTAACACGTAGGATAGAACTGGATTGAATCCTTTCGGGTAAATGGTGAATCACCATCCACCATCATTCTTAAGAAAATGCTAATTCAGTGCTGTGGTTTCCACTGGTAGCAAGGTGCCCCAAAGCCAAGAAATTTAATACTGAATGTCGCAGCATTAAAGTGCTTTTGTGAATTTATTCCTGACCGTGAGTATTTAAAAAATGTTATTTGCTTCCACAGGTGGTAAAATTAAAAAATAATATGTTGAATAGTTTCTATATTAGTTTGTTATTAAGATTTATTTTTTTAGGAAACTRTTCATAAAACATTAACCGCTAGAATGATTTTTTTCCAGGAAGTTATTAACTAATAGGCACATGGAGCTATCATTGYAAATGTTTTGGAGTGTGTGCTGCAACACGTACTCTCAGGAGAGTTCGGAAGTAGACTAGGAAGCTATTTTCTTCTGAATTACGGCAGAAGCTACAGAAAGAAATAAAGAACAAAAAACAAGTTGTTTAACTTTAGATGCCTAAATACATGAGATATTCAATATTTTATACATGTTTTTAAAAGCAAAATAATTATAAAACAATAAAATAATTATTAGCCCAATATATCAGCTTGGCTTTTGTGACTAAAGAAGATATTATTGGAAAATATATCTAATAGATGGTTTATAACTCAATATTAGAGAAAAATTTCATTGGTAAGGTTAAAATTAAAGCATTAACTTTTTTTTAACTGCCCATTTGTGTGAATATATTGGGCACAGTATGAGTTCCAATATTATGCTCCATAGCTTTTATTTTATTATCTTCTTTTTTCCCACTATATAGAAACATTAGATCTAGCATCTTGACTTTCCTGAATAATTAAACTTCTAAAAGTAATGCACAAGATTTGGCACAAGGCATATCTTACTCCTGGGCCCAGTCACAAGGATTCCCTCTGCTTATGGAATRGGCAAAATCTTTGGAAAGATGTTAAATTAGGGACAGGATTAGTTCTGTCCCAACTGGTCAGACTGAATATTCAAATTGAACACCCCTATTTTCAATCTTTTTGGAGCCAGTTAATGGTGTTTCTACAGAGATGAGAAATGCCAAATAAAGATAAGGCTAGCCAACCTTTTCCAAGCTTGAAAAGAATAATTTATTATTATTGTTATTGTTATTATTATTAGGAAGACACATAATTGCATTTGTTTCTGTACATTCATTTCCCAGCAGGTGTCTCTATACCGCAGCTTTACTGAAAAAGAATGATGAAGCAGACTAATTGCATAAAAATATAAAAATAAATTAAAAAAAACAAAGAAAAAATAGGAGAATTAAACCTTCCTATAGCACTACACAATATATACATAAAAAGATATATAAAGAGCATCTTGTCTTATGAGTTTCTAGGTACAGTCATACACACATGTATACACAATCAAAATGGCTTTATTAACTATTGATTCTAACAAAAAAAGATGTTAAAATGATGCATTGAACAAGCAATGGTAAAAAACTAGAGTTTAAGTTTTTATATATCTTGGGAAGATCAATAACTTGTCTTACTTCCATATATATGAATATATAACCTGTTTAACAACTGCTGGAATTTATCTTCATCAGCATCTACATGAAATTATTAAAATCTCACAAAGATAATGTTGCAGCCTTTGCTGGGAATTTAAATGTAGAGGTTAATGAAGACTGCAGGAATCTTGAAGAACTGAGAGTAGAAAAGCACAAGTAATAAAAGAAAATTATGATTATAAGCAAGACTTCCAGGTTGTCTTGGCTCAGGGCAGACCAAAGTAACTTCATTTCACTTGCTACCAGATGCAAAAAAATTAACATTTTATCACTTAATTGGCAACATGTAATCTTTTTAGCCAAACAAAATTTATACTTTGATGAATCCCAGTTGTATTTCTGCACTGATCTAAGAGGAATGCAAAATCCTGACTTAACATATAAAAGGACTAGAATTCTGTTTTGCATTTGATTTTAATTGCAGATTTCATGCACCAGAACACTCCGAGATGAGTAACCGATGGTACTGAGAAGCCTCTGAAATCCCATGTATGATTCACAATYCAGAACTAAGCTTTTGCAAAGTTGCATTTTAAAAAGTCGTATCGTTCACAKAATCAATGTTTCAAGGTGAGTAAAAGCTAATACTCCCCAATTTGTCCATTAATCAGTAGTTCACTGAGTATTTGATAAGAGCTCAATGAGGCATAAGAAGGAACAACATGACAGGTTTTATTGATTATCTCGTAAAGAGGGTAAAGAAGTGACAGATGACTGCCCCAGTTAGACCTTTACAGCAAGCAGTTACACTATTCGTGGTACATTAGTTACAGCAATTTGTATTTTTGGCACAGGAACAGGAAGTGATATAATACCAGACAATATGTCACTTGCGTCAAATTTATTTCTTATTCAAAAGAAAACAGAAATCGATTGTAGTTTTTAAAAAAAATTAAATTAACGTGGGATTATATCATCATGGCTAGGATCAGACTCTGGTCTAGAATTCTGCATAAGGGACATTGCTTCTTGTACAACCTCGCGTACACGCATCGCATGGTGGTATTTATGTTCTTGGCTTCTRTGTTTCTTATTTATGGACTCTCACTGTTTTTTAATATTATTTATAAGGATTGTCTCAAATCCCAGTGAGTACTCAAATGTGAATCTATTCACTAGTCTTTAGCCATAAATCATTGTGTTGTTATTAGGGCTTTGCTGCCACATTAATTCTTAAACTTTAAACACTAGAGCAGAGAGTGGAACATGGGAAGTTAATGAGTCAGAGAAGACCTTTACCTCATAGTACTGTCAAAATCCAAAAGTTTAAAAGTCACGTTGGAGAAACAACATTCTGCAACAAGAACAAAGCCAATGCTATGAAGTACTGTAAGGGCGTCAGTGTAAAGCCCTCACCCAGAGACTGGATACTCATCTCTGAATATTTTTGCAACATTTCCTTTATGAACATTAACCATGCCRTCAGAATCTCTGCTTCCATCCCTCTCTCTGATATTTTGCAGCCCCGTGCCCCACTAAGAAATAGCGGTTTGTTCATTGTTGCCTATTCAAGCTTACAAGAAAAGTAGTTAGACCTGCAGAGAAAAGTTTATAGATGTTTAATCTGTTGATGTTGTAATGAAAAGTCTTCACCTCCTTCAAGATTCCCTCTAAAGGGAAAAGCCAAAGGCAAGGAAAGCAATATTGAGATTATTTTCACTTCGAATAAGGCTTCAGCAGAGCTCAGTGAATCTTGGTTCTTCAGCTGGTTCTTTGGTGCAAGGAAAAAAAGATTACTTAAGAGTGAAAGGGAACGGAAAGGAAAAAGAAAAAAAGGAGGGAGAAATCCTTGAGCTTCCTCTAGTTCCTTCTTTATATATCACTGCTTGCTGAAGTGCACATTAGCACTGGGATGAGGGCAAAGACACTCTGTTCTTTCAGATAATAGCTGCTTAGTACGGGTAGTGGTCAAGCTGGATATTGTTGGGCATCTTATCAAGTGGTCAAGTTGGCCTTAAGAACAAAGATGGAAAATACAGAAAGTTTCCTGATTTGSAGTTTTACTGTAGGGAATCTTTTCCTAAAAGTATTAACATGTCTGCTAGACTTTAAATGAATTTTCATCTGCTAATTACTTAGCTGGACCAAGGATCTAAATGTTTTAGAGTTCATATATGATTATAATTTCAATCTTTCACATGGTTATTTATCCTGGACATATTATATTGTTCCTTATTAATTTCCTTCCCAAAAGTATTGCCAGTGGGGGCAGTGATTTAAAGTGGAATTGTCTTATCTCATGAAATAACAGGATTTTTTTTCTTCCTTCAAGGACACCTGAAATGGTGAGTGTTCATTTGATAAAATTAGCTAGTAGTTGTCAATATAAGTTGGTTATAAGTTTCAAGATAAGCGAAAGAGAAACTGAGGAAAACAGTGATGTGAACTCAGTTGCACAGTAGATTTTATGACACCGAGCACTCTCTAAAAGGTGACTTATTTTGTTGTGCTGTCTTCTGATAGTTTTCCTTTTGCTGTGCTGAATAAAAGGGTAGGGTTTCTGTCTTAGTTGCACCAATACCCTTACAAGCCAGCACTTAGGAATATGCATGCCAAGTTCGTGCTTAAGTTGAGTATGTGCTGAAGTGCTTTTCTGAATCAGAGCCATAATTGCAGCAATTTATTTAGATCACCTTGTGCTTTCTTAAAGGAAAGCAAATCCCAGAAGGAATGGGATTAAAAAAGGCAAGCATTTGTTTCTTAGAATCTGTTCTTTATAGTAGAACTTGCTCCTGTCCTTTTTTAAATCCTGGCATGAGGAAGAGTAGTCACACTATGTAAATGATACTAAGTTGTAAATTCTATTAAAATGGCAGTGTTTTTGCTGCCATTGCTGCATATCCTTCTCTAAATGTTCCGTGCCACTACTAAGCCAAGGTGTTACAGTTTTGGAAAGTGTGACCTGGAAGTCAGCCAGTGAACAGTTAAAATTAACACCCTCCAGCACTCACCATTCTAGCCAAGTTCTCAAATATACCATCCACGGAAGAACGCAAAGCTGACGGGAGGTACTGAGTATCCCGGCTCGGTAGATGAGCTAGAGGGACGATGCGAGCTGGAACGACTGGCTGGCGGCGCTGGCAGCTGCATGGGATGTTCCCTCCGGGACAGTTTCTCATGGRTGTTCATTCTCCTTTGCCTTAGTTACTGTGTGAGCGACTGAGCTGCTGGACTTCTGTTTGCCAGAACACATCATCTTGTTCCGTCCTGCTGGTGAATAAGCAGGTGGTGGGGATGACACAATGCCAATTTAGAAAGCTGGCTAACAAGCAGGCTGGGGGCAACTCGACCTATTGGTATTGCAGAACATACAGTCATTACAGAAGCTAACACACCTCACCAGGCACTTCCAGAACTGCTTTTCAGCCCAGATTATCAGCCCTGGCTGACACAAATCCTGCGTCAAGTATCATGTGATGGCAGTGCATCTGAGCTGGTTCACAAAGAAAGGGGAAACAGAAAAGGCCAAGGGTGAAGAACAGTTGTTTTGTCATTGCATCATTTGCTGACCAGGATGCTTGGTAACTGTGTTTGTGAGGATTTTTTTTTCTTTTTAATAATACAAAGACATGAACTTTGAAAATAATGTAGAATATAGAGCTGTAAGGCAATTAACCCATACTGATGGAGCTCTCACTTGGTGCAGGACTTCCCATATGTACTTCTCTAGAGCTATACTACGTGCACTGGTAGTGGGCTACTTATACACGGAAATGGACCACCTCACATAGTTATCACAAAGAACCCTTTCACCCTGGGSAAAGGGAAAGACAATTTATGTTGCTTCATTCCCAAAATGRAGAACTGYATGTCATACAGATGACAGACAGGGATAGGTGCAAAGAGAAATAAYATTTCCTAGAACTAGAATCTTTTATGGGGTTTCCCTTCCTTTAGTTCCCTCTGAAACTCACTTTGAATTGAATGTCTAATTATTTTAGACCCTTTTGAAAATGTTGGTAGTCCCTTCCAGGGATTAAATCCACCACCGCTGTATTTCAAATGATGAATCTTCTTGGTCGAGCTGCTTAATCTACAGGAAGGTAAAACTGAAATATTGGAAAGCAGATAGATGGGAACTTAGCAAAATTGCAGAAAGAAATTAATTTGGCTTAATGCATTTGCTATTCCTCTGCTGGATTTGTAGAACTGTGAGGTGGCATAAGTAGGTACACAAGACCTTTGGGAGACTCAGTTACAAAAGAAATGTTAAAAAGCAAGTCACTGAGCCTAGTAGAATTTTAAACTTTGGCCTTTGCACCCAAAGCAAAGATAATGAGAACASTACTCTCATAAAAGTCAATGTTGAAACAAGATTGTTGTATGCCTTTGTTTCCCTTTTTTCTGATTTTGGCTATGTATGGTAACTGAGTCTGAGATTTGGCTGCTGTATCTGATAGCAGCAAAGTGGAGAAGAGAAAGCTTAATGTGAGCGTGCATAAGATGGGAAATATGAGGAGAGGGTCAGATCGGAGGGAAGTTTATCTTAAGTACCACGTCTTTGAAAGACAACACTTTGAAGTGTTTTCTCTAAATTTTTCAAAGGGATGGAGACTGAGAAAAGAGCAGGGGCTAACTAGAGGATAAATATAAGGAGGATAAGCCAGCTGGAAGATAAAGTTTTCTCTTTGTAGCAACTGTTTATGAGCCCTTTAAAATCTAGCCGATTAGATAGCAAGCACATCAGTTGAACTGCTAAACACTGCCCAAGTGCACTACTGTCTGCTGGTTATGTGAAATGATGGCTGCTCTGTGCTCTACACAGGTAGAATTATTAACAAAACGTTGGAGAATATTTATTAATAAAGAGCCCCCCAGAGTGCTTTTTATATTATATGAAGAGCAATCAATTTACCAACCACTGAAACGCAGYCATTGCTGCAGTGAAGCCCAGTAACGTTGCACAAGGCACAGCTAGGGCCRGAAACGGTTTAGCCAGCTGGAATTACAGGGGAATATAGCCAAAGAGAATGAGTTTCATATGAGACTAGGACTAGTACTCATGTAAGCCTGGGTATCAGCTCAGCAGTAGCAGAACACAATAATCATCAGCAAGATGGTTAGAACTAGAAAGAAAATAATAACAGTGTAAGCAAATAAGGAATAACTGGAAAGTTTCCAAATCTGAAGTTTTAAGTATACATTAAGAGCTTAATTTCCCAAAGATAATCTTCCAAACTATCTATTTACATATTCTGTCTTCACCTGGAGAAGAAAAACTAGACCCAAAGTCTAAACCTTTTTCACCACTATCTGAGAAGTAACTGACACAGTCTTGAAGAATGTGCATTAGCTGAGTTGACGTATGACAAAAGTGTAGATTTTGTATTAATTTTTCTTTCATTTTTCCTTTCCTCTTAGTCATCAAGCTTCATCCACAGTGACTTAAGYTGTCATGCTAATTGCCCTTCAGAACTCCCATCTTCTTTCTCCTCTTCAAGTTTATCTAGATATTTTCTACCACTGGTTACTATATTCAACATATATAATAAATTAACCAGACTTTCTCTCTGAAAAAAATGTCTAAATTTTTTGAAAAAGCCTGAGTTCAGTTTTGTGCCTAGGCATTAACACATATAAACTGTATGTTATTCATCTCCTGCCGGTGTTTCAACCCTAGCTCATCTTCTGGGGAGTACAGATTGCCTGGACATCAAACACTAATTCATTTGAAATTATCTTAAAGATCTGATTCATAAGAAGAACGTGCTGTTTGTAACAAGCAAAGTTATTATTATTTAATTTGATGTGTAAGTGAAGAAGGAAGACTCTGTCAAGGTGGTATTTTCTGCCTGTATATGTGATTTCATTTCAAATTTTGCTTTGACAGCTTTGTGGAGGTGGTAGAGCTTGAGCAAACTGTGAAAGATAATCTGATGCRTTTACTGGGAACAGGTTGCAACAATACTAACAATCAGGAAAGGATAAGAGGAAAACTCAGCATGAGGTTTGGTGGGAGAATAAGTTTTCTGATCTGTGAAATAATAGGACACATTATCAAACAAGAAGGAGGTATAGTATAGTACAAGTCAGACATATGGTTCAAATGAGCTCTTCAATTTTCTGTGCCCCAATTTGAACAAGTGTCTTTGCCACATTTATTTTATTCTCCTCTCACTTGGACTATCTCTATTTTGCAAACAGCGTAGGGAACAATTTTTCTGTGAAATCTGATAGACTTTCAGTGTCTTGTTTGGAATGCAGGTATAGCAGAATGACATAAAAGAAAACTGTAGTTTAAGGCATGAATTTTACCAGAGTAAGAATCCTGTGAAAAAAGGGACATTACGATGTCCTAAGATGGCATCTGTGTCTGTTTTAGCTATATTGTCTGGACAGTACAAAGAAAGGAAAATGGGGACATGTAGGTTACAATTTTTTACTTGATTAAGAGTATTCATGTTCAGTACATCATARTTCTTAGATTATTATCACTATTATGCTAAGTTATTGATGGAAAGGGAAATCCCAGTAGTAACCACAGCAACAGTGTTGCTAGGTATTTAGGTAACTGCATGCATGTTCACGTTTAGTTATTAATTAYAATTATTTTTAATTATAAGATAGTGAACCAAATATTTTCATGATCTTTAACAAGCAGTCCCTAATAATCAATATCCAAAGATACAGTCCAATATCRTTCGTGTTACAGTATCATGAGAATGTAAATACTCTGAAGACGGAGAAAAGTTCTCCCGCAATAAATTATGCCTACTTTTAAAACAACTTATCTATCTTTAGATTGTCCTGAGTTTTCTTCTAACTTTTCATGATATTTATTTTATTTGTTGTTACTTTATTGTCTTTTTACTCGTCTCTTTAAAAGCTTAGCTATAAAATTCCATGGAGTCAGCTCAGCCAGTTGTTTTCAGAATAAGGAAGATTGCCAAAATCTTTGACAAAGTTTGGCAAAGGTGAGATGTTCTTAATATGACTGTTCAGTATTATTTAAATATGACCTATTTGATTTTCACCAGCTTGTGAGTTTGTGTTTGTTAAGTAACAGAAAGTCTGAAAAATCGAGGCTGTTCACTAAAATGATGATTTCTTCCCATGCTTGCCCACTGTTCTATCCACATTTTTGGTTGTCACATCCTAAGCTGGCAGCTAAATTATCAACCACAGGTAGTAAATCATGTTTCAGTGTCTTGCCAAACGAGGAATGGAGGAAAATGCGGAAGATATAGCTCTGTGCCTTGTGGTTACGTTTCTGTGTCAGAGACCAGCATGGCACAATCGACATCTTCCTCGATCTGGTTGGGGGTTTGGAACATGTGTTGTCGTGACTGAACACAGCTGATGAGAGACAAGCAGAACGTGACTGCGAATGTTTTTTTCTCGAAGATGGTGTTGTTGGGTTGTTACTGAAGCATATGTAGGTAGGATGTGRATACTTGAAACACCCGCTGTCTGCATCTCCCATTCTTCCTTGCTGATGGCCTGGATTCCTGTCCATAATTTTTCAACTTCTTATGAACTTCTCTCATTACAATGCATTTTTTTATTGACAGTATCAATATTTTGAGGAACCTGCTTTTCAGAAGCCACTTCTTTGGTTTTGTTTCTGGAGCTTTAATATAAGATAGGGATTGACTGGGTTCTTCTGGGGGGCCCTGTTATGAGAACAGTAACTTATTCCCATGTGTGTCGCTAGCAAAATCTATACAAGTGAAGCCTTCACTTCACATTTCCACCTTTATCCAAGCTTAGCAAAGCAGCTGCACAAAGCAGTTCAGTCAGCATCACAATTATGTTGTAATATCGTTATGTGTTTTGGTGATATATATTTCAAATATCTTTAAGCAAGTTTCAACAGTGCTGCTGCTGAGCTCATTCATGAGAGAGTAAAAACTTATACTACCTGCACATATCTGTTTTCTGTTTCAGAAAGAGGGACTTGAAAGTCCACTGACATTTCTTTAATATTATCATAATAATTTTTCTCACAACTGTGTTTGCTTTCAACTTGAGCTGAATGTCAGTGAGATTGTAGGAAAGATATGGGCAAAAGGTCTCATGCTGAATTCTCAGGGCTTTGGGTTGGGATTGCTRCGCAGTTTTCTCAAGGTAATGCATTTAATGCTATGGCCCTCTCTTCCCCTGTCCTGCATTCTGGTGGCGTATTCGCGTCGATAAAAGAAGCTGTGCCTTACTAACGCAAATTCCACTATGCCAAGC
This sequence comes from Rhea americana, assembly GCF_003343005.1. Classification (NCBI taxonomy): domain Eukaryota; kingdom Metazoa; phylum Chordata; class Aves; order Rheiformes; family Rheidae; genus Rhea; species Rhea americana. The sequence continues at coordinate 1,865,370 of NW_028185927.1, forward strand.
ACTAAAATAGAGCTTTGCAAGTTTTCTGGGAGCTGTTTCTGAATCTGAGCAAAAGTCCAACTTATTGACCATCGTGTCCAYGAGCAGACAATCACTTCAGGCTACGATGGCTTCTGGTTCAAGTGAATTAACAGAACGAGAGAACTAGAGAAGCGGATTTTGGTACCCTTTGCTACAGGATTTTCATTTTGTACTTTTTGATGTTTCAGATTAGGATACAAAACATTCAGCAGATAATATCACACCCTTTTCATTGAATTCATTAAGACAAATTGCTAACAAATAGGAGYAGAGAACTAATTAAAAGCATGCCACAAAACATAGAAGAGGGAAGAMATAAGATGGATGGAAACTGTAGTGCAACACCAACAGCCACAAGAAGGCAAAAACTAAAGGGCAAAAAGGTCACCGAACAAATATTTTTAATAACGCTTTATTTGAAATTCCATCAGTTACACATTATTAGCTCTGCTATGCTGCAGAAACACAGGAGGGAGAATATGAACTGCCTTATTTATAATACAGCAAACCACAGCTCCTCCAGGGTGTATATCATCCAAACAATTTTATTTTGAAACTCACTGCTACATTTCCTGAATGTCAGCACCTTGTTGCCCTACCAGCTGGATTGGTACAAAAGATCTCGCTATTAATATAATTCAATTATCCTTGGGGTTATTGGCCTGACTTCATGATCTTCCTTTCAGCTGAAGGAGCCCAATCCTGCACAAGTAAAAGCTAATAACTTCAACAGGGATAGGATAGCACTTTAAGCAAATAACCCTCTCCACAGGTCATTAACTCTTCCACAGTGCTAAACATCACAGCATTGCTATAAAAGGCATAATATCAAACATTACATGTAATTAATGGCTTAATAAATGCACTGCATGCTTAAAGGTGGGGTTTTTTTTAAAAGATATTTCCCTCTGAATTTGGCCATGCTAATTTTATGTGAGTAATCTTCAATTGCCTCAAAATACTGCTGAAATAAAATTCTAATCCCAACCTCCACAACAAATTCCCCCTTGTACTTTACGGCAGTTCCAACTATTGCAGCCCTAAAGGGGATTTAGTGAAATAATTACAGTTATATTAAAGCAAGGGTTATATTTCCTTCTGGGAACATTACTTGGCCCACAATCACTAAAAAGTGAGAATTTAAATAAGGAATGTCAAGCACATTTTCAAGTTCTGTTTTTCAGGCTATTATTTAAATGATGAAAAAACCCCTAGAATACTGTATATACATAGTAGAGTAAAATGATATTCCTAATGGGAACTTCGTGTTTATATCGGTTTTCATTCCTGTTAATATCCTTGACAGACAGTTTCTATTCCATTAGCCTTTCTTAGATGTTAGGCATGTGCTAACTTGCTCACACTTTTGTAGAGAAAACCAGCTTTTCTTTTTCTATTTGCAGGAAAAACAAATTCTTCCTGAACTATAACAAAAAATATGAAAAATGCAAACCTAACAAAACTGGTAATAAAATTGTTTGTAAAGAACATAACTGAACTGGTTTAATAAGAAAAAAATGAGATGATGTTTTAAAAATGTTGTGAAGTTGAACAAATATGATACACTTATTTTAAGCATATGTGCACACTATTTGAACACCTTTGTAAATGAAAGGTATACCGAATGGATATTAAATTTAAAAAAATAAAACAGATCAAAGGAAATTAAGTCACTCAAGTAAGAATTCTAAAAATGTATCTGAAGGAGCAAGTAAGTATCTAATTTTCATATAAGTTGGTGGAATCTAGTGACCTGGGCTCTGAAGAACCTACCAGGCTCATCTTTTCCACCACATTTTGTTCACCCAGGAAAAGGTGTACACTTATAGGGTCAATATTTTAAATTAATAATTATGTTTAGGGCTTGTTTGTGATATTTGAGCTAGATAGTTATTATTGTTTACACTAATCATCTGGCACTATTCCAGGAGAGCTTAATGGGAGGAACCACTACAGTTAGCTGGAGCTGGTGATCCTACCACGATTTAAACGTCTCAGGAAGCAATAAAGGCTTATGACAAAGCATCAGGTAAGCACTGTATAAGAATTTGAAACTTTTTTAGGTTGCAAGACTTTGTAGCTCAGACTGAGAAAAAAGATGAGACAGATCTAGGATTTAGGGACAGAGTAAAGGCTTTATAAGGTTTTTCTTTCAGTCACAGGGAAAAAAAGAAAGAAAAAAAGTATGCGCATGATTGAGCCAAGCTGCAAAAGGTACAGCCAGCGCCTTGCCTGGCTCATTTAATTGCTTCTGTGCCAAAGTTCCAGCGAGGGGCGCTGGGAATACCGTCTGTCTCCTGTCTTAATAATTAAGGCTCTCTGCCACATACAGCTTAAAGAACTTCCCATGTGTGTATAAAACTTGCCCTCTAGAAGTATCTGTGTGTGCAACCTTAAATATGTTTTCTATGAGCATTAGTGCAGGTGAGACTAGACTTCTGGAATGATCTAASAAAGCCGACACAAGAAAACATTTTCTGAAGGAAATTATTATTATTATTATTATTAAATGGATTCCAATCGTTGCATTATTAACAAAGCTGTATTTGGCTAGCTTTGCTCTTGAGTAAACTTCATCCAAAAACTGTGAAGTGTACGAAGCTGTTTTTTATTATTATTTAAACAATTATCTATAAAGCTAAGCGCACAGATCTTACAATGGAAGATTATGCAGAAAATGATTATTAGAAATTCAAAGCTGAGCAAGTGTGAGATAGATGCAGAAAGCAAAACATCATGTAAGAGGCTTTGGGGAATGCAGAGATAAAATGACATCTGAACAGCAGGGACCTGATTCAAAACCCATTAAAGTCAACATCAGTTTTGGACTCAGGCCTAAGAGAATAAAAAACAATATCTTATTAAAAATCCATATTTCCTATACTGCAATGTCTTTTATCATTCTGTATTTTCTATTTTAATAAGCTATTAATTCTCAGATACTCTATTATTCATTGAAATAATTAATAATATAAAGTAGTGGCACAGTCAAGAGATGACTAGGAGAAGGAATGCAGTACTYTGCAATTGAATCAAGTTGTAGCTGGCCCTCATCTCTCTGTAATTTTTCCACTAAACTGTGATTCTTATCTTTCCTAGTATTTTACCAACTATGTGGTTTGGACAACAGCAAAGAGATGATACTTATAAGGTATAGGTGACATTACATATCGAATTTATTTGGAAAAGGAGGATACTATAATAATATCCAGAAAAAAAAAMCAATTTTTAGTAGAATATAGTACTCTTTGCATATAAAAGCAACATAAGAGGAAGATTTCCTCTTTTTATTTTCTTTTTTCTACCTACAAGGTCATTGATACCTAAGTTTTTCAGACCCAGGTAATGGCTCAGGATATGATACTTGTGGTACAGGGTACATAAATGACAAACTTTACAGTATAGATCTGTTTACATGGTAAAACAGAAGAACAGAGTGATTAAAGACTTTTTTAAAGCTTTTTTGTAATGACAGCAGGGCCTTTAAATATCTAGGAAAAGTTTAAAGAAAAGTCCCTGAAAAAAAATACAGAACCATCTCAGCACAGATAGATAGTTTGTATAAGGTATAAGTTTTCTGTACTGGAATGTGTTTGCTTTGCATAAAAATAATTACATTTTACAAACACACATTCAAGGTACTTCCAACATATGTTAATAGTGAARAATATAAAAACATATGTTTATGATGTTTAAAATATTATGGTGCTTTATTATTGTGGCCAGATACTCTATGTATATAACATGTTAATACGCTTAGTTATCTGTAAATAAATGAACAAAATATGAGTAGTTAAAGTCATACCACAAGTATGAAGATGGACCCTGAGGGAATCTGTATAGAATGTGTTCAGTTCCTTGGAGGACTTACTGAAACTTTCTTAAGTGCTTCCAGAGGACACTTAGCTCATCCTCCTGCCTTAATGTCAGCTGTGCTTATGACATTTCTGATGTCTTTGGCCTGATCTTTARGCATCCAGTGAAAGAAATTCCATAATACCTGGTAGGTCACAAGAGCTTATAGTAATTGTCTCTCTAAAGTTTCTCGCTGTTAAGTACTGTGCCCATGCCTATCAGGCCAATTTTTGGCTTGCAAATTGTCCCTAAGCATTTCATGATTTGCTACACTTTTCACAGTCTATAAACTGTCTGAGAAACAATGYTTATGGAACTATGCATTTAAATTAATATTTCATAGCAAATAATCAAAGCATGATTTAAATGAATTGTGTGTTTTCATTGAAGACATCATTTTTTTCTGCTCCCCTCCATGAATAAGCTTAATCTTAACAGGCAAGAGCCTTGCTGGGGYTTGACTTTTTGATCTACAAAAAGACATGACAATGCACTCTGAGTAGCCCAGTGGAATATATCAGACTGTACTTATCTTCCRTATACGAAAAGGATTTGAAAATTTTGGAGTGTAGATAACATTTTCTACATTATCTGACTTGATTTTTTAATGATTTTTAGACATTCCAAGATATCGACAGATGTAAAGCAGAATTTGCAACAGCAACTAAAAGTTCATTGAAAATGACAGTTTGGGTGTCAAAGTCCACTCAAGAGGCAGGTATATTTACCTCTTAAATTGCATATATATCTTGAAAAATATGGCTGTAATGTACTTTTAAAAGTAGGGCATAGCTTCTTAAATACTAATAGTATCTGAAAAACCTTAAAGTACTCTTTTGTAACTTGATTTCTCACATTGATATTACTTTCAGAGCTAGTCAGCCTCTAATTGAAAATGCAAAGCATAGTTCAAAGTGTCAAGACCTCTAAAATGTTAATGTTGATAAAATAGTCTACTTTGTCCGAAAACTGTTATGACCTGACATTGTACTGTAACAAAATGAGAAATCGGAGATTAACATCTTTTTTATTTTGCCGTAAAGGTTGCCAGAAAGAAAAAAAAAAAAAAAAAAAAAAAAAAAAAAAAAAGAAAGAAAAAGAAAATTAGAAAAAAAGCAGTTTTGGAATTGTATAGGAAGAAATGAGAATTGTATTTATGCTTTCCGACATAATGCACACTGATATAAAAGTTTATATGCAATTACCTATTTATTTTTAGTTCTTACACAAGCTTGAAGATATTTTATATTGTAATACTCTTTCAGCTACCGTCAGTCAGTACAGGTAAAACATCTCAAGAAACATTTGAGATTATCTAGAAGAATGTGCTACTTTACTGTGACATATAGTTTTTAGATAGTTATACAGTTACTGTAAGATTTTCTTCCTTTGTAGAGATACTTTTCTTATTTCTGTGAGGTTCTTAAAAGTCTATTAGACAGGACTATTTCTTTATTATTTATATGTTATAACATTTACATGTTAAAAATCAGTATAAAATTTTAAAGATATGGTTATGCTTGCTTAAACTTTGGGGAAACAACCTGATTTAGGGTAGAAAAATATTGTAAAGTTATTTACTTATATCCAGTTCAGTTTTCTTTAATATGCTAAAAAATTGCACAATGCAGGGTCAGGTTTCACCACCGCCCATATTTGACATGGAGTTTTACCATTGCTTTGAGTAGGAGTACAAATCAGCTAATTCATAATAAACAACACTCGAAAACCTCTTTCCTACAAAAGYGGAAACCATTTCAAATTGTGACTGAAGAACTCTTACAATCACAGTACTATTCTTCGCGGAGACCAGGTGAGAAGGACACTCTATGGCTTAGCAACATAACTAGCTCATCTCTCACGCAGCCAAAGTCTTAATGATATGATAGATTCCAAGTGACTACTGTTCCAGCCAAAATTATTAACATTCTGGACTGGCATGGAGACTCCCATTCATTTACTACAACAGTGTTCCACTTCTTTTTGAGCTGAAACAGGTACATTCATGAAGGCAATGAACTGTAAAGTACCAGCTAAGCTGACTAAGTAGCATACTGTAAACAAAATTCTTCCCCTTTGATTCCCTCACTGGCTACCGAATAAAGAAACTGCAAGGATTTGAATRTGCATTTATTTCCACCCTATGTTATATAAACCATACGTATGATTCTGAGAGGTGACAACCTAGAAAAGAGAGAGAAAAAAAATATTTGATGATTTTGCTGTAGCAAATCGCGGGTAACGTGCCATTTCATTCTGAAGAACGCAGCCTGCACCCTATCACACACGTCCTGCCTGAAGTCACAGGGCTGCCGCATCTCGGCGTTAGTAYACAGCTCACACAGTATGTAGAGCTGCAGCTTGTTTGCTACAGGCCAGCGATACTAGATACTAGAAATTGAAATCTGGTTGTCTTTTGTCCATATGCTCTGAACAAAACCAGAAATAAATATACAGTAACACATTTACAGTAAAGTTCTACMGTAGTTTGAAAATAGACATATTAATCCTATTTCTTCAAAAAGCTATCCAAAGCTATGCTTTCTGGTGTTTACTCTTTTTTTTAGGTATTTGTCATAAAATGACRTGTTTTTCTGTATGAATGGGCATACAGTAGTACAGCTGATGCAGTTATGATAATATAACCACCCTGCTATGATGTGTAATCAAAATGTATAAACCATAATCAGTTAAATCTTCATGCTACTGGTGTCAACAAAGTTTTCTATGATACTTCCTGTATGTATTCGTGTCCATTCGTGTCCACAAAGGAAGGGAGAGTACATCTAAAATTAAAAAGACAGTGTAAAATTAATGAACTTTATCAGGAGAAGATGCTAAGTGTACTAATAAAGCAAARCTTACACCGCATTTTCCAGCCATTTTGAAAGGTTTGCTGATAAGATTTTAAATCAAGTGATGTCAGAGCAGAGTGACCCAATCTTCTCCCACCCATAACACAGGTCATGGAACGTTACCCAGCAAAACTTGCCTCAGCCTCAAACTTTTTGTTTCAATGAAAGTACATGYATTAGAAAAAAATATCAATTTCTGATTTAAGTTTTCTAATGATAAAACGCATTGATTCATTTTTCTATAGTTAATCACCCTAACTAAAATGAGCAATTTGTTTCTAGGTGAATTTACTTTCTCAACTTAAAKCTATGTTTCTAACAGAACACAATATAATAAGATGTAGAAAACAATCTCCTTCCCTTACACGGGTCCCTGCAGATCCCTAGGCTATAATTGCATTTGTAATATTTGGAAAGTTTAACAAGCAATTTAACAGATACAAATGCTGGYTATCAGCATACTTTATCAGACAGGTGGCAGTTGGTCAGGAAGTCTACCATTAGCTCAGTGAAGTTAGTTTTCCTTTAGAGAAGTTAGTTTTCCCGCAACATCGTCGAGGAGGGATGGATTCTATCAGGGATTTGACRATTTTGTGTTGTCCTCACAGAAGACACGAGCAGAAAAGATCCACCTCTCTTCACCRACCCATATCTGAAGTCTGAACATCTTTTTCCTGCTGACATATATAACCAGTCATCGCACTTCATATTCTTAATCTGAAACCTATCACAATCATCTCATTGATTCAYGACTTTGGGGAAGAGGAAACATATATGCACATATACTTATATTTCTATATGTATAGTTAGTCTAATTATTTGTAAACTCACTGCCTCTTACAAAAYAGATGAACCAGAAACTAGTTAACAATTAATGAGTATAGTTCCTACAGCCACCTAGCAAGGCATCTCTTATCTTCTGAGGCATAGAGTATACTCTCCCTACACTAAACACAGGCTTTATTAATTCTGTTTTCTATACGCTTTATAATGAATCTAGGCAGGAGGTTTGGGATTAATTCACCTAACTTTAGACTTCTAATAAYTGTCTACAWGTAACCTGTTCTCCAGAGTTCCCTCCCATTTACAGTCAATGGAGAGAGATAAATACTTTTGCAAGTACCYGATATTTTAGGGTAGGATGGATCATATTCCCCAAATTCCTATTCCTCTTAACAAATTATAGAGCAAATATAGTCCTYGATCTTAAATCCCAACCAAGGTCTTTTTCAGTTATTGTCTAGGAGTTATCATAGCATACAGTTTAATAATAATAAAGATGTCATTTTTTTCTTTCTGTAGTCCTCAGCATTGATAAAGTCCACAGTTATCAATGTGTTTCACTTTCTTTAGTTTTTTGAAGAATAGTGAAACTGTTGCTCAGATATGCAAATACAAAATTATATAATATATCATAAACACTTTGCCATGGCATGAAAAAGAAGTTTCTAGCCAAGGGTGATATTGATTGAGGGTGTTGTTTTGAAGGCCAGTCAATRTCTTAATCCTTGCAACTGAAGCTATAGATTTACAAATTGGGTTATGCAGCAGATTCTGATTGTGACGTTAGAATTAAAGATACAATTGCAAAGATTGGTGGTACTCCTGATAGATTTCTTACAGTATGTATGCTTTCCTGAATATATGCAGTATAAATAACATCTCAGCCCCCACTTCCTGCTTCTACGCAGCCTGTTTATCTGCATTTTGTGATACCTACCTTACTTTTGGATGTATTTCTGTCTGTGATGCACAGTCCCAACAGTCTTCAATAACTATTTGAACACCACTGCTGACAGAAAATACCGATAAAAATTATACTCTCTTTTAAAACTTTGTATTAAGAATATAAACAAAAAAAGAATCCCAAAACACTAACACTTACATTTTTAGGGAARAGTAACATATCAGAAATATTTCCAAAAGATTCATCATTTGGGAGCTCAGTGTAGAACTTGKCATATTTTCCTATTGTAGCAGCTGAAAAGCCTTTAGTTTAATCTGCAGGCTTTTCCCCTCCACAACCTTTCTACAGGAGATAAGAATGCCRTAGTTAACATTATATTTATGACTTTCTAATGAGATTTAACATATTGTAAATTGTGGGTGGGAGGAAATTACTGAATTAAAAGATTGAAGAGAAAAAGCTACATGTTAAAAATACTTTCTTTTTATTTTATAATTTTTTATTATCATGACCRTATCACAGAATCAGTAAGGATGGAAGGGACCTCTAGTCCAACCTCCCCGCTCAGCAGRGTCACCTACAGCATGGTAGACAGGGYTGCRTCCAGGCGGGCCTTGAAGATCTCCAGAGAAGGAGACTCCACAGCCTCTCTGGGCAACCTGGTCCAGGGCTCCGTCACTCTCACAGGGAAGAAATTCCCCCTCACGGTCAGGCAGAACTTCCTGTGCTTCAGTTTCTGCCCGTTGCCTCTTGTCCTGTCACATAGGACAACTGAAAAGAGTTTGTCCCCGTCCCCTTGACACCCTCCCTTCAGGTACTTGTCCACATTGGTAAGATCCCCCCTCAGWCTTCTCTTCCCCAGGCTGAAGAGGCCCAGCTCTCGCAGCCGTTCCTCATAGGGCAGGTGCTCCAGCCCTCTGATCATCTTCGTAGCCCTACGCTGGACTCTCTCCAGTAGCTCTATGCCTCTCTTGTCCTGGGGAGCCCAGAACTGGACACAGTACTCGAGATGAGGCCTCCCCAGGGGTGAGCAGAGGGGCAGGATCACCTCCCTCGACCTGCTGGCAACACTCTTCCTAATGCACCCCAGGAGACCATTGGCCTTCTTGCCACGAGGGCACATTGCTGGCTCATGGTCWATCTGTCATCCACCAGCACTGCCAGGTCCTTCTCTGCAGAGCTGCTCTCCAGTAGGGTCCTATGGAGTTCACTGTTGTAGTGTTACATTGCTATTTTAAACTACCTAATAATAATTGGCCTCTGAAAAAGCAAATTAACATTTTGATGCAGGGCTAAGTCAAATTAACCAAGGAATGATAGGGTTAATTTGAGCCACAATGTAAATCCAAGRATAGCTACAAATAATAAAACACAGTACTGGTTTTATGGGCATTAGATCTGATAGGTGCGGAGCTCATTCACATTCATAACTAGTTACAGATTTAGTCCCCCAAAACATCATTTTGGATTAGTTTTGTTACCACGTGGTATAAAAAATCATGAGCTACATATCATAAGGCAGGGCAAATTAAATATTTGGATGTTGCTGCTGTTGTTTTCTAAAGTGCTATTAATTCAATTTATATAAAATATGATATATGAAGTCAGTAGCATTCAACTTCATTCAATATTTTTGCGACAGGCTTCTGAGGAATTTGAAAAGCAGAGCAATCTTTCATCTGCYAGCTGAGTTTCTTATATGGGTGTGAAACAAAGATCCATAACCTTTCATGGCTTCCTTGGGCTTAAGAAAGAGTGGAAAGCCTCTGTTCTTTCTATCAGAGAGTAATTAGAGAATTTAATTTGATTCTTGTCCTGAAGATCACCRAAATCATAGTTTCTCATATGTGTAATTTCACAGCGTATACTGCTGGGCATTTGTTAGGGTAAATTTTAGAGGTTTGTTATTCTGTTTTGCTAAAATATGTGGAATACCAAGCTGAATAGAAATTAGAGTAGAACTGATAAATAGACCAAAGGTTTGCTTGATGAGAGAGAATTTCAGCTTGTCTAAGGGCAGACAATGAGGGCACAGCTGTAAACGCYGACACTGAAACAGTCGTGAAAGCAAAGACTCTCTCTGGGTAGGCTGGACTGAATCACTCGGAGACATACCAGGTGCGAGACTCCAGAGCAATTCAAGAGGGAATCATAGTGGGAATAAAAGGCTAAAAAATAAGATGAAGCAGAATTGCATAGATCTGAGAAAATTAGCATGAAAATGTGAAGAAAGTATTCAGTAATATTTGAAAAGCATCTCCCAGGACTTCTGAACAGAAAAAGAAAAAAAACATTTTTGAAACAGTCATGATATCTTTCATTATGCACTAAAGTTATACCAGCATAACAACATTAATTTAGTAAAGCCCTTTCCCTTCATCCTAGTTATACTGTTAAAAATATGGAAGTCACCCCTGTAAGAGAAATTCACATATACAAGGGTTTGTGACAACGTAATTCATGCTGCTTGAAAGAATACCATAGCTCTGAACCAAATATGCAAAGTTCTCCAAAATTAGTGCACTGGCCATGTTTCAGAGCAGAARGTTTGCCTGATGCAAAAACACACAGGCTGGTTTTGTACAAACTATCTTACAAACAGAAGCACTGCTGAGGGTGGTAGAGAAGTAGGAACTGTTTGACTGCTATCAATTTCTGCTAAACATTAATTTTCTTTGGAGAAACCAGAACATTGATCTTCCTTCTACCTTCATTTCCAGTCCCAGAGACTATGAATCTTGAATTCTTGAACTGTAGAAAGTATTGCATATGTAAAAGTATATAGAAGCGTTCCTTTTTAAGATATGTAAATCTTGGGAAGAGACGTGCATCATTTCTTACTAGATAGCTTCTGCTGGCAGMTGTTTTTAAATTGTTCAGATTTAGAGTATTCCAATGTATATATCACCTCCCAGACATTATACTGAAATCTTATACACTTACTTGAAGGACATAGATTCYACTCTAGAAGTCTACTCTTTCAGACTGGTTAGCTGTAATTTTTAATTAAGCATGTAATCCAAAAAATGGACATAAATACCAAAATGAACTTTCACATGAATGCAATGAGTCTCTAAATGTGGTTATTAGTATGCTAAGGCTCCATACTGGCTTTGATAAAGAAGTGTGAACTAAGTGACTCAGCTCTCAAGATATCTGTAATTCTTGACAGACAAAACATGTTTGAAGGTATGCCTTGGTTCATAAAATTTTTTTGGACTTGTGACAGCAAAGTACCTCATGTATRTTCCAGCCCAATGTTGACTTAGACACATTTAAAATAAAGAGAATTGGACTGGAAATCACATTTGTTCTTTTAACAAAATAATTTGTTAGTGGCGAAGAATTGAATTTCATTTAAGRCTTTAATTATCTTTATTTGTCTTTTACTTGTTTTACAATTGTCAAATTGAGAAGTTCAATGTGAGTAGTGAAGTACTATTTAAAAGTAGCCAGGAGCTAACTCTATCTTAAGGTTATGCAAATTTATTTTACATAAATCCTGGTACAAAGTTTTGCTTTATTGCCATTGAATTATATTCATAACTTTAAATATAAACAWGTAGGGTTCATTAATGTTGGATCTGTGATCTTCACTAATAGCAAAATTTGAATTTATRTGTGATGTTTTAACACACACACATGAGTAATTACAGGCTCATTGCAGCCATCTATGTAACGTACACTTTGCWTAGGCATCACTGTTACAATCTGTAAAAACATCAGCAGTTTGTGATGACAACAGATGGCGTAGGAACTGACCATCAAGGTTGGCATGCATCTGCTGCCTGCTGATGGCTAGACTTAGCAGACGATGTCTCATTGATGRATGAGATATGGCACTAATACAGTTTTATTCACTAGGACTAAAGAGCTAATAATGGACTAATAACATGTGCTATTATTTCCTCAAGTGTTATGTAAATAGTTATGACTTTTATTCGGGCATGTATATTGGACTATAGAACTCATTACAGGCTTTKGTTCTTCAGTTCCCTTAAATGCAGAGTGATGTCTTTAGACAATTTGCTACAAGAGTAACTTTATTTTAATTATAATTTTTATGCCATTATCACTAACTGCTACTGCTGTTAGCTAATGTCCTCAGCATATCATTGTGCAAGAAAGCATCTGGTAATGTTTGATGCTCTTCTCCATGATGAAGTTGTCTATTGAGTAAACTGTACATTTTTGTAAAGTAGAAGATTTCTTATTCTGACTAATTTAATTTAGCTAATCCCTCATATTAATTATCAGTAGTAATTATCTTCTAGCTTATCTATATAACAGATCCTAGATTTGTATTGACCATTAGTGGTCATCTATGGCATCTATACCATTCAGCAGCTATAGGAATCAGCCTATCTTTACTCAGTAAAGTCTTTCTTATTGCAAAAATTTAACTAAACTTTTTTTGACAGCTTGTATAAAAATTCTCAGTATTTGGGTATCTAATATTGCATTGCACTACTGGATAAATTATTTACAACTATATTAACAGGTATTTTACTTTACCTTTCGTTTTACTCTAGGGGAAATACTGTTTTTAACACATACAACCAAAAAAATCTCTATATTACTAGGTTAGTAAAAGTTTTTGTTAGTAGACAGGTGCTATAATGCCCACTCYGAGGCTTCTGCTCTAATAAAAACAACCAGCTTTGGCAAATCAACAATGTTTTCAGTACCTTCTGGACCTACTGGTAGGCAGACCTTTATTTTATGCAGCTGGATTTTCATCACTGTCTAAACCAAGAACATCACAGCCGGCTGGTAGCATGATAAAAGCCACTGCTCTGCCCGGGTTTCTAGGATCCCAACCACCCATCCCCACCAGCCACTGTACTGCAGTTCCACTGCTCCAGAGCCTGAAGAGCTGTGACACAGCCTTTCCTGGTTCTCCAATTAGATCAGCTACCACTACAACTCACTCATCAGGGTTTTTTTTAATTATTCTGTTTACATTCAAGGCCATCTGAGCTGTAAGGATGAGCCCTACTCACTTTTTGTAGGTCTTTGCTAAAGGGAGGGTACAGGGAAGAGGTGAGCATATAGGTGGCATTTGACCTGAGCTGGTGGACACACCAGATATCTATCTCAAACCCAAGCTCAATATGTCTTTCTGTGTATCTTGCTAAGGGTTGAAAATAATCTTACTAAGAGCTCTTACTTCTCCTGAAATAAATACTATGCATAGTAGACACTTGAGACTACTAGAGTGAGCATTAACACACTTACCACTCCAGATGCAGACACCTGATGAGCATCTGCTGGCCAGACAGCTGGGAACAAGCTCTATTACTCCTTGGAATGGGCTAATCCTTGGTCTGGATGAATTGCCATCTTCTGCTTCTCGGCTTTTTTCTTAGTGTTATATATCTCTTCTTGTGAGTATTTTTCTGCCAGCTCCTGGAATTGTTCAAGGATTACCATGTCAAACATTTCACTTCTATTTTTTTTCCTAATATTATCTGGCTCATGTGTGCTCAGCCTGTCAACACATTTTCTATAGGAGCTAAGACAAGGTCCCTCAGCCATGAAATGCAAATCTACGACCTGAGTCACAGGCAGCTGTAGCCCCGTACTGTGAGTTTCCTCAGAACGCTCATATTTAACTATACCCTTGATAATCTACACTGACTGCAATAATTGATTGAGCCCTCACACGCAATCATGTAACTACCTTCTAGACACTATCTTCATTCACCAAAAAGTGTCTCATCATCCTTTGGCACCTCCGTGTGTAGACCAAGTGATGCAGAATGAGGTGAGAGACGAAAAGTCAACCACACGGGCCACTTGCAGTTCAGCCAAATATGAACTGGGGTACAAATTGAATGCAGTGTCAGAGAAGTAATTAGTGTAAGTCAGAGAAGTAATTAGTGTATTCATCTGGAGATTCTCTGCTTATTGACTTAAACTGATGACTATTAAATTATTTAAATAAAGTGAAATGACTTGATTAAGATAATCTAAAAAACTGAAAAACAGGGTAGCAGTCTACTGCTTTGAGCCTGGGAAAAGTCTTGGAAACATAAAGCCTAAGAAGTCCAGCACCTCTTTGCCTAACTATGCCCTTCACTGATTCTTTGGCTGGTTTTGTTTCTTTCTGTATTCTCCAGCTATGGGACAGATAGTGTGTTTGCCTTCTGTGATTGGAAGTGACTTACTTCTGATAAGGGTTAAGATTGTTTATGTTCTTCATGTTTTAAGTAAAGTTATGGCCAGCCATTTAAACTCATATTTTCTATCCAAGTCAACAAACTGTATCATACAATATTAACTGAAAATTGTATATCAACAGTGTTCCTCCTTTCCAAAAAGCTGTTTATTAAAAAAAAAACATACAAAAATTACGTATTTAAGAAAGTTGAACTGCAGAGTACAGTGAATAAACTTGAGATATATTGTATAGCATGCAAATTATATGTCTCTAAGTATTTTTCTAATATATTAGAGCAATAAATGCAAAATATTTTTGTTATTGCACACAAGAATTGTAAAGTAAGTGTTTATTGCCACAAGCTGTAGTTATTGGCAGCAACACAGCTGACTAGAGTCCTGAGGATAGGCTGGGTTTCATTTTTATTACCCTAAAGACAGATAGTCACTGTCAATCTAGCAAGAGATAAAGATATGTATTTAAATTTTAACGGAAGAGTTTAGCCGCTGGAGCTACATACAGAAATTTCTTTGTTGCTATTCTATAAATTTCAGATTACATTCTGCCAGACATTGAACTGCTGAATGTGCAAATTAAAGTGTGGATAAACAACTATTTTATTTAAAAATCTATATTTTATTAATTCTATTTTAAAAACTTCTGATGCCCAGTTTGGTCAGGTGGATAATGTCTTTGTTGCAATGAAGCATGATGACCTTATCCTTTACCCAAKTGTTAGTCATATATTTTTTTTCCTGGCAAGGAACAGTTTGAAATAGCATATGTTATAAATTAAATTAAATTTATTTATAAATTAATTAGCAATTAATAAATTAAATTCTTGAGAGAATGTAACTTTTTCTTTTGCCAGCAATATTTTGGCTAGACTGGCAGATCTTTGTGATGTGAAATCTTACTACTGCATAGTTGTGATGATACGAAGTTTACCTGTCCAGACTCCTCTGTTTCTCAAAAAAGGGYAGTATCGCCTAAGGTGCAGGGTGACAGTTAAATGAATTGTGCATAACTGTCTGTGCAAACACTGTTCGTCTTCGCTCCTTATCCACCTGAACACTCTGACTGTAGTTCTTCCCTCTTATTCCCCCCTCATACGAACTGTCAGGTTCTCCAAAGTCTGACAGCTCAGCGGCGTATCAGGCTTTCTGCAGTGTGTAAATCTCTACGAACTACGGTGCGATGTCGCTGCACGCAGAGCGGGCGACCCAGACGGCACCGGGGAACCTCGACGGCTATCTTTAGACCAAGAAGTCATCCGGAAGGTGCAAACTCTGTGGATTATTGAACTCCTGAATTTTCTGTAGATACTCCAAAAGTCTTTTTAATAATTTATAACAGCTTGAACAAAAAGTGCGTCATAAAATTGGCATCTATTATTTAGCTCAATTAAAAAAAAATTCTTGTGACTGCAGTATTCCAAAAAGTTTATTTTTGTGCACAAGCTAAGTTTTATGGAGCAGCACCAAATTAAAATCCTCTCATATTTTTGATAGCTTTTTTTCATATAAACATGAGAAAATTGAAGATTATTATTTTTTCTTGTTTTTAATGAAAATATATACCAGTTATTTTGGAAAGAATAAAAGAAGATTTGAAATTAAGTAATATGCACTCCACTATGTAAATCTCAGTAAATAGAGATTTTTTTACACTCTCCTTAGTCTGAAAATGGCCATATGAAACAAATAAGCTAGGGATGTATTAAAATGGAAATTTAATCAAATTTTAAAGTAAACACCACACAGAAATAAAATTGAAGAATGAATTTTAAAATTTAATTGTAAACTGAAATTAATTTAACTATGTGCATTATGAAATAGTAAACGGCAGGAGGAGAGTGGACAGATGAGAAAATCTTTCTTCATTTTTTCCAGTATAAAGCAAGGAAAATTTTGATAATATAAGTCTACGCTTACTAGATTACTCTAAATATATTTCTTCACACTTTCTAGAACATTTCRGGATATATYTGTCTTGTTAAAATTTCTAAATAAWTTTGAATTTAAGTATAATTCCATCCTTATTTCTCCAATTGGGTAAAAATGTAACTACAGCTGAATCTGCAAAGACCACCAGGTTGTAATTCCGTGGCACGGTGCTCACTCCTTGTAGTTTTATGTTGCAGTCTACAAAAATTCCAGAGAATTTTCTTCCATATGACACTAACTATGACACTGTATCACTCTGTGTGGTTCGGTTGCCTTTTCCTTGTTTCTCTTCGCTATCTCAGTCATATATGTTAAAAGATAAGAACACTGAAATGGCTGATAGACCTTTCCTGTGGATTCCTTTTTACTGACAGAATTTGGCTTAGAGCTACTGGATGCAGCCAGTGCAGTTCATTAACTCCACGAGGGCTCCAGCTCCTTGAAGAGGAGGAAATAAACTGTATTAATCAGGAGTGATCATCTTTGGGTTTACTTCAAGACCTGATTCTCTGAAAAGTCCTCGGAATGGGGTCAGAGTGACATTTCGGTAATGGATTCCCTTTCTTCCACTTAGCAGAACAACTTGAGTTTCTCGTAATCAGGAAAGAAAAAAAAAAGATATGAGGAATCAAAGCACTTTCTGATGGGGAAATCGTTTACCTGAAAGCTGCTTAAGTGTTTTACGAATGCCTTCTATAAATGTCCATAAGAGTGGTGTAAGCGTGTGTTTGGATTCAGGCAGATTAGGGACTCAAAAACTATCCTGCAGATAGCACTGGGGAATAACTTTGTAGTGTCTAACTTTTATGCTTTATGCAATCTTCATCCTCAAATTTGGTACACTACCGTCTTAYCCATCGTACAAGGAGAGCTATATGCACAAAAATGAAATTACAGAAGAACTGACTTGCACTTTTACTGAGCTGTGTAACTCAAAGCAGAAGGACTTCTCAGATTGTCAGCTAATTCAAATGGCATTCCTGTGAATTTCTTTCTTTCTCTCTTTCTCTCTTCTTTTTGTTTGTTTGCTTGTTTCTTTCTTTCTTTCCTTCTTTCTTTTCTTCTTTCCCATTTCCCAGGGGTGAGTCAGGCCTGCACAAGCTGATACATGTTGCCTCTTATAATAAAGTAGTGACTATGAAAGATTGTCTGTTCTTTGACTTGTAGATCTTATCTAGTACACATAATTAGATCAAATGGACAGWTTACAGGTTACACAGGCAGGACATTTTGTTATTTCTGGAAGAAGCTTTAAATATCTGCAGTCCTAAAATGTAATCTAAAATGCTAGTTATTCATTGACAACTCTAGCTTGAAGTGAACTRCAGTAAAGAAGTTGCTTTTAAGGTTTTACTAATGTACTTGACTCCTAACAACAAGTATTTCTTCACATTAACTCCATGCTTGATCAGCTATTGAACAATTACTAAGCCTTTTTTTTTTTTCGGTTGAACGAAAGATCTGAAATTCTGAAACAGACTTATGAGTTCTATGTCTTTTTTTGCCAGGTCTAGCAACTTCAAGTAAATTATGCAGGCATTCATTCTGAACAACTCATAGGCTCTACTACCTCTTTCTTTTTTTTTATTTTTAAYACACAAACTATTTTTTTAGGCATATAACCRAGATACTAACTTATGTTATAGTCCTTTCTGTTACGTCTCTAATGTAGGCAGTTTTAAGCATCACATCATTTTATAGAGCTGCACCATTTTCCCATCTCTTTTCCCTTTCCAACTGCTCTGTGCCACATCATTCTCAATTCAAGCTAAAGTATAGTGGTCAATATCAATTAGACATAAATATGTCATCTTTAATTTTTTCCCCTCTGGATAGAGTTACACAAATTGAGCATCTAAAAGTGATTTATGAAACGGACAAGTAGTATAGTTGTTGCATGAAGACAAAATTCATGAATGCTAGAAAAGTGACTTAGAAACAAACTTCATTTTTGTCCATGTGTGCCAGTTTTATAAATTAGCGCTAATTATACATTTATTTTTCCCAGATGGATCATCATTTGAGTTTGAATTTAAGAAATTCAGAAATGATTCTACTCCTTGAGCTGGTTTAATACAACAATGCGAAACAGGAAAATGTTACATAAACCCGCTTATACTAACTGGGAAATGTCATTAGCTAGTTATTAGCTTGTAGAGTTTTGGTTTAGATATAGGAGGTCTGGATGAAGAGGTCAGACTGGATAGCCCCTTGTGGCCTTCACGCAGCATTTCTTGAGAATAGATGAGAAAGCAACACAACTCACTGTAAAAATRGATTATATTTTCAAGATTAAACTTTTTGTTCAAGACCACGTTCTGATTAGTGTGTTTGAATGAGAGGAGGAATGCCTAAATGGTTGGCATCTGGGTTGGCTATGTGAGACATATGAGTTCTGTCTGACAATTCTTAGTAATTCTCAGGGGAAATAAGGTTTTCCTTTCCTTCARTGTAGGAAATGAACAAGCAGATTAAATAGCATGGATTTCTTAGATTTCTTACCTGCTATTAA
This sequence comes from Rhea americana, assembly GCF_003343005.1. Lineage (NCBI taxonomy): Eukaryota > Metazoa > Chordata > Aves > Rheiformes > Rheidae > Rhea > Rhea americana. The sequence goes on from NW_028185927.1 coordinate 1,884,409, forward strand.
ATATCTTTTCAGTCAAATTCAGCTGTTCATTTCATATATAGACATTCTCCATGGATAATAAGATTATTAGTTGTTGTTAGTATATATTGTCTTTAATACACATCTCTCTAAGGGTTGAAATATGCCACTATAGCACAAAGAAAAGGTGAGATATAGTGGAAAATAGAAATGTTTAATAAATAGCATAATATTGAAAATCTCRAAAGAAAACCTGGTCATATGAAACTTCCACTCCCATTTTTATGACATAGGAATTTCATAGAAATTGAAGTTCAGCATTTATTTTAGTTCACACATTAATAAATTGGAAGAGCTAGTTTTGAATGCAATCTAAACATAGCATACAGAATCTGTTTAGGTTTTCCCAGACCCTACCACATACTTAGTGGTAATAGCTAAACAGCTGCCTTTYCTTAGCTTTATCCTACCCATCTCAATTCTATTCAGGTTCTGTGGTTTCTGGGTAATTCATCAATATAAGACCTAAAAAAACTGAAATTTATGCATGAATTTTAACATTTTGCTATTTTGCAAGTACTTTGAAAATGCAAAGGACAATGGTATTTAAAGACCATGACTTTTTAACTACAATTATTTTTCCCCTCTTTCTCTCTAAGCTTTTGCTTTAGAAACACTGTGGCTAATACAGCTACATTTACATTCATTAGCTGACCCAAGGTACTCCACGCATTTTAAGAATCTGTCAAATACCCTTGCTTTTTAGTGCCCAGATAGATTCTTAGGTGGCAGAAGGGAGGAGGGGGGCGGGAAAGTAAATAAAAAGTCCTGCATGAGTGTTTTCTAACAGCTTATCATCCGCATGTAATCACAGCGAGTAAGTGCTGGGTGAGGGAGCGCCGCGGACGCAGCAGCCGCGGAGGCAGCTCTTTGCGGAGGAGCAGGAGCGTCGCGGCGACCTGTAATGCACCATCAGCACTTGTGCTACAGGCGTGTCAGGCAGGTGGATGGGAATCGCTGGGGTGTGGGAAACGCAAGGGTGCCAGTGACATCTGAGTGGTGTTAGATGGATAGGGGGCAAGTAGAAAGACAAAGAAGCCAAGAAATTGAAGAAAACAGCTTTTACCACTAAATGGAAATTACCTTGAATGCTGCAGTGCACCACTGACTTTGACAGCCGAAGCAGCAGCAGAGAGAAGTTGACTAAGATACTGGTCAGAGCGTTTTCTTTGCAAGTGGCTAAATCTGGCTGATTTTCCACTGGCAATATTAATCAATGTTCTCCTGGCAAAATAAGACTGAACAAAAGAGTATTTTCTTGAGGGCATAAGAAATTATGAAGGCTTGAATCTGCGTACGTGGATGTGCCTCTGTATGTGTCTGAATTTGTGGAATAATGAAGCATGAGAGTGAAAATAAATGTGTACCTTGCTCACTGGACCAAAAGCTATGTTATTCAAAATACACGTCTTTGTTCAAAAAAAAAAAAAAATCTTTTTTCATGTTATCTTTACTTATCAGAACTTCCCCTAAGCAGATACTATATATCAAAAGTAGAAACTTTTGTACTAGATTTAATTTAGACTTAAAAGAAAACTTACCATTTTGTTTATTCTGCCTGGAATTGTATTTCCTCCTGAGCCTGTATTTCCAAACATTTTCCTTCTGTTTTTTCACTGAGATATCAAGGTATTTTCAATCTGCAGTTACTGAACAGAGCTTATGCAGTTATCACTTACTATAGATGCATGAAAAAGGACACACAYGTGTGATAACTCTTCATTATCATACCATTCTTTTAATCTGCAGAAGGCAGGAAAATCCCATTATCCATACTTTACAGTTAGATACTCGGGTGAAATGCCTGGTATAAAGTCGCAGGGTATGGCAGTAGCAGAACTGCATAAATCTGWGTCTCTACATCTTCAGTCTAGAACATGTTGCCTCATATCTCTTTGGCATTTCTTCCAATTGAAATACAAATCACAGTTTGTGTTACTGAATGCAATCATTTATTTGACACTTGCCTCGTCCTACGAGTATGAAAAAAATGAACACATTCACAGGCCGGATTCTGTTCTTATGATGAAGGTTTCCTTTGTCCGAAGAATTTGTCTTTACGGTGTGGCTCTACGCTGTGTGCACGCTGTATTTGCCGCTTAAACTGCCAGATGGGCTAAACGACACTWAATGCCGGCTGCCTGCAGCCCGGCATGTTTAACAGAACGGGGAGTGGTGGTCTTTAGTTCCCGAATTGCTGTGAACTGCTCGGCGTTATGACAGGTAACCTCAACTGAGAGTTTGTTTCATTATTTTTGCAGAAGAGAAAGCGAAGCAGGGGTGTTCGCTCAAAACTAGGACGCCTGTGACAGCAAATGTGAGAAAACTCTCTTCCCTATCACAATAGTTTGTGTGGAGGGAAGTGTTTGTAGGTGTGCCTGTCCAACTTCGCCTCTATAAGGATTCCTCAGGGGGCTCTAATACTGCAATTACTGCGTTYACTAGAGTGCATTCACTCTAGTAAAACAGACCAACCTACTTCTCCGAGAGGCCGACGTCAGCCTGCTCGAAGACTGTGCCAAAACAGGTCCACCGGGGGAGGTTCATGCCCCTCTCCAGCGTGGTCCGAAGCCGGTCGGTCGGCGGCGAGCGCAGCAGAGCCTCCTGCGCGGCGCGGCTCGTGCGGCGGGGAGTTGTCGCTCTCCCTACGTGAGCTCCCACACATCTGTCAGCTAACTCAAAGATTCGGATGTGAGCTCCAGCAGCGAGAGCACCAGGTGGATTTCTGCTCGTCTCTGGGGACCTGTGGGTCTGTTAACCAATGAATGGGTTGCACTCATCCATATGCATAATGTTTTTTCACCTACAAGAGTGAAAACATGGGCTGTATTCTCCGTCTAAAAATATTTCCAGCACGTTTCTACGGCTTCAGATCACAAAGAATTAGCTTCCACTTTAACAGGGTTAAGATTGCACGTGTCAGAGAATAAAAGTGAGAGGAAATAGCTTCTACTACCACACGAGAAGGACTGCAGGGTTTTGGACACGTGGGCTGGCTGTCAGCGAAGCGAGCAACTTGACACGCACGGGGGTGCTGCAGGGGAGGTGGTGCACGGCAGCCAGCCGAGAGCTTTCGGGAGGCCTTCCCGCTCGCTGACAGGCTTTCCACTTTTACAAAATGCTATTTCCTCAGTGACAATTCATATGGGGCATAAATTGGCATTCYTCTGCTGACTGCAATTACTGTAACCACAGGCAACACAGTCAAAATAGTATAGTTTGTGCTTCTTGCTTAAATACTTGTTGATTGCTGACTGTGGACCTTATAGCAAGACCTTAGGTTTTATATTTGTCAGATAAAGTTAGCGCGGACTAATAATCTCAGCTAAGTTATATCCAGAAAAAAAGAAATTCATTTTGTAGTGAGCAACAGAAAGGTTTACACACATATATAAAAATATTAACAAATATTCTAATATTTTATACTCTATATAAAATTATATAAAATATAAACAGTATATAACAGTTATATTGTTATATGTATGTGTGCATATACTCATACTTGGAGGAAAGGGCTCCATTTGAAATGCCTGAAGGATCTCAACGAAAAAACACTCAGTGAAGCAGTCCACTTTCCAAACTTCTGCTGGAAGTGGATGATTCAGTCACAAAAGGATTTTACRGAATTATTAGAAATAAAAGAAAATAGAAGAACATGCTAAGATAGATATATTCATATGGAAAGAGGAGCAGAACATAGGACTATTTTGACAAGAAATTGAATGGAGGTGTATGGAAAGGAAATATTAAGGTGGGGGGAGGGTAGTGAAAACTTAGACCATGAAAAATGAGTAGTGGAAGGCAGGAAAAAATATTTAGGGTTTTTAAAAAGGAAGAAAAAGCACAAGAAAAAGTGATTGGCAGACAGACTTTTTAATGAAAGTTTCATAGACTCTAAGATCAGAAGGGACCACTAGCTCTTCTAGTTTAAGCCATTAGAGTCCTATTACGCGCTGTCATATTTCATTCAGCTCGCTTTGTTTTGAGACAAGCAGCTACAGAATTCAGATCCTCAAGCACCTGGATTATTGTGTTTCAGAACTGTAGAACCTGAAAGATGGAAATGCCATGAACTTCTAAAGGGCTTTCACTGATGTAAAATCATTTCTATGGGGGGAAAAAAATCAAGATGATTCTAGTGGGTGGTCTAAACTCCAAAGTGCAAGCGGCTGTTCCAGCCAATTAGTCTTTCAGAAAAATTTCTTCTTAGTCTAATCTAGGCTTTATTAGAACCATATGACTGTGACTTGATATGAATTACAGATAGCTAAATGTCTATAAAGGGAGTAACCTTTATTATTTATCTGTTACAGCATCTGTTGAAAAACATGTGCCTATATTGGGGAAAAATATCTGTTTTATTGCTATCTTACAAGTGTCTAAGAGCATGAGAAGACATGACTTTAGGACACTAGTGGAAAACAGTCAAAGAAGAAAGATAGACCCAAGATACAATTCAACTTCTATTATGAAATAGAAAGAACACAAACAGCAACAATGATCAGGGCAATTATAAAAAATATGTAATTTTGTCATTAACATGAGACAGAAATTAATTCTGAACAGTGAATTTGGAGGCAGACAAGGGATTTTAGAGCTCTAATATTGGAGAAAGATATCCAAAATCATAATCTAATAACTGAGCCTGGAACTCGGAGTACAGTTTGGGGGTAGACTAGCATTTAAATACAACATCTCTTCCCATGGCACATATTTGCCCTTTTATCTTGACACTGTTTGATCAGCTTCCTATTTGCTTGGATTTCCCCTGCTAGAAAGTGGCCTAATGTTTTCGTAATTCAGTAAGTTATCTAATCCTTCAAAAAATTTAGTGAAGCATTTTGCAATCCACTGCTTTATATTTTCCATGGTGACATATTTTTTGTTTGTCTAGCTACAGAATAATTTTGACAACATCTAGATTTGCRTCATTAAAGTCACGGACAATGATTTTGTTGGCTTCAGTGGAAATAAACTCAGACCTGCTGTACTGCACAGATGAAGTTTCCAACCTCTAGTGCTAATCTAAGCGATGATTAAAGTCAGTTAATCTACATCTGTAGTTTTCTTTGTGTCAAAATAGAGAAGAAAATTGGGTCCCTTTACTGAAAGGATATATATGTTATTTTGCGTGTTTACACAGCAGTTGAAGCAAGCAATACTTTAAGTAAGAGAATGAGAAATAAGAATAAAGAAGGAAGGAAGAAGTAATTTACACAGAAAACTGATTCAACCTTTTTTCAGTACTTAAACTATTTTTATAGTTTCAAAAAGTTATTATTATTATTATTTCTGGCTACTTATGACTCTTCACTCTGACATTYGACTGGAATGGGAAATATATRTATGTATGTATGTATGTATGTATGTATGTATAATGTTTCCACTTTATTTTTAAATRARTATATATATTATTTAAATGAATATCCAAAAGTTTGAAAAGAAAGTACATGAAAAGTTGTGAGATTGTTTACTGCGACTAAACTGAACTATCTATGAGATCATTAGCTCAGCTCCTAAAACCTTTTTTTCATTAACTGACTCTTATTTACATTCAGGGGAAARAAGTGACAAGATTGGATCATGTCTGTAGTGTAAATGTTGGTTGAGGCCTGCTGCCTCTCACACATAGGTCCTGTTGATCACTTTTCTACATACAATTTAGAAGAGCACTCTTGATTTTCTATGTCTTTTTTGAGCCTCTCTTCCTTCCCTATACTTTTTCTTACAGTATGTGGGCTGACTATATCCTCAGTTCTCGTGCATGAGAAAAAAGGTACTAGATAATACAGAGCAGAAGGCAAAAAGATAGTACTGATCCCTTTCATTCTGAGAGAGACACACAAGCATTAAAATTTAACACATACTCTATTCATCTTTCCTACACTCAGGATCTTACCACGTTAGAAAGAGACAGCTCAGTATTGAAAGCTAGCTGAGCAACAGGTTGGAGTACAAAGTTATCTTGTTTGTCTTAGCCTTAGCGAAACTTGGCTTCTTTGCTAGTACTGAGGAGTAACAAAGCAACAACAGAGGAAGAGCCTGATTTAATGATGYTGGAATGATGAATGAGCAATTCATCCAGAGCTTCCTTTTGGTCGGGAGAACAATCTTAGACCTGTGTGTGAACTACTCTCTGGGCAGCTGGATAATAGGTCAAGGCAATGTCATTCCCTTCCTCAGCTAGAAACAGTACTTTCTGTACTTGCGAGAGAGGAGTTCCTTCCAATGGAAGCAAGAAATGCCATACATATGAGTCAGCCTTCAGTGTCCAGGTGGTGCCATTACTCAATTTTTGGACACTGTGCTACAGCATATTCATACACTCATTCAAACACTTCACAGTTGTGTAAAAGGGAAACATCTTTTCACATTCCCCTTTGAATCCTTTAATTAAGGACACTAGAAGAGGCACAATGCTCCTAGTTTTTGAGCTAGCGACTCCCCCGACATTTTTAATTTCCCAGTCTTTTTTTTTTTTTTTCAGGTAAAAAAACAAAATAAACCCAACTTTTTCTCTAAAGTAAGAGGAAGTAATATATTAAATTAAAAAAAAAAAAACCAAACCCCCCCCAAAACCCACCAAACAAAAAACAAGCCACAGAAACATCTCTTATTCAAAGGCAATATAACAATTTTCTGTCTCTTTAGTGCTAACATCCTCTGCATAGGAACATTTTATATTGACAGTTTAGATTTACAGTTCCTAAAATGAAATAGAGTAACTTAAATAACCTACATAGAGCTCACTAGCATGCAGAATCGTATCATTTTGTTGTCACCATTTCAAAAGCTATCACAAATGAAAAGCAGAGGGCTCGGTTTTTTATTTGGGGTATTTTTTTTTTTTTTGGCAAGATCTATTTATGGACCTCAGTAGAGTACCTGGGTTACAGAATGTACCCTAAGTCTTACTTTTTCTCCACTATGCACAGTAATATGCATAATGTATTTTTTCTGACTTAAAACCAAACRGAGTTCAGTATCATTATCTCCATGGCAGACAATCTCTTGCCTAGTTGCATACAGTTCACTGAGTGGAGTTAAATATCAGTGAAAAATCTGAAATATCTGTGGGCAAGTTCTGAATGGGCTATTAACTCTAATAGGTGTTACTAGTTCTTACAAATTTCTGCTAATTTTTCCATGTACCTCTTTTCTAACTGTTTTCCAGTTGTTGCTATGATGGATAAATATTTTCTAGTTGTTGCTATACAGTGGGGTCTTGTACATCATGTTTATTTATTATACCAAACATAACGAGGAAAACAGTATTCAGCACTTTCTGGTAGCTAATAGTAATTCTTTCACTATTTTATTGACTATTCCTAACTTTGACAAGTCCAATGGCTCTTAACTTTCTGAAAAGGTGGTGATTTTCAGTATCATTGCTTTACTTATATTATTAAAAATATTGAAGAGACCTCATTCCAGTAGATTGTCCTGTAACTTTCCAACATGGATGCTTTAACTCCAGCTGTCAGCCATCTGCCTAAACATATCTTACTGATCTTAAAAAGGAACTACCCAATCTCTAAAGAAAGAATCTGACAATCATTCATCATGTAAACCTTTGACAAGAGCTTCATAACTATACATCTATATGAAATTTGCTGGTTAACCTTGATCTAAACTCTTTTTTATTTCACTAAAAGAACACTGGAATGAAAGACCCAGAAGATTGTCTCATGATTTATTACTGAAAATGGAGAAACAAATGAAAGAACATTTTCATCCACGTTTTGAACTTTACAGATCCAGATGAGACTCTCTAAGCCTAGAAAATACTCAGGATGCTTATGGCTTCAGAATAAATTTTCTAAATGGAAAAATCCAGATGATATTTATATTTGGCTGTAAAAAGCATGCAAAAGCATGCATCATTAAAGGTATTAAAAAATCATAAAAGCAAACTTCTGGGCTGGCACGAATTTAGGACAGAGAGGCATAATATGTTGAGGCAGAAACCATAGTTGTGACTGAAGGGAAGAAGTAAGAAAGAAAAAAACTGAAATTAATTTTTACAGGCACCTTCTGCTATTTTGATGGTTAACTTCTTTAATATGTACTATTTTAATGCATTTTATTTTCCTATCCTTTAAGCAACAACTATCTTATATACAAACTCCTTAAAATGCCTAACTGGGGAGACTTTAGCACTTTGACTTGGAAACTCTCAGAAGTCTTGTGGTATAAACAAACTGCTAGTAACCATATATTTGATCTCTTACGTCAAAAAGAGTGTGCAATATGTATATGTCCCCATGGGAAAATGCAGCCACCCCTGCTGTATTTCTAAATCAAATAAGCAACCATCTGACACTCCAGTTTAGCCTGAGATTTTGGACAGTACAAAGTAACGTTTACCAGTGTTCTTTATAAGTATTTCAAGGAGAGCTGAGTTACTTTTTGCTGTGATGTGCATTATTATACTTGTGAGGAACAAAATAAAAAATAACTATACCCACACACGCTTGCGGTTATAAGGCTCATAATTCTGGAAGACAGTGGAGAGTATTGGGCAGAATATTAATTACATTTTTGTAAACAACWACTTTGTGTCACAATATTAATGTAACATATCTTTGGAAGGTATCCTCTAAGGCTATTCCATAAATAAACCTTATGCTTTGAAGAGTCTGGAATGCTGGAGACCATAAAGGAGGCTTCTATCACCTTTTCTTACTCTATAGCTGGAAAGCAAGCCAGGGGACTTGTGTCACAGCTCTTGAGTTGTTGCAAGAGTACTACCTGTGATGCCATAAATCCCACAAATATATTCTAGTACTTCACCAGGCAGCACCAGTAAAGATAATCATTATGTTTTTTGTACAAAACTTCCCYCAAAATTTTAAAAAGCTTTAGAGCAGGAAAGGAAGGAGGGAAAAGAGTGGAGAACAGTTTAATGGCTGAAACACAACGGCTAATTTTTATTTCAGATTTCCTTTTGTGATTTGCATACACTGCAAATTATGTGCTCTCTGCTTGCACAGCAATAGCAGTGCTTTGATGCAGTGGAGGGGGTTATTGCATATCTAAAACCKGTTCTGTTATTATTATTGTGCTTTCACAAAACCTTAATTATCACCTATTGCACAGTTAATCCTCAGTAAATAAGCTTTCAATAATCCARTGGTAATTATTTTGCCTACAATAGTTGATTTAATAAAAAAACTAAATTTAGCAGGAGACAGTTAAAACATTTAAGTATTTGATTGCTTTCAAACATGTCCCATAGTCAATGCAGATGCTGCATGAGTGCTAAGCATTTTGCCACATGGAATTTGAAGCACATTCATCCATTTCTTGCTACTTTTCTACATTCGTTGTATTGGAGCAACTTTCTCATGAAAGGGTATATGGCCAAAGCTATTAGTTCTTGAGGTGTGATACAGGGTATCAGGGTTAGTGACTAACAGCTTCACTCTAAGGCTTTCTCCTCAAAGATGTACATAAGATGAAGTGTCAAAATGTTTAAAAGCTTTTCATTACAAAGGTGCCTCTATGGCCCAGAGATGCTCCTATCTGTAGTTTTCTGGAGAGTTTTGAAGTATGCAGTATTCATRCCTTTTGTGCCAACTGATACACAGCCAGCTTGCTGAACTCCTGCAAGGTACGGGTACGACTTTGTAGTTAGACACAAAACTCTATTTTTTTCTATGGAGTTGTCTTCTCTAAGGATTAAAATTAGGTTAGACTATGAGTTTAAAGAGATGTGCTATCTAACCTGATGAAAAACATTTTCTGCAGACAGCTAACACTGTAACACGATCTTACCTAGTTTACTGTAGTTAGTTGACAGAGTCACGAAATACAGAGATCTCAATAGATTAGCTARTTAATTCCCATATTCCAAGACAAGTTCAGCTCTATCTATATCTGCATCAGCCTGGGTGCTTCTTTACATTCCTGGTGTACTCTACTTATAATGTGTTTTATAAAATGTCTAATGAGGGATCTTCCTAAATTCATCCTAACCCTCTCTTCAGGTTAAGCTCTTATTTCTCATCTTCTCCATCACAGATATGACAAACAGATTAATCTCTTTACAGCATCCTTTTTATATTTAAAGACTGTTATCATGTCTCCCTTCAGACTTCTCTAGAATATACAAGGTCAGTATGTCCGGTAGGGTATTTTTTCTCAACTTTCTTCAGCTAGGTGCTAAGTCATATTTATCACTCTGCACGTCACCTTGAGATCATACTCTCATAAAATGCTATCAGTATATTTTATTTATTGAAGGTMAGTAAGTCCCAAGAGGATGTAGAGAGGATTCAGGAACCCTATTCCTCTGCTCTTTCTGCCTTGATCCTTACGTGGCCGAACACCATCCGGTGCTTCTTCTGTAATGTCACTGGCCATTCCCACACCTTGAGTCTGTGCTCAGCAGATATGTTACAAACTTTGCAGATGAATTATTTTGCAGAATGAAAAAGTCAGCCTCTGTCACATGACTGAAGGAAGCAAAACTCGGAAACGATAGTCCTCAAAATTGCACTTGTATCATTTTCTTCAGAGTCTGTTACGGAAACAGCAGATCCTTGCTAATAATAGTTACATGGAAGCAGCATCTTGAAGCTATCTATGTTCTAAGCTAAGGCAATGATATATCCACACAGCAAAGAGCTGATTGAGTAGTGCTAGCAAATAMTATAGTAAATAAATCATTTCTGTATCAATTGTCAAATAAATTATTTTCAAACAAATGTCTTTATTGTTCCCCTGATCTTAGAGATGGTGGTATAATATTCATGTGTTTTGCTACTTGTGATTTTTAAATGCTAAATCATCAGATAAATTATTTATGAATACATATATATTTATATTCCTTTATTTTATCAGCTTTAAGTGGGAAGGACATTTGTTGCTGTCCATGCCCAATGGAGCTGACGTTAATAAGCTAAATTTTATACTGACATAAATCCACCGAGTGTGCAACAGGCAGGGGTTTGGCCCTTTGTTAYTATTTAATGTGAAAATAAACATTCAGACTTGAATTTGTGAAAGGGAACGATTGGGGGGGCTATATGGGTCAGTCTCTTATTAATGAGATAGTGACCCCTTCAACTCTGAGCTACTCAGATGAATCTGAAGCAGGTCAGAAATAACTATGAGCCATTAACAACTGACAGCTGGGTGATGGCCTGTGTAAAATGAGTTGGTGCTCTCAACCCAGTACATAAAATACCAGAATAATTGGTGTTAATTTGCACCCCTGTTGGCAGTCTTAGCAGAGAGGCCAAAGATTGAATGGGCATGAAAATTAAACTATTCTGTCAGCCATAAAGGTTCTTTCAGGTCAGGGTTGAAGCACATTAACAGGATACCGAGGAGGAATTTCCACTATCAATGCTGGGGCTATAGTAGTCTAGTGAATAAGCCTAAGACTTTGTTCTTGTTTGGCTTCAGTAATACGATGCCTTCCACAGACATTATAATCACTGATTTTTTTTTATTTATTTACAAGAGAGTATGTGAGAGAGAATAAATTTCCATGAAAAATACAACGGTGGCAGGAGCCCGGGAGGTCAGGAGCTGACCTCCACATGAAGTGCAAATTACTGTACCAGTGTGAGCATCTGTGTAGAATTGTTAATCTGTTTTTTCACTTGAGAAGCAACAAAAAATACTTTGTGCATGTACATTGATGGCAGAGCGGACCACGTAGATGATTACATTAAGTATGTTATGGTTCAGTGTCAACTTCTAGGTTAAGTTTTTATTTCACATTACCGATATAGTAGTGACRCAATTTGCAGTCTATTTTCACCCTAATRTGATCAATATTTAACACCAGGCATATATCTGTTCCTTTTATTCCTGATTGCACGTGGGAATAAAGTTTACAATTAAACTGGAAAGGCGTGAGGATACTGAAAAGATGAATGCCTTCACWCTGCCAACTGGCAGAGGGGCAGACTGAGGAGGTTTGAGAAACTTCTGCAGTGGTGTGGGTCTTTACTAAGAAAGAAGAGATTCAGAACTGGAGAGTGAATAAGTAATGACTCAAATGATATTTGCTTGGAGAATGTTCACCACTTGTCAAGTCTAGCAGATCTCTGAAAGAAATAAAAGAAATCCTCTGAAGATTTAATCATAGGTTCAGATTTGCTTTGGTCTAAAAGGAAGGCAATCCTGAGTAAGCTGCAGAGTTAAGTAATGCGGATGTGGCTTTCATGTGCAAATTTCTTTTCATTCAATGAAACAACAGCTCCCAGAGCCTGGACTGATGTCCACGCAGCCAGGACTGCCTGTGAATGCAAATGACTTCATTACAGGCCAAGTCTCTGTGCACCAATGAGCTGTACAGGACACTTGCAGTGATACCAGCTTTGTGTGCAGCCTTCTTGCTGTTTCTGTTTCCTGTCTGAAAATAAGTAGCATCTTATCCGTTGCTAAGCAGTAGGAAAGGGGTGCAGTGTGCCAGAGGAAGCAAAACTTCTATTCTCTTTTTGTTAGRGTATTCTTTTCACCCTGACAATTGATAACTTTTATATTTGCTTTCTCTTCCATCATCTTGAATTTCATAATAGTCRATTCAAAATAAGTCTGAATTCTGCTCGGCTTGCTGTGTCGCTGAATTCACTGAATCCACACAGAGAACAATGTATTCACCAACAATAGTAATAAAAAAGATCAAGCATTTTCAGAGAAGTACAAGTACTGAAGAACCTTTTATAGGAAATGTTCAAGGAAACTATGAAGAACACAGACTATGTATATTTATACCCACCAAGCTCGGAGACCATCAGCTCTGGACTGTGAAGAGAATTCCAGATAAGCACTCCAAGCTTTTGCAGGGTTGAGAGGGAGGCTCACAAGGCTTTTATTATGCCACACAAGTTGAAAACTTTTACAGATTGGKTTAAGAGTACTTCCTGCAGAGCTCCTTAGAAGATCCTGCAGCTAAAGATCTTTATAGGTGAGATGGGAAATGTGAATTTGAATCACCCCACAGAAGAATTGAACTGCCGTTACTCAAAGCATATGGGAATGTTGTCGTTCCTAGGCTGCTACAAAGCAGGGAAATGAGAAACAGGGTGATAGACAGATGTTTACTTCTTTCTTTGACTTTGTTTAAAAGAAAGGCTTAACCTCTRATGGGGTTAGGAGAGAAGGATTTAAGGCACCTAGCACAACCAGCGGTTTCTGGACAGCAGGTGCATTAATTCTGCATTTTAATTTTGTTTAGAATTGCAGATTCAATCCCAAGTCTACATCCCATTTGACTGCCTGAAATCTTCAAATCCATACCTGATTGCTCCCTTTTCTGAACCAMAAATCTTGCTGGATATTTAAGGATGAGTATAGTAAAATAGATATATGCAAAGTTGTTGCTCTTTCCAATTCTCAGGCAGAGATAGGCTTTTCTTTGTAGTGCAGGATACAATACCACAGACTTAGCTTTGGACAGAACTAAGAAACGCTCCTTGCATCAGAGTTTACGGCTGAGTCCTGAAGGWGATTTCTCTTTCCAGGCACTGACTGCTGAGAAACCCACTCTGAGAGACACAGGCTCAATCATATACCAGATGAAGAACTTTAGCTCTGGATTTTGCTGCAGGTGTTGTCTGGCTCCTTTTGTAAATCTGTTGTTTGGGGACCTTACATGCATGTATTGCATGTATTTACATATCAACCCCATCTTTTATGTCCTTGAGTACAAGAGAAAGACATCAGATACACCATTTGGTAAAATACTGTTTCTTAAGAGTCTAAAAAGGAAAAGAACAATCCATTAATTTTTATCTTGTATGGATTTTCTCATATTTCTGTTGAGAAGAAAAAAAATATACCTAGAGGAAAACAAATAAAACAGAAAGTAAAAGGAAGATCCTTCAGCATGTCTTCCAATAATTGTTGCTTCCATGCTACACAATTAAACTAGCAACACCAACCATCACACACAGGTGGATGGAGATGTTTGGGCCATTAGGCATTGAGCATTTCCCCTAATGAATCACAATTACATGATCATGGGTCCTTAGTCATTTTGTGCTGATCCACCATGAAGATTTTTTAGTCCTTAGCATTTCTCATTGTGACAGGAGGGCTTGGTGCTTGAAGGTGATCTGGCACCTGTCTAGCAAGGTATATTCCATATGGCAAGGGCATACAGAGGCCTAGTAAAACACTGAGAGCAAAATTTGGTGTTTTGGGTTTCTCTTCATGTGAAAGAGCATCAAATCAGCCCCCTAGAAATACCTGTTGGGAACAGGCCCCTGGCTGCTTTCCCACTTCTCATGGTAGCACATGGTAGCACTGTTTCATGTTCCATTAGCCTGATATCCCTGTGCTTGACCATATGCTGTTGTCTGTCCTGGGCATACATCCAAATAGGGTGCTGCAGGCTGCATTCTCCTATGATACATTATATGTTCTGAAAAATCATGTGATCCTACTGGTTTTTCAGATACCACAGTTTTAAGCTGTCAAAATTGACCTCATGTGTCATGTTTCTCTTTTCCTTTTTCCTGTTAAGGCTGTCCCAGATCTTCAGGTTCAAGTGTGATTGAGTGCAGCAGTATGCTTCTGTCACGAAAGGAACAGATTTTTCTCAGATCAGAGGCAGTTTTATATAGGTGTCATGTATTACTAGGCTGTGCAAATTAAATTGTAAAATATGCTGTTTTTTTTCCCTAAGAGTCGAAATCAAAATTTTGTAGTTGGAAACCCAAGATAGTTCTGATATATGCAATAAAACTGTCCATCACTTCAGACTTCTTGGCAAACTTTTTCTTCAGTTATACTGACTGCTCACTGCACTGATTTGTGCTTTTGGCCGTAGCTCAGAGGAGGAGGGAACAGGTAAACCACACCACCCCAGAGGTAGAGCTGCCTCCTAGGATTAATCCTGTCTGGCCCATATCAGCAGAGAGTTGCTCCACCACCCTGCACCAGCCGTGGCCGGGCCAGAGCAAGGGTATGTCCTCTAAGCTGGGCTCCCTACCTACSTGTGCCAGAAGAGAGGACAGTCCCGCAGCACCCACAGTCCCATGAGTGAGGACATTTCCTATCTTCCCTGGACCACATATCAAAGTCCAGCCCTATGTTGTTAGGTTTGAATGAAAGATGTCCAATATTTCTCATAGTTTCAATGGCATATAACTTTGCCAAGTGTTTACTGTTTGGATCAACATCTGATTCTGCCTTGGACTGCATRCTTGAATGGATTTTTCAAACAGCCAGTTTGAAAATGAGGTTAAAAGAACGAAGTATTAGTTTTGCTACTATTTTAAAAAATGGGGACGAGTAGGAATAAAACTGCATGTGGTTATGTAACTAAAGATGACAGCATCATYCATGCACTCAAGGAAACCTTATTAAGACATGATAATAATTTTRGTCTTTTGCTAACTTATATTTTTTGCATTTTAACATCTTTCAAGAAAGCCTTCTGTCACTGTATGTTTCTGGTGCGTCTGTATACCTGTAAATTTCTGGGATTGATATTTAACATACTTCCCYGGAACTTGTAAATTCTGCTTGTTTAGGGGAAAGAAGAATTTCTTACACAATAGATTCCAACTTCAYTGAAGGAAATTTTCAGCCCAGCAAAGGAATTTCAATATCCTTAGGCCAAATTTTATGGTCTATATGTAAAATTTATTTTAGAAAGTTTTCATAATAGTCCATTAGCACTTGCAAACTAAAAACATTAAAATATATTTAAAAAGTAAAATAATGAGCATACTCCTTTTTATTAGTAAATAATAGCACCAGATTAAAAACCAAAACACTGTTGTATCTTGGAAAAGTCATGTCAGATATTTAAACCCAGTTTTTCTTCAATATATTAAAAATTAACACTTAAGAACTCTAAAGCTATACACAAACTGGGTAGAAACCAGTGTATTCTGAACAAAGGGGATGGTGATTTTTTCTGTAACTATTAAAGAAGGACAGGTCATAAAGTGTTACAGATGTCTCTCTCCTACAAGAACTGTTTTGCAACACCTATTTAAGAATATTGCACTCAGTGAAAAAATCCCCCCAAAATCTTAACATTTACAACTCATCACATTTTCTTATGGTTGCTAGTCGCCAAACACCACCTCCAGCAGTTAGACGTGTCTTTTATTACCCGTAAACAGGGATTTGCATTTGGCACAGAGTATGTGCATATGTTTAATGTTACATGACTTAATATTTATTCTTGTTCTTTATGACAGACCTAGTTGACTTCTATTTCTTCTCATCTCATAGACCAGTATATTATCATCAGTTGCCAAAATYTGGGAAATGTGTGTGACAGCAAGTGCTCCTCTCTGAGGTCACAACAAATGGTTTTCTAGCTTGATTATACACTCTTTGGGAAAGGAATGTGTATTTGTGGAGTGCCTGTGGCGAAAGAGCTCCTTACTGATCACCGGCYTTTACAGAGCTACAGCAGTACTGCAATAGAAATCACACCGTTTTAGCTCTTTATATCATCCTTTCATTCTTCTTCTGTTATCACTCTCTATTAGGTACTGTAAACAGTATTCTTTTCTGTTAAGTCCTTAAGTGTAATGTTTTGCCATAATTTGGTAKAAAGTGCACAGATTCATTAAGTACGTAGCAAAGTATGTCTTCAGGGAAAGGAAATACTTGAATGACATAAAACTAGAGCTTCTCATTCTCGTTTTAATCTTAAAATAAAACAAATCTGGTCCATTTGTTTTCTGCTGTCCTACAGGAGATGTAAATTTTTGGCAAGAATTGAAAACTCAAAATATTTTCTGATGAAAACTATTAATTTTCAGCCAAACTATGCACATTCAGAAATGTCATTATGTGACCTCCAAGGAAGCAGAGGTTAGAATATCCTGCTTCACTCTTTTTTACGGGCCAAATTCACGGCAAGCTGTTTAAGACCTCCCACAAAGTATCTTGAATCAACATAGCGCATGCATGATGCACTGTGTGTTTTCTAGCGAACCACCTGCAGCTACGAAATGGTACAGGCACATGAATAAGCCAGACTATCTCAAATGGGACATGAAACTATTGAAATAACAGCAAATTGTCTACTAGAGAGTGCTTAGTTCTCGCTCGCTAAAAGAAAAAAAAAATCCGTAGGTAAAAGATATTTAGAAAAAACTATACTGAATCAAGAAACAATTGATAGTGGAGAAATTTCCTCTTAGAATGAATGACTTTCCCTTGGAAAACATATAGGATTTTCCATATTAGGTTTTCCACATTATTTTTCACATAAGGTTAAGGATTGTGTTCCCAGGCTTCTTTCAGGTTCATAACAGTACRATAAGAAAAAAAAAAATAGTCAGTGTTTTCCTTTTACCATTGTACTTCTGACTGCTGTAAGTGTCTCTGTACCGAAGCTGTAGTGAATTGAGCTACCAGCGTTTGGGAATATGAAGATCAAAAAACTCAGGAGGTTTTCTGTCCTCTGAGCACCTGATAGCAATTTCAGGCCTTATTTTGTTGCCTTACTGTTCATACTTCCAGGAGTCAGTAATTCTCTGAAACAGTCAAAATAGACTTATTTGTTTGGGATTTATTTTCTAAATAACCTACAAGTGTATTTGTGATATTTAAGGTCCTTTGATCATTCCTTTGATAGCTGGTGGTCTTGAGCTTCTGGTAGATTTCCATGTTTAAAGAAGCCATACTATAATTTTGAATGGATATTAAAATAGATGTCAAATATGTTTCCTGTGTTGAAAGCTTCCTCAAAGGACGTATTGGTAGGAAGAAAACCAGGAATTTTTCACTTCAGTAAAATAGAGACATGTCCTAGGAACTACACTCAATTAAAAACTAGTGTTTTTCTATGCAGTCTGTCTACTCACCGTGATATTATTAAATTCTCACACATTATAGTTGCTAGTTATAGCAATCTAATTGTTATATTTCTGTGAATATAAAATGATCTGTTACAAGTGACTTTTATTTGTAAGAGAAATTTCTTCTTGCTGCTAGTTTTGGTGTTTGGAACTTGCTTACAGAGAGCTGAGCAGACTCACCCAGTCCCCTCCAGAGCCCCGGGCGAGGCTGCTTGGGACGAGTCAGCAGAAGCGACTGCTCGGCGTGCGCACACCCAGTGTCTTTTTTTCTTTAAATCTTTACAGTATATATCCACRTAGTGATCTTTCAAAGCACAGTACAAATGGCTAACCAGCATCAGTAACCATTGATCTTCATTCTTTTAGCCGCCGTATAAATTAAATCCTYTTGTGTAAAAAAACACCAAACCCCAAATCACATAACCCCCCTACATTATTAAGCATTTTTGCATTGCAGAGAAGCAATTACCTTGGAATTGATTTAAAATACATAACAGCTCTAATAAATGTAAAGGGAAAATGTATTTATGATTATTTCTTACACTTATTCCTTATTTCGGAAGGAAGCAGCATGGGTAAATTGGCATAAACCTTGTGTGTAGCCCAGTGAGGTTTATTTAAAGTGGCAGTGATGTGAGCTTAAAAATGATTTTCAATAATATAAATTTTTAAAAGGTAGCTATTAGTTTCCAGGAGCCAAATCATTAAGCATATTTGGAATTCATTCATCAGATCATATTTATTAATTCAAAAAAATTTGATTAACTCAATCAATTTTAATCAGTTTCTAAATAGCTTATATTTGGAAAACTGCTGCAACAATCAATGTATTCAAATAAGAAAAAAAAAAAAAGAAAGATCAAATTAGAAGTGAGGCCAGATTCACAACAAACATTTAAACCAATTCAACAGCTGAGTAAATCTTAAATGACAGAACTCCCCATGACTTCGATGTGGCATAGTCTTCTGGTATTCAAACTGGGCTTATTTTTCTTGTAATTAAAAGCCTGGCAAAATTTAASGAAATATTTGTTAGTTTTGGACTATGTGCCAAGTCTGATCAAGCCTCAATATATATTTTGCTGCATTTTAGATGTTCTTTCCTTACCATTACAAATTTTCTCTATGCTTTCTGAAGCAAAATTGTTTAAGAAACTTAAAAATTGCAAATCCAAATTTTCTACTGCAGAGGTTATGTACTTAGCATTTTCTCTGAGACTAAAATAGAAGTACATTCTTATAGTTATATGTAGTACCTTACAGGATACTACAAAGTTGTTCTAAAAATACTAAGAACCCTATCTACTCAATCAGTACTACAGATCACTTAACATCAAAGAAATACCGCCACTGCARTGGGGGAGAACAGTGGTTTAATAGCATACAGCAATATTTTATAACAATCCTTCTTGCATTTTGGAGTATTTTCTAGAAATGGATGAAATATTACATCATGGAGCTAAACGCTCAGATGCAATAATGCTGAGTTCACCATCAGCCAGAGCAGAATATAGTGTTAAGCTCTTATATTTAAGTATCCCAAGGTTTTAACATTCCAAGCTCCAGGCATAATAATTTGTCTTCTGTCTTTCTTTAAATATTTAAACTGGGAAATGAATTAACTTTAATTAAAAAGAACAAAAATGCAAAAAAAAGAAAAGAAAAAGAAAAAGAAAAAAGAAAAAGAAAAAGAAAAAGAAAAAAAAAAGAAAAAGAAAAAGAAAAAGAAAAAGAAAAGAACAAAGAAATCTGGTTAGCTGAACACCTTTACTTATTCTCATATGTATTCCTAATCTTA
>NW_028185927.1:1904294-1959981 GCF_003343005.1 Rhea americana
AAATAAAATAAAACTACTGATACCAGCAACCTTTGCTCTTAATTTCTCTTGATAGGAAAGTCTTTTCCAGAGCTAGTTTCACGGTTCTTTCCGTGACCAAAGGCAGTGTACCACACCGCTGCTTTCCAGCGCTCCTAAGAAGTGGAAATGGCTGTAACAAGCCCAAGGCCACAAGGCTGATAAAATGTGAGTGTCTCACCCGTGGTCTCGCATGTGTTTGAYTCTTATTGCTTATCCTGTCATCTGAAGATGGTGCTACCTGTCTGCAGTTACTGGTAATTGCTTGGATRCCTGAACCAAGGCTAGGACATTAGCTGCTCTATAAAACACGAAGGACAAGTCATTTTCTTCTCCTTGGGGCACTTTGAACACTGAAGAGGTGTTCTCGGTGAACTGCAAAAACTATTGCATTCAGCAYTGTACTCCCTTAGCAACCTAACCAAAATATAACCAAAATCTGTTATAAGAGAGTGCATTTTTTTAGTGTGAAACAACATTCTTTTCCTGCCTTTAGTAACAAAAGCTGTAATGGTCCCTCCACATTCCTTTCACCAGCATGCCAATTATTTATTTATATTTGGAAAGCCAAGTAATTCTGTTCATTTATTAAAATCATACAGCCTCAGGTATGAACATGTTCYGAGATTTCAAATGAGCAGTCAGTCTGATAGTCGCAAAATATCAAATATGTTAAGGATGCCTTTAATTCCTCTGTTAAAGAAAAACAAAAAATAAAACAAAACAAAACTCTCTTCTCCAGCAGGCTGCTTGTGGTGTTTCTTTTCTCTCAGGTACTTCGTTCAGCGTTAGTGATAATTAAGTAATGTATCCATGCTTATGTGAGTGTCGGGGGAGAGGGGAAGGAGAGAGATCATTTCCAGATTTCAAAACTGAGTAAAAAAAATGATATTAGTAATAATACTAGTAATAATCTGTTTGTTTGTTTCCTGTCTAGGGTATKATCTAAAATCTGTTAAATCTCTCTCTGTTTATTCAGGGAGAAACATTACATCATTTGCAGTTGTCTCCAAGTGGGAGAAAAAAAAATAAAAAGAGGCTGTTATTCAAAGGCAGCCATTCGAATACCCCTGTGTTAGACTTACCAGACTCCCTTTCTTTTAAACTGTTCCCACATACATATCTACATAGCACAATTGAGGAAAGGCTCTTAAAAAAAGAAAACGATTCCTAATCTAGATTTTTACTCTGCGGATCTAGCTTCTAGAGTCGAGGAGCTATCGTGCCTAAAGTTATACAAGAGAAATAAATTGTTTCTGTGGGCTGTGACAGTGTCATATTTACGGCGGCGTATCACTTTACTGCTCCTGCTGACGGCCCACCTGTCTCCGCTGCTCTGAATCAACACTTCGGGACTCGGCACCTCCTGTTAGCCAGGAAGAAGTGCTCCTCAAGGCAGGAAAGAGGCAGCTAGCCAAAACCAGCGTTTACAGCCAGCTAAYGAATGCAGACATTAAAACAAACAAACAGCAACAACCAAACTTTGGAAACGATTTCTGGAAAAGCAATTAAATCTTGTGATAAAGGGTAAAAGATGGGGTTAGAATATATGCAGGTAGTACAAAATAAAGCTGAAAGGGAAGAAAGGAGCACAGAGGAGGGCTGCTGGAAAGGACTGTCATTTTACACTACACCACATTATTTCTGTTATTATATACTGGATGGGGTATGGTCCCATTCCCACCCCACGCTGGCCCTACACTGATGCTGTTAGTCCTAATTTAGATTGCACTGAATGAAAAACAATCCTTTAACTCTGAATTTCATTCTGGACATCAGATGGAACATTGAAAAGACAATTTGTTTCTTGTAAGAAATGTTTATGCAGTAGCTTTTGAGGTTCATAACTTCCAAGATTGTCACTTCCTCCTGTAAAAGTGATACTTTTAGATGAAACACAAACAAACAAACAAACAAAACAAAACAAAACAAAACAAAACAAAACAAAAAAAAGAGCCACTATTTCTTTAGCTTCTAGAGATGTTTCTAAAGAAAGATTTGATTCAGTCCAGATGTATGGCCCAGCATATTGATTTTGAAGAAGGTGGCTTTTGATTTCAGCAGGAGTTTGCATGAGTTATCAGTGCACTACAGAATTCTGAACAGTACTTGAGGGGAGAAAGAAAGTGTTTGTACGGCGCTCAGCCCAGCGGGAGCTGAGCGACATTCACTCTCACGCTGATCGGAAGTATTTTGCTTGACTCCCAGCTCCTGCTGAGCCAGGACTCGGCGGGAGCTAGCAGCCGTTGTCTGTGCAGGGAAAGGGATTCCAGCTCTTGCTGGGTTTGAAGCTTCTGTTGAACGCCAGCTAAGATCTTTCATCTTCGAGCGATGAGGACACCTACATCTTGATGAGTTCTGCACTCTGTGGGGCTTGTGAGTTGGAGCCTGTAGATTCACACCTGACTGGTGGCTGCCAAGGTCTTTCAGGACTTGTTGAGTTTGGGAGTCGGAAGCCAGAGGTCTAGCAAGGATTCAGCTACAGCAATATTATCGCTGATTTGCTGCTGATATGCAAATTCAGTAATTTACCCCCAAAAGTGGCGCTGTGTTTATTCTCTGAAAAATTGCACACCATCATATACTGCCTCACCATAGGCACCTTTACTGACTGTAAAAAAAGCAATAAGAAATGAAAAATAATTGAAGTGAAGAAATAAGAAAGGATTTAATGGGCTTGATCCTAAATGCTACTGTTTACTTCTCTGCCTACACCTATGTTGTACAACAGTGCCTTAGGACAGCATCGTGTGAGTGTSCAAATTAGAGTGTGTTTAGGCACCAATCTCATCAGCAAAATCGCAAGCACTAGGCTTGCCTTGAGCAACACTACTGGCAGTCATAGCTCAGACCAGTGCATGAACTCAAATAACTTACCCAACTCTTAAACTACTAGTTGTGACAGAATGAGGGAGGAGCTCATACATATGAGCTGAGAGGACATTTCCTACCCGAGCAGCATACTGCTGTTATGCTGAACTGTTTTACTTCAGTCTGCTTACACTAGTTTTATGCAGCATAGAGATTCCTTGGTGGTAGCTGTCCTATAAAGACAGCTTTCCCATGCAAAGACACCTCTTTTTGAATGAAAAAGAAATTTGGTTTTTGTACTCTATTTTCAGCTATTATAAGTTATTACTATTATATTASTTACTATTACTTATGATTACTTACAATGTTTTATAATCAATTTCAGTGTTCTGCAGCGCTGAAGGTGAAGCTGRTTGTTTGTGGATAAACCGTTTCTAACCACAGAAGTCAGCTTTTTCCTGACTGTAACTGAGTATGACATTGTAAAAACAACATTAGAATACTCTGGGCTTCCAGTGGTCAAGAGGCCATTGAAAATACCCCAAACCTGATTATTAACTACTTTTAAGACCTTCTTTGCTTCTATAAAAGATGGATACATTTACACTGATTCTTAAGCTTTTTTTTTTTTTTTTTTTTTTTTTTTTTTAATACTATTACAGGTATATAAAGAGCTTTAGCATTTAGAGAATCAGGCTTAGTTTTATGTATGATACAATGTGACTATCTCAAGCCTTGACTTACTCTGCAAAACTAACRGAGCCTAAATCTTTACCTGGGTCCTAAAAAGGGTTAAAAGGATCTGAAAGATAAAAAGGAACAAATTTCATCATGGCCAATTTTCATCATGGTAGAAAAGAACACTGACATTTTTCAAGGCTCTGCATTAGGCCTGAAGTCTAGAGTGAAGTAGCAAAATCTGCAGAGCATGTAAAGCTCTTACAAGCCCATAAAGATCTTTGAGAAATATCAGTAGGATTCAAACAAGTTGAGTGTACAATTGCATTGCGGTGYCTGGTTGGTAAATATAATGGAATGAACATTGGGAAGAAAATCACGACAAAAAAAATATGACTATACCTACTAGATTCCAARAAAGCTATAGTCATTCAGAAAATGTCTCAGGCATCATTATAAACATGTACAGCTGTAGCAAAAATGTCCCCATCTCTCAACAGGGCACAGAAGCACTGCAACACAGTGGCAGGCAGCAGAGTTATGGGGCTTCTGTGATGGTTCCCAAGTGCAAAATCCCCCAAAGCAGGAAGAAGCCTCAAGTTGAATTTCTCAGTTCTGCATCTGTTTTGTACTGGCACAGTGATACAGAATTTGCTCTTTATGATAGAAGARAAAAATACTGCACAAAGTTTATGACTGAGCTTGGAATACTGACTTGCTCACGTCAGCGTGCATTTGCCAGTCCATTTACCTCCCTCCCTCTCAGATTCAAAGCTGCTACAGTCATACTAAATGCATTGCCACTGCCTTTAAAAAAAATGATGGCAGCAAGCGTTAGACCTAATAATTCTGACAGCTAGCTATTCTAAATGCGCATCGAATGCAACTTGCAATTTGTGAGGAGGACCATGGGTAGGGTAGACAGGAGGAAGGTGAAAAAAAGGTACATAGTGAAGAATCTGAAACAGAGCCAACATGACATTTGAAACAGGGGTCAGTAGATCAGTGACTGCTGAAGCTTTCCTACAGAACAGAGCTGAATCATTCTGCCTCCCCATATACATAGATGATATAACAGCAGCCAACACGTTTCAAAAAAGAATCATTTCAGGTAGGTCCACCTACATGGCTCTGATCACACACCTCATTTCTGCATGCAAATCCTGTATTGCGTTACTGTTGCCAACCAGCTGCTCAATGGACCATTCAGGGAAACAAAAAATCAGAAAAGAAACCATCTAGTTAGCRCAGCTTCTAAACAGCATGAAATGCTTTTGGCTTTGTTGGAGATAGTTGCAGTGTCCAAGASTGTATCTAGGGTGCATTCCAGTTTCCTCATAAAAATCATCAGCATCAGATTCACGGACATCCTTTGGTGGTGATCTTTTGGTTTACTTGAGAATACTTGGCAAAGCTTTATGAACTCAGTGAGACTTTTGAAAAATAGATTCCGTGTCCTACCACATGCAAGCGGTGAATAGATTGATTTCCATTTTAATGATGTGATTTGTGTTGTTTGCTTGCCATTGGAAGTGTTGCAAAGAGGAGAGACTTCTGTGAGACAAGAGGAAGATAAAACAGCTTTGTAAATGAGAAGCTGAAAGCATTGCCTATGTACTGRCCATGGCTGTGTGATGTTTTACTCTGGGATTCCTCTTCATGGATTTTGATGTTTCACAATATGACATCTTGGTAATACATTGCAGATGCATTATTAAAGGCCCTGTGCAGCCTCTGATATGCCTTTGCTCACATTAAACTCTGCAGGCCTCCGGCAAAGCTTTACAAAGCTGGAGGCTTGCATTTCACATGTGATCTCAAATCTGATTAAAGAATACAATCATAGCAACTCCTGGCATCAAATAAAGAGAGAAAACTTTAAATTTAGTTTGAGTGACTTCTTGCTTGGAACTACATTAAAAACAACTCACTCTGACCACTGCAGTTCTGAGTTAGTAAGCAACTTGGTATGCCAGCCAGTAAGACTCAGTTCTCCAGAATCAATATTGCACTTATTGAGTAATTACAGTACTTGCCTGGGAAGATGRACAATGTGATATTTGTTCAGGGGCTGATGGGTGATAATGGTACTCAATAAAAGACGATAATTGAAAACAAAATGATCTTAATACAATGGACTGGCACGATAGAAAGGCTGTGGTCTTTAAATCAGAACATACTTTATCTTCTTRGTTATCAAAACATTAGCTTAAAAATAACAACCAGCAGCAAGATGTTTAGAGGGTAATATTCCACTTGCACCTCTTTGTTAGCCTTGGATTGTCAATAAAGGCTCTTTAAATGCTAATCCTCTCRAAAAAACATTTTCTCATTCAAGGTGTTCTTACAGGCTATTACCAATAAGAAATAAGAGGAACCATCTGCATTTCCTTTGAAAGCTAAGAAAGTTAAACTTTGGTAATTCACTCTTTGACTTGTGTCATTTGTAGCCGGTGCTAGTTTCGTGGTTATTAGTACATGAAGCATAGAGTGGCCTCTCATTCCTCATCCCTCCACCACCACATATACACAGTGCAGACTTTGTCTTGTGCCTCCTGATGAAATTKCTGCAAGTTCATTAGCAAGGGGTGGATAAAACATCATATCTAAATGTTCAAATATTGTAGAAATACTTAATATCATAGACTGTGGTAGTACAGTCATAAACCATTCTCTTCAAGAGGAGGAGAAGCTCACTTAAAAACACCAGAATAGGAGGGAGATGATTTGTCAGAAGCCATTCTTTCGCTCCGTGTTATCTCCTACTCTGTACTAAAACTCTCGGTGCAAGTGCTAATTCTGTGAATGCAATGGCATAGAGCTGGACAACGTGCTCAGCCAGAGGGAAAGTCCTCTCTGAAAGGCTGATGGTCAAGGATCCAAAGAGGAGGGACTTGTGGATCCAGTCGCTCCGGTGCATTTCAGAATCAAAATATTCAGGTTTCAGATGTAAAATCTTGAAAATTAGGTCAAATAGTTCATTTTTTGTTTTCAGTGAAACCTGACACTTTTCATGRGGAGAAGTAAATAATTCTTAGGCAGCATGTAACTTCTGCTAAAGCTCTCATTAACATTGATTTTCTGCGCCAAGTTGATGATATATATTTTTTATTTTTTATTTTTAACTGTTGCATCATATTTCTTAAATTTCTTAAATGTTGGATGACCTTAAGCCTTACTGGAGCATTACTCAGTATTTAGTGCTTGAAAAAGGCTGACTGAAGCATTGGCCAAAGTAGGCCTAGTTAGCAAATGTGAATGATACCTGAACCGCTTACCTAGGCAGACATTGCAAGACACCAACACGAGGATGATGGGAGATGTCAGATGTGTGACTTATCAAGATGGGAAAAATAGAAACGTTGCTTGAAGTGCAGATTACCCAGATTAATCTGCAACAAGAATATCAAGAATAGGATGCCCATAAAAAACAAAAATATAAAGAAGATATGTAATATATTTATTTGTCATGTTCATATTTTGTTATGGCATAGAAAGGAATATTTCATTAGAATGAGATAATCTTTAGCTTTTTGCATTGTGAGCACCAAAAGAAAACGTTTTGCTATCTCATCTCTAAAATTTAAACAGAGATGCACAGATAAGAAGCATTCTCTCTGATGAAACACAGTTTTTTCCAAGGATGATGGTTTCCTATGTTAATTACCTAACCGAAATATAAATCTTTATCTAAATCTGAAGAGTACTCAAGTAATCTGGAAGCAGCACGCACTGTAAGCAGTATCCCAAGTTATAGAAGAACTACCACTGTGCTAAATTATCTAGAAATGATCTTTGTAAGTTCCATTTCTAAGGGTCAGGCTTTTACTGCCCAGTAATTCTGTTAGTTTGTGCTTTCATACAGAATAACAGTGACCTCTAGGGATCAAATTTAGTGTGATAGATCAAGCTTTAGACACGTAACTACACATTTAATATTACATGTGGCAATAGAAAGAGTATGTATGAAAATTCTAAGTGAAATTTCTCACATCTTCTGGCCTGTTGAATATTTATGATCTGATCATGAATTAAATTCTTACAGGTACACTATTAAGCACATTCAACACAAGTTTTATTCAGTTTCGCTATCCTATTAACCTAACCGTTATTAATGGTGGAGAGCTTTAATTTCTGACTCATTTGTATCCTGACAGATTCTACTAATGATTTGATAAATTACAGGTGTGGATAAAATTATACTTCATAGCTCTATAGCTGTGCTATATATAGRTGAGTGTGTGTATACATTTATATATATGTGTGTGTATTTATACATATACATGTATACATATATACACACACATATATATTTATTTTTGCTGCTTTTTTCAGTTTAGGGCCACTTTACTGACAAACTTTGTTTACTGAGATGAGATTCTTGGGAAAAGATAGAAGCTTYCTCCCTACAGGCTATTCTCTGAGCTGTGGATTAAGCTTTGCTTTGATTTATAAAAATAGTAAGAATATTCAGGACGGTTTCTTGATTTTGGTTAGCCTAATGGTTTAGTTAGCTGCAGAATTAAAGAACCACATTCTGCAGTTACTATCCAAATTTTCAGCACAGTGTTAACCCYCATGAAGAAAATCACAGAATTGTTGAACCTGTTGCACAGTAAACAGTTCGTACGAACAGTCTGTAGTTCAAGCCAGGATTTGGAGAAGTAATGAACATTAAGGTTAAATTAGTCATTCTGCGTGCCAGACAGACAAGGAAGTTACAGGTCCTAGTGTTTGTGTGGTAGCGTGGCTAAGCATTGCCTTGCACACATTCCAGCTGAGTCCCAGCTCATCGGTGCTAAGACAAGAGACGGTTGAGGACTTCTAAAAGACAGTAAATCACAAKCTGTGATTTATCAAGAATGTATTTGGTGAAAAGGGCATGTTTCTAAGCAGCACAGGCAACTGAATAGGGCATGGATTCTACCTAAAAAGGGGGTAAAGGTCTGGGGACAGGCTGAGTTGCTGTTCTGCTGCAGGAGGGAGAGAAAAAGGAGTTAGCTGGAACACAGCAGAAGAGGTCTCCAGAGTGGGGAAGAGGTGCTCCGGAGTGGTGAACRGGCTTGGGTTGGTGATCTCCGCAAATCCCCATCCCAGCCAGCAACAAATTCTAGCACGGGCAAGGTAGGCAGCTGGATCCTGGCCRGTTTTCTGCTGCTTCCTTATTGCTCTAGGCAGGTATGTACCTTGCCTTTCTCAAGAAGATCAACAAGAAAGCCGGCTATAGTCTTTGACTGTCCACCCATCCTTTAAGGCCTGGGGTTGGCATAAATTAAAAGCCCAGGAATGCCTGTAACTTGTGCTGTAACTAGAAGGCAGCAGCTGACTCCCGGAGGCTATTCACGTGCTAAGCATAGAGGGGAAAAAGCTCCTCAGCCCATCCCTATCCTTATCTGCCTTATGCCTTTCACATGCTGAAGGCAGTTTGCTTTAAAAGGATAATCTAGGATCRAAGTATACAGCGTCTGAGGTCTCCCTCTGCTAGACAAAACTCAGCTAAAAGGTGAGCTGTCCTTTCTGCCACCTTGTTTTTGAGCAAATACTACTTCCCTGTTCCTCCCTCCAGGAAGCTAAAGTCAGTCATCTGRCCATACATCCTAAAACTCATTAGACACTCATTGCTTAGGATAAAATGAAGCRTAACATTGTATGCACAAGGCTATGGAAGCAAACAGATAAACAGAGGGYTCCCAAACTTTTAGACTATTATTTCACCCAATCCACAGTAACATGTTAAAATATTTTTATTATAACTATAGCAAGTGGACAGCTGATGATAGTTAGACCAGCAAACACTAGAGCTGTGCTAGCTTTTTTGTATCAAAACCAGCTAAAAAATTGATGGACAAAATGGAAAGGAACTGGAATAGTTTGCTTCTAACAGAAACAAGTATTTTCTTGTTTTGTTACTATTACTGATCTTRTTGAAGTAAATTTGTGGTCCATGTGGAATTAATCAAAAAATTTCATTTTAATGAAATACACTTGCATTTTTTAAAAGCTCGTTGAAATCGGAAGGAAAGGTGCATTAATATGGTTCTTTCACTGGCTAGAAGGAACTGGATGTGAGAARCAACCTTTGGCCTGAGGGAAACCAAACTCGATCTATGAGAGCTTTCTCATTACCTTCCTCTAACTTATTGTAGATTGAAATATTCATGGTCACTCCATACAAAATCTGCAGCCAAAAGTAACCACAAGATTTTATAGCCTCACATTCAGGACAGTTTTACTTGCAAGTTTGGGGCACGTGGGTTTTATCTCCTCTCCCAATAACTTCATAGAATATTAACCAATAGGACCATCTCTTGAAAAGTTGGCAGTACGAATCAAAGTCCTTTTAGGAAGAAGAGGAAAAAGAATCTGAATGTTTTACCTTTTGGGTAAGAGCCCTGGCCTTAGGCTTGTTGCATGAAAGATGAACTGGCTCTTAGTTTTTGGACTGAGCTTTGTTGTCCCTGCCTTCCAGGTGGTATTTTTCAGTTGAGACTATTCAGTGGGATTGTATCAAGATACAAATAATTTCAAGTTGCTGAAAATTGCTTTCCTCACTCAGTAAACTATTCGCCAAAATAATGTTGTTAATGTTAACTTTACCAGTTAATCTATCTTCTCATGAGTTCTGGGATTTCAGTCTCTCAGTCTCATGCATCTGTTTTCAGCTGTACAGTAACTTGTAGAAAATAGTTTCTRCTAATTTATAAGCAAAATAAATCAGAACATACAGCTCACTTAAATTTTGTGTATATCATCATATAGATATATATGCATACAGTATATACATCTTCCAGGACGATCTCCACAGAAGAGTAAAATTCAGAAAAGGATACATAYGAATATCGCACAGTTTATTATCAGTAGTATGACTTTTATTAAGTTAATAATGTCAGCAATTGTTCAAAACAGAATTAATCATTTTACATTACACTGATTTGATTGTCTCTAATAACAAAATAGTATACTTCTGTGGGCTTTTTGTCTGAAGCTTCAATATTAAAAAAAAATAAATCAAAGCTGTTTTGACAGATGAACAACACAATTTTGTAACAGGATGGAAAATTTTAAAAACTGAATAGCTGATAAAAGATGAGTTGAACCAGGGAGGATTGATGTTATAGCTGAAGGCAGCATTAGAGATTAGGTACTCATTTGACTTTTCAGAAGGCCTGGTGACTCATTCCACATAAATGAAGTTTGTGATATGTAATGAAAAGCTTTCTATCTTCACTGCAAGCAAATTAGCAGGTATTTTGTGGTAAGAATGTTAATGTTATCTCACATTTGTTTCAGAGCAGGAACACATTAACAGAGTAGATTTGAAAGGAATTTCACTTTTTAACATCAGGTGCTGAAGGTATTAAAACAAGGTCACCTCTATGAAGTAATGAGTGAAAATTAGGTTATAAACATGCAGTGCCTAAAAATATATTCAGCCCATTTCACAATGAAATGTAATGTTTCTTTACTGAAAATGATACTCTTGAGTCCAAAGCTGAATATGCAAAGTTAAATAATGCAATAAACAGAGTTTGGTGAGGGATAAGCATTTCAGGGGCCAAAGTCATTTTACTCCATTAAGACAGAAAACCAAGCAGGCTGCTTTACAGCTTTACTGTTATACATTATAAAGCAATGGACTATTGGAAGACATTACACTTTTTTTTTCAGGAAGGTAGTTAGAATAAAYCAGAAAAGAGATATATCCGAGGAAGAAAGAATACGAATAATCGTTATTCAATATTATATAATTGATAAAAATAGCGATCAGGATAGAAAAAAAGAAAAATTCTTTCAGAAAAAGTAAAGAGAAATTTAAAACAAAAGATACTAGAAAATGCTGCAGATATGAGAGACACAGAAAATCAGTATACATCAAAAAGAAGGCAAACCATATAGAGAAATAAAAAATATTACCTTGTTTTCTATTTGAAAGCAAGACACAAATAAAATAAAGCTGTACATTTTTTAATACTGGAATAAAGGCAAAAAATGGGCCAAAGAGGTTACTGGTTATTAAATTAACAATATTTTTTTAAGGAGGACTGTATCGGTTTATGGCTGGCTTGTGATGTAGGCAGGATAAAGTGTTACTGTGAGAGAATAAAATAAAATTCTACCTGTAGAGATAACAAAATGGGGATTATTTAGGGAGAAAGACTGAACATGAAGAAATGATAGCTAGATAGGAAGACACAGATAGGGAGAGAGATAGAAAACTGATATTCAAAGCAACTACGAAGGTAGATTAAAAAGCACAACTGATGATAAAAGTGGCCTTGCACCCTTGGAGATAGGACTTACTCTGATGATGGCTTGTGGTAACAGTGAAGGTAGCATATTGCTAGACACAAGACAAGTCTCTTTGTCGTCCCTCCTTGTTTATGAAAGGGCCATAAGGATCAGAGGCTTCCCTGGATTATTTAATTCATTTTAAAAATAAGTGTCTTCTACATCATTCTTTTGAAATATTTTTATAAAAACTTTGAAAGCTTYGTAAAACGAAATCAAGACTCCTCATTCAATGAGTCAGTGACTCAYATCTTCACTCCTCCTAGCCAGGGCAAGTCCGGCTGAGGATGGAGAGAGCTATAGACTGTGAATTTTTATATTGTCTATCCAAGTCTCCTTCATCAAAACRTTTTTATCTCATCTTTGCAATTTGGCAGGTGCTCTGGTAGACGTGTTGGGACAYGTTGAACTGGAGTGACTTTTCCTGTTAATTTCAACGTTGTTTCAAAAAGTGCTATTTTAAGACRCAATATTTTAATATTAATTTAATATTATTTTTCTCTAAAAAATAGATCCTACCCTTGAAACATTTTATAACAGCTTTAAATGCATACAAATAAAATCTCAAGAAACCTAATAGTACTTGTCTACCGTACAGGCAAAATAAAGTCTGTTCAGTTACTGTTTCTAAAATGCTTTGAGGTCTTTTGATGAAGTGCTTATTATTTCTTGAGCATGCCCTTACAATAAAATACTGTGCTCTAAAACTTCTGCTGAGGTATGAAACCAACAAAGCCACAGGTTACATCAATGAAAGATCTGCCCAAGAATATTTAATGCTCTTATTTCATATTAAAACCAGCTCAAGAAGTATTAAAAAGAATACTGGTAAATAACCCAAAKAACCTAAATAAATAAAAAGCATAGTGTTAATATTTTTAAAAGAGAAAGTCATGGCAGGAGGTTTAAAAAAAAAAGTAAAGAAGAAAGCATTATTTTGCATCACTCTGCTAGATAAAACTTTTCAATCAAGATTAAATTAACAGAGGAAGAATCTGGAGGAAAAGCTGTGTGATCACTGCTTCCGAGTGAACACTGAGTACATCCAAGTATGTGAAACAAGYGGGCATGGAAATAGGAGGAGGTTTAATACATACTTCCATAGATTCAGAACATGCAGAAGATATTCTTGAACACAGGTTAAAAGCCAAGCTGATGTCATTATTTGAAATACGACTTCTGCTTTCCAACTTAACATTACTTGTGGTCACTATTTTTAAAGCAAAGCTAAAACGTAAATCCCTGTCAGAGAGATTGCATTTAGCACTAGGAAAACCATACTCTAAGATAAATTAAAAGCAAATAGGGATGAGGGAAAGGAATTTTTATTAATATGCTGTAAGTATTCCAAAATAAACACATGAGATCTGCCTGGAATTGCACAAATAAAATTGCAGTTGAAGTTGCAGTTGAAATTCCATTGAAATGCAGATCTTTTGAAATTGGAAATTAAATATGCCTTCTTTCTCACGCTGAAAAAAAAATGGAATGGGGAAAAATTGATAAAAGAAATAGAAGACAAGGCACCGTACCAGTGCAGATGCACAGAATTTGTACTTTACTGTACAACAGCCTGAATGAGCTTTTGCACAGGGTTATGAATCTCATATTCACAGTGAAGAATGTACGGAAATGTTTCACGATAACGCAATATCACCTACTGGTGTGACTGTGCTGTCCAGTTCAGACTTACATGCACAGTTGAAGTCTCCGAAGTTGCTCTACAGGTAACGCTAGCTCCTGCAGACAGCTCTGAGTTTTGTGGCTGTGCAGGTCTCCCTGGTGAGGGTGGCCTGTGCCGGGCARGTAACAGACATGGAACAAAAGCTCCAAGGACTCCAAGCCAGCTCAAGCTTCTCAACAGTGGAAACAAAATTTAAGGACATCCTTRGAGTGGCAAAATTTACTGTTGTGGTCACGACAAAGTTGTTTCCATGCAGAAGAAGGGGAGAGGATGGCCTGAAATATGGGCTTCAGTATCAGAGGATTATCAGAAGGTATTTATATAGTAGAGMCTGAGTAGAGACACCCTGTAGTCTCTGGAACACATAACTATCTCCCTCTCAGCCACAAGATATGTGTTGAGAGCATTGGTAGAGAAAGGTCTACAAGTCTTATCTGAGATTTTTGAGCACAGGAAAGAAGCATAACTTTCCAGTTTTCAAATAAAGTTCAATCTTTCATTCATGAGGATTTCCTACTTCATACTCAGTAGGCTTGGTATCTATTTCTGAGCTAGTTCTCATATATTATGTAAAGTGATATTACTTAGAAGCAAAGTTAGATGTTTTAGGTTATCTATGGCCATAATTAAATTTGCACATTTGTTATTAATAGACTGATAAGACTTTTCAATGACTATAATTTTCTCTTCAAATTTAGGAATGTACGAGGCAAAAAGTTCAAGCTTTTTGTCAATTGATCTAGTGATTTGATACCTGCCAGCACTGCTGGGAGGAAATTGCAAAATAAATCATTTGTGACTCTTCCTTGATATTAACTCTTCTATGGCAGATATGTGCTTTGCTTGCTTCATAAATGGCAGTAAAAACTCCTATKTAGTGGGGAATTAAAGGGATGATCAGAGTTTACATTTCCAGATCTTAATTTGGTAAGTAAATGCTGTCTTTTCTCCATCTATTCACTATTTACTTGGAAATGTCTAGTCTTCAGAAGCTGATTCATCATATTTTATGCATCATATTGTTTAAAAGATGCAATTGTTCAGAAAAASTGTGCGTGATCACTTTGACATGCGAACATGAATGATTCTTATTGATAAAAGGAAACTGTATGCTTTCACTCTGGAAATGCACTTAAATACCTAATCGAAAATGTCCCGGTAAATATTACGCTTCCTTCTTCTATGAAGACAACTTATAATTTGAAATTTCTTTATTTATTTTATATGACTATTTTTAATACAGTTATCTTATTATTCAAAATTTTCAAGGGGTTTATTTCATAGTTTTGTCATAGTTTTTTAAGGAAGAGTATTAAACATTAATGGGAATTCCAGCAAAGTTTTGCTGATGCGGTTATTTTTCATGGAGCTGTGTTAAGTTTTTTGGTCGGTAAAATCACCTGCTGGTAACATACATCAGCCCCTCACGGAACCCGATTTCACTGTAATCAACCCAATTCCCTTAGTTCAATAAAGCAGGCTCTAATGCCCATGGGTACCAACCCTTCCTGCCTCTCAGCACTGCAGCGGACAGCTGAAGGAGCTCAGTATTTCGGAAGAGATTCTTATCTCATCTGCTGCATCTGGTCCTTGAGCAGTGCTTGAACTACAGCTGAGCTTAGTAGTGCCTTGTTTGTTCACACACTGTGCATTACCCAGTCCTAACCAACGCCTTTGTAAAGTACTTTGTGAGAATATAAAAGATATCATAAAAGATCAGCTTTATTCATTTTTAACATTCTTTAGCTATCTATTCAGTGAGAACTATCAGTGCTGTTTTTGCTCATTAACGATAAATGTGTATGTTAGCAATTAAGCTATCATACTCAAAACTCATTCTAATAGCTAGGTTTTTGTGTTTTCTCAAGTACTCAAAAGAATATTTACTGTGGTAAGTTGCCAGAACAAATACTTAACCTGAACACTGTTGGAAGCTTCAAAGGCAAGCAGCTCAATGCCTTCTGCTTGTGACTCCTGTCAGGTTCATATTGATGTGCTGTGCATCCAACATGTTCCAAACCCTTTYGACTCTGCATAAACAGATGGACATCATAGGCACAGCGTGTCCTACATATCTATGCACGATAGTAGAATTTTTCTGTCACATATGGTGACCATTTGCCCTGCGTTCTCAGATGTCAGGCTGCTGGATACCGTGGTAGAGTCACTACCTGACAAGAGAGGTTTCTAATCACAAATTATGAGCCAAGTGCCTAGTTTGCTTTCATGCCAGCAGAATGGGAGAGTCTGGTGGTCTGCGTATTCTTCTGAGGAGTAGCATAGAATTTTAGATCAAAGTTTCTGGTTCCATATAATCCTTTATGGCATCATACAAATGTGTCTTTTGAGTAAGTACATAAATACAATATGAGGAGTAAGAAATTAAAATATTTGTGCTAGAGATCTAATTCCATTATTCTTAATCATGGTTAATGGTACAGTACTATATGAGTTGTTTCCATGGCTTTTACTGACAAAATCAGAATAACTCTTGKTTTTGCTTCTTGCTTAGTTCAAATTTTCCATACCTTTTGAGAAAATAAAAATCAGTTCATGGGTTTTTTTATGCCAAGAGGCTACAGAGAATGATACTGAGAAGAAAGAGAGAGAAAAACATGTTTAGATCTTAAGTAAATCGTGTGGATATTTAGGATGCTTCTATAATAAATCTGATTTCTGTTATTGGCACTTAATTCTCCTTGCACAATAGAGACAAACATTAAAACATAAATAAACACTGTGTCCTACACCCTCAGGCATGACAATAACACCGGGCTAYTTTGGCTTTGCTCCAGCTTTGCTTTTTTTTCCCCTGTGTTGGGGGGAATCCCCAGCTGTTCATCTGAATGAGTAGAGTTAAGCAAGTACAGCCCTAGAAACTGGCTTTCAAGCCTCCCATGCATTTCTGCAAGTGACTTCCAGGTGGGGGCTTTATCAGGTTGTAAATATTTATATGTAGGTGATATTATCATCATCATCATTTTTTCTTCTATGGTGCTATGAGTGATTGGTTTATTATAAATGATTTAAATGAGATTTCCTGTCTGAAGAGTTCGGAGTCTAAGTTAGAACTTACCATAGATTCCACTGAATACAGCAGTTAATAGGTAGCAGACAGCAACAACAACAACAAAAAAACTTTCATTTTCACTCCAGATATACATTTGTATTAAAAAAATGAAAAAGTCACCRAATCGCTTGTATTTACTATCAGAGATGAAGTAGATGCCCACAAAACTGAAAGATACTTGTAAAAGCACACTCTTTTTTTAATTTCAGAATTGCTATATTTAAATAATTTGTCAAAATAGACAAATGAATACCTTCATGAATGCAGGTATACTTAGATTCCCCTACTATATAGTGAACTACCATATAAACTGACAGTCATTTTCTGACATACCATAGTTTTGTCAGTCATCTTTCTTTTATATATTCTTCTGTTTTCTTTTTTTGCCAGTTTATTTGACTATGAAAACTGTATCAGCTATTCAGCACACTAAATCAGTGAAAGTGTGCTTTGGAACAAGTTTAAGAATACCTTACAGGGAATTCCAAAAGCTGCAGACTATCCTCAGACTTACAAAGACTGCAGCAACAGGTGTTGTTCCTGAGTCACTTTCTATGGCACACATAGGCTAGATTTTTTTTCTTTAAATGAAATTTTATTGTTAATTGAAGTAAATAAAGGATATCAGACATTGGGAGACCCAAATCTCATCTTATATTGTATATTCCTTAACTAAAATATGTATATTTAAAATGTGAATCCATTTGGCTATTCAACACCCGTGTAAAATTCTTTAGCAGACTTCCAACACAATCTTGTAGTAGTGAATTAATGTGAAGATTGGATAAGAAAGCAGAAAGCTACCTTGTAGGAAGAAAAGTGAGWTTATTTCAGAGCTATATATCGATGTCTTTCAGAGTTTCATGGCTATATCATCRTCTGTATTTTTATTTGACAACAGAATATCAAATCCTACCAGCGCTTATGGCATCTAGCATATACATGGGTGGGATATGAGGTTCGGCTGCACTTAGAACTTCTTGTTCGATTTCTCTGCCTTCTGAACACATAAAATGTCAGAGCTCTGTTAATTGTGCATGTAATAAAGATTTTCAAGTGCAGGCCATTTTCCAGACATAGCATTAAAAATTAATCAATTATACCCTATCCCCTTAAGACTACTCTGCAATTCATTCACCAATAGTCAAGAGACTGAATCCGAGTACTAGCAATCAAGTTGGGATTTTAACTCAGTGTGTTATGATGGCATGTTTCCAGCTCATGATCGCAGGACAGCTGTTTTCTTCCATAACAGGGTGAATTATAGCAGACAAAGAAGCCAACAAACCTCTTAGCATTTGAGCGGGGTGCTCTCTGCCAGCCAGGGAGCAGGCCTTGACAGGCACTGGCTATGGAAGAGTTGGCATCTGTTCCATTACCTCCATTTGCCAACAACAGTCATTATATAGAACGGTCCTGTGGTGCCTCCTATAGAGATGCAAGATGACTGTAAGGGATAGGCAATCGCAGGGAGAACACTGATGTTCTCCTTGGAAAACCATCCTYGAAAAATCCCATTTTAAGATGACAGAGTTTGTACAGGAATAAGTGAAATACAGCTCCTGGATCTAAGCCTGAAATATTCCTGATTAAATATCTGATTATCAGGAAAGGATGACTAAGTCTCTCCTGAAATATCAATAGGCTGGAGAAGCCATCTAAGAAACATTGATATATAGCTCTTAAGTAMCACCACATTACAACAGACAAACCAGTAAATCCCCACAGGCTTTCAGAACGAAAGAAAATCTCAAAGTAGAGGCCAAGGTGTCCCTTGTCATGTTGTTGTGATAAAGATGTCTTAAGTCTTTAGATAGATTTATGGGAGGGCAARCAGTTTTCATCCGTATTATCATTCAACTCATGCTGATCTAAAGAGGCAATCTTTTAGAAATGAATGTTTTACTAAGAATAAGCTAAATCAAGCCTCAGACAGCAAATTCTGCAACTCTTTTTCCTGATCCTACATCTTACGCGTAGCCTTAAAGCCATCTTCCTGTTCACAAGGATCAGTGTAACTGTGCATAATATACGACTGAAAATGTCCATATTTGCTAGCAGATTACACAACATGTTCTACATTTGTAATGTAATCTTTCCCTAAAACACAAGCCTTCAACTTCAGTATTTTGCAGTGGTAGAGTCTGTTTGTGCTAGGAGCCTTTCAGAATGACACAGAGACCTTTCTCCCTTCTTCRTAATTTGCTCCATCCTGGATACGTTTCAATTACATAGTGTTTTAKTAAAGATCGATCTTTAATTTATAGACAAAACTGGTGAGAGGAATTGTTCCTTCTTTAGATTATCTTCCCTCGAAAAGAATATTGCAGARCACAAATTGACCCACAAAAAAGTTAGCAAAATAGCTTCGTCAGGAATATCCAACTACTTTTTCAAAACTAGTCGACACAAAAAAAAATTATCTTTTATTTACTCCTTAATAAAAAGGGTGTAATGTTTAACTTGGGTACATCACAACTGCTATAAATGTTAGTAATTTAACACATATAAMCCTTTTAAATCACGAATAAATACACTTTATTTCCAATTGATTGCCATTAYTAAATACAATTATAATGTAAGAAATGGTGAACACTTTATGCTGCAGTAACTGATTGAACCTAGTTAATTTAAAATCAAATGTAAGAAGAAAGAGGTACTCTCTTTCTACTCCAGAATGTGTTTGAATGGTATGCCACTTAAAACCAAAATCAATCATACAAATATATATAATTTCTTACTGTAAAGAGCCATATAGAAAAGAAAAAAAAAAAGATACTACCAGATTAAATGTGGTTCTGTGAGATCCTAGTTATCTATCACAAAGAATGGATATTACAGATGGGAAGATGTGCAGGGAAGGGCACAGGGCCAGAGGACCTATCCTTAGCCTGAGTCTGCACAAAAGATATGTGCAAGGATTTAGAAATTAGAAAAACGTATAGACTACGTTTAACATTAGTTAGACCACCCAGCTGCAGGTTTATGTTATGTTGTGATCTAAAATCAGTTTCTCTGGAGGTTGGAATAGGACTTGCATATTCTCCTGCAGGCTAGAATCAAAATTAAGTGCTTCTAAACCTAATGTGCAGAGTACAAACTTGAATCTATATCCTACAATAACACAATGCAATCTGCATAATATTATTAGTATGCCATAAATATAAAATGAACCCTCTGTCTACACTGCAATATCAAGTCAACTCATAACCTTTTACTAAGCCAGCAGTGAGGTACCAAAGTAGTAGACAAATCCCCAAAACAATCACCTCTAACATAGATTGATGCGATTAATATTTTTTCTCTACCCAAGAAAGCTTGATGTTCTTACATTGTCTCTTACTTAGGCTGACTCCTTTCAGGAGGTTGTAAGCCTTTTTTCTTTTTTTTTTTTCTTTTTTCTAACCAGGAATCCTCCCTGTACGTAATGGTGGTTTGTTAACAGATACTGCTTCCCTTCATACTTTTCCTGTACCAATATTCTTCTCAGCATGCATTCCCAAACAGCTGCTGGCAGACGTACAGAGACAGTAATACAAGATTTTGTATTCCTAAAATAGATACCAGATTATATCAGGCTGTTTTCCAGGATAGTCATGATCAGCAAGGCCAAATAATATGTGAAGAATAATAGTATTTAGATTAGTATTACATTTAGGATCAGCTAAATGATGTCATCAGTAACGAATTGAGGTGAAAGAACTGAATCTAAGTTATCCATCTTTCCTACTATTGTTAAAGGAATTAACACAGGTTTGCATCATATAAGAATCTAGTTTTTGATGTGGAAGTAGAATTACAATAATGGAAATCTACAACAGCATACTGTTGTTTCCAATATCCAACCAAAGATTTTCTTTTGCCCAAGCATCAAACTGAGACAAACAGCATTGAATCACTGGAAATTACATTGACAAGAGGAGAGTAAGATCTACACTAATTAATAACTAAACTATAAAGATTTTTGCTTTTTGCAGTTGGAGTCATGTCCTGCCTACACATATCTACATCCTATTTGGATGTAGAAAGATGTGGATGGGCTCTCTAAAGCAAGGCTTAGGTGTTGTTGTGAACAGCGTGAGTAAAATTTCAACCATGCATATGGAGCCAGGTGAAAACAAACAAGCAAACATATTAAAGCACTATGTAGAGGAATTAAAAATAACACTAATAATATTTCAGTCTTACTAGGAAAATTCTGAGTGTACCTCAGGAAGAATACTGRAGAGATTTGACTACCACCATGTCTAACAAGATATAAAAGAACGAGGGTCAAGAATACAAAGAAAGGCATTGGAAAGAGGGAGTAGAGGGAGAAAAAAAGATATGGAAATTCCTCATATTTGCAAGGATGACAAAAGAAGGATCGTATGTCATTGAATAAAAAGGGATATAATATAGATGTCTTAAAATATGAAAAGATAACAGTCAAATAGATGCTCTTTCAAATCGTATTTAGTAATAAATAACCTGAAGATTTGAGCTTGTCATTTTGAAATAACAATTTATAGAAAATAATTATTTTTATCATATATGTTTCAGATTAGCTATCATTAGAAAGCTAGAGAAGATGTTCTGAATTATTCTAGAGTAATACATTAGTTGTATCCAACTTTTCTTGCACTTAAGCTGGCATGAAGCCTCCCGTGCAATAAGACTGAAACAGTACTGCTATTTCCYGCGAGAGAGTATTCTCAAGGAAAAGTGACCATTTATTCAAACAAATTCAAATTAGTAAACTACTAAGGAGCTATTGCACCCAATTAAAGATCAAAAGTTGTTTCACCAACATAGAAGAAAGGGCATGCAAGACGCATCTTCAGTACTGCACTAAACTGGCATTGATATGTCTGGACAGGTCTATGCGGTGGTAACAGTCACAGAGAGGAAGAGTGTAAGGTGCTATCTGTTGCTCCAGCTAGATTATGGCTGGCAGCTGATCTAATTAGTTTAAAGCTGGCTTAGGTATCTCTGCAGCAGACTGACTGCAGTGTAGACACTCTCTCCACGCTATATTCTTGTATGGTTCCGGTTTACAATTTAACACAACTAAGATCCGATCTTTTCACTGTAAATTATGTACMACCTGCACAGAAGTTCATGCAGGCCACGTAAGAGTTTCCAGATATGGAGAGGATATTATTCATCCTGGATAAAATACTTTAAAAATAAATAATATCAGATGAAGTTTTAGTGAAAATGTAAGTTTCACTTCTTGGCTTAAGATATGGATTTGAAAATAAGATAAGAACATGTAAAGACAAGTCAAAGTATGCACTATCAGGACTTTAGTCACGGAGAATCAGATAGAAGAGAGCTGCATACCAACTAATAGAACTAACTCACTCAAAAAATATCACAGAGATAGAGACGGAGACAGAGCTAGCTGAGGCTAATAAGCTAGTTTCAAAGATGAAAATAAGTACTTTTTATTTATTTAAAAATAATACTATTTTTAACTTGACAAATATTTCATCCAGAGATCCGAACACAATTTTAAGAACCTAATCAGCTGAGCAACACTTTAGAATGTACCTCTGAAGAGTGTAAGAATTATTATTTCATTCTGACGCACAAGAAAGCCTAAGATGCCTGGAAAATCTCAGGTCTCTTGACTTTCAGATTTCTGTGTTAAGCATGAGGCCATTTGCACAGTGTCAGTGGCAGTTGGTGCTGGCATCTGAAATGATTGTAACAGATGGTAAGTGTGGTCATTTTTACTAGGTTATGAGTGCTTTGATTTAGCATTTGTGTATAGGATGATAACTTCTAAAGGCGTTTTATAGAAGATGTCTCTGTTCTGCTCTGATCATATGCGTAAGCTAAATACAGAGTCAAAATGGACATATGTGAAGCGGTTAAAAATGTCTGAGGACAGCTAGATTTAAGAAAAAAATGAAAAGAAAGTTGATTAACACATTTTAAAGATCCTTTCCCCTCCAAGGATTTTTTTAAGGAAAGATATTTTTAAAAATTTCTGCTACTAAGTAAATATTCTTATTGATTGTGTTTTCCTTTCTAAGGGAAATTTATTTTCCTAAATTTGAGACTCCTAACTCAAATGAAAAAGTACGATGGAGCAAGGGTGAAACATCTGAAGTGACATCAACTACAATTTTGCCAATAACAGTGGTAGAACAGCTAGATTTGAATAAGCTGCACATGCACACATTAGCAGTGTAGAATTACTAATTTTTATATTTATAGAATGCCTAAAAACGGGTATATTTACTACTCCAATTACAAGGTAGTGTAATAAGTAGGGATAGTCACTAGTCAGTATTTCATTACTTTGATTTCAGTAAAAACGCCTTTCATTTGTTGTCTGAAATGTGTTGGTGTGTAGACGTGCTGGCAAATAGAGAATATATAATGGGGACTTATCTCTGTTTTTTACTTTGGTTATTATAATTTTCTCCATTATAGATTCCAAATATCACAGAATATTTTTTTCTGCTTCATTTGTTTGCTGATACACTGCCATGATTTCAGGCAGAAGAGTCCTACTGCAGTTCCTTATGCAGCTGGAAATTAGATTAGAATATACGGTTTAAATGTTCAGATTAATCTTCCGTGTAGTCAGAAGTCTGTTTTTTTTCAGTGTTTCTTTCACAACATGTGTGAGATCCACAAAAAAGACATTACTTCTTGCTCCTTTGTGTGCAATTTTAGTCATCTTCATAACCTTCTGTGATGTGTTTTTGGCCTATGGCTGTTTGATATATCATCTTATCAGTCTTGAAGCATTGATTTACTAACAGTATAATTAATATAAAAAACCTCACATCAAACTCAGACACGTTTATATATAACAAATACAACCTGAAAGCGGTTACCCTTATTTTTGTTGCTCACCTATAAAATAAATGTGCAAAAATATTGAGAAAATATTAGAAAGTGTAAGTGGTTTTGGTATTTGTAGTTACAGGAATGTATGGGAATAAACAGACGAAAAGAATCAACCAGGTGACAAAAAATCCTAGAATAGATTACAATTTAGGCAAAATCAAGCTGATATAATCCTTGTAAGTAATTATCACAATAGCTACAAAATCAAAGCAAGTAGTGCTGAATTGGCGTTAGAAATATTTGTGAGGTAAGTTTTCAAGTCATCAGTCTTAATAAGCACGGTGATAACAGGCAACAGCTGCTGGGAACTTATACACTGAAGTCACACGGAAACMTGGGTAAGTCACAAAAAAGACTGGTGCAGAATCTAGATAGATAAATGGGATTTACTTGGGATTTTTCACTCTTCATAAGAAAAAAATATTCAGTACTTATTTTTTCGATTTCTGTTTCAAATAGTCTTTGCCATTGCTATCAAATACAGAAGATGTGATGCACAAGCCAGAGGCATCTTTCTTYGGATAAAATTAACTGTCTTCTCTGGCCTTGTCCTCCAATAATGACAAAAGCATATTTTTTTCCCAAGGAGTAAACTGCTCATACAGAAATATTTTGTGTCGTTCTTGACACAAAAATCATCTCTATCATCAGAGTTCAGGTGAACTAAAACTTATCAATACTTTGCTATGGGAAAAATTTAAATGCTAGCCACAAAAAAAAGAATTAAAGTTTATTATGGGAAAATAGGTTCTAATTTCCTGTAATTACAGGCTCAAGTGTGGGATTCTTTGGGGCCATAAAATATTTCATTTAGATATTTAGAAATATCTAAATTCATTAGAAATATTTTGCTACAGAAACCTTTCAGTTTTTCCWGTTTTCAAAAATAACCTGCAGATGTTAATAAAAGCAGATCTTACCAAAGTTCTGCAGCCATTGTGAAYGAATCATAAAATGTTGAATGCAGGTGTCACATAGGAAATTTCAGGAAGATCTTTTAATGATTGCTTCTTTACTCTGTAAGAAACAAAAAAGATCTTGAAAATCTTCCTCTGATTTTGACAGGTGTTATTTTCATGAAAGAGACCCTGGCTCAGCACAGCACTAAACTTCATGTTAAATAAAAGTATGTGCGTGTATGTTTTATTGAATGGGAAACTGTATTAATCA
The DNA here is from genome assembly GCF_003343005.1 of Rhea americana. Lineage (NCBI taxonomy): Eukaryota > Metazoa > Chordata > Aves > Rheiformes > Rheidae > Rhea > Rhea americana. The sequence continues at coordinate 1,928,864 of NW_028185927.1, forward strand.
AACTACTAAATAGGAAATATTTATTCTTTGTTTGTAAACAGCACAATCCTTTCTCATATTCACCTGTGATATTGTTCAATTCAATATATTTGCATATGAAATATTTGAAATTTTCGTTGTATTGAAGAAATATTTTAGGAAGTAAAAATTTTGTATTTAGTTCCACTGATACACAATTCCTAAAAGAAATAAGTATTTAAAACAATTGTACTGCTTTAAATAAATCTTWTCCTCACAAACTTCATCATGTTATACATTCTGCAGAAAATACATGAGAATTTGTCTTGCAACAGCTCTAAATAACCTGATGTTGTACATTCAGAAGATAAATTCAATTTGTCAGAAAGATGCATACGAAATTGCCTGTTAGAAGAAGTTCATTTTTGATGACTGGACAAAAATGTTCCAAATTAACTTATCGTAACTATTTTCATTATGAGAAGAAACTGAGCTACTGCAGTTTGAAAGTTAATAATGTTCAAACTTTAATTCGTCATTCTTAACATTTCCAATTCACAACTGCTACCTGCATGAAATTATACAAGTGATTATCTTGGTGGAGGTATGCTTCAGAAATAACACCTCCCACCACACCGTCTCTGCGTAGTCTACAAACATAAATCACGTATCTGGGTAATTCTACAGTGCAAACACAAGGAGATTCAATGGCATTCATACAGTGTTATTGCTCAGATAKTCATACCCTAGGCGACAAAAGATCTAACCTGTAATACTAAATGCAGTGATTCCTCTGACTGAACCTTATTTCTCAGGAGCTCTTCAACTAAACAGCTTTGTTCCAATCTACTGTAAAGAGCAAAATGGTAATTTCTGATATCTGGTATTAATTTTAGCAATCTGTATTGCATCAGTTAAAACGTACTATAGAACTTGCAGACTTGGGGATAATACTCGTTCTTTTTTTGCTGTTGTTTTTCTAATTAGACCTCTAGGCAACACTTGTTTTTAACTATAATTATTTTTTTCTTTRGTGTCTGCATTTATATTTAGTGTGAAAGCCAACTGTACAGATGGTATTTTCATAAAAGCCCATTGAGAAAGGCTGGGAGAATGATTCCAAAAAAAGTTCCTATGAGAAATAGCAAAATAAAAGGTTACATCTGGAACTATGAATTTCTCTCAGTGCAACAACATGCTGTACAAACAAATCAGTAGCATAGTACTTCACAGGGTCCTAGTAGTCTACTTTTGAACTTAAATTGGCAGCATCTCTGCAGGCCATGTTCAGCTGAGGGTGGAATCTAGCCATCGGCGCAATTCATCCAAATGGAGAAATTCCACAACTCCTTGTTACCAAAAGGCCACATAATCTTCCTGCCTTCTCAGAGAAATCTGCTCGTCAAATGACATAAGTGTAGATTATTTTCTCTGTTCACGTGATACTGGTCTTACTGTAATCATCCAGAGCTTTCAGAATACTAAGAATTTCCTTTAGAAAATAGATTCTCAGGAAGCAATTTTCAGTCCTGAAATGCTCACCGCTTTTCATAGTATTCATTGGTAGTTGATATATATGTCTAGATTTTATAGCTATGTGGCTATGTAGTGCAAAGGTTTGTTAGGAAGTATGGATATTTAATCATTTCGCACTGGAATAACCTGGATATTGATTTACTTAAGTTTTGTCAGATTTTCAAATTAGCTTACAGCAGAAATATTCAGAAAAGTCGTATGCACTAGCTGCACAGGCTACAAGGCCTATGTTTTCTTCTATATTCATAGATATTCGTGAATTCAAACAGTGTGGTTCCGCACACATTTCATGAATTAACCTGTGAATTAACTCGCCACATTCCCCACTCCAACATGAATGGTTTGGAAACATCTAAGCTTAAAGTATGATTTTGTCATACAAGTAAAGATTGTCTTTCCTAGTTGCCAGTCCTGTGACCCAAAACCAGGAGAGTGAAACATTTCCTCTCTTCCCATGCATCTTACCCATCAAAAAAATTCTTAAGAATAAGACACRTAGATATTTTAATCAGTTATATGTATGAACGCCCAAATGCAAAATGGATAGGGATTTGGGGGTGACTAAGAACTGCCTAATTCTACTGATGATATTCCAGGGTAAATGGACTTCTATTTTTAAAATGGAGCTTTCTTTTTTCTCAGATATTATAGAGAATAAAAAGCTTTGTAAATAAAGAAAATAATGGAGTACATCACTCTCTTATGCTATATCTTTAAGAGACAGAAACCTGTTTTAGACACAGAAGTTGGATACATATTAAGTAAAGAGGAATTTATATGATACATAAACCTTCCTCAGAAACATTGACCAGATTAAGGATCACATTAAATATATACAAATGCTGAATAACATATTACTTTTAGCTTGATCGCTTTTTTAACCATATCTGAAAATGTTAGGTTTATTTCCCCATTTTACACTTTTGCTTGATCTCCTTTGATGGTACAATTGAAAAAGCTGATGCACATTACCTGGGTAAATATCATTCATTTCTGTGTGAATTGAGTCTAGCTGTTATGCATGCAAATAGAAAGAATCAAACATGTAATCTGAAGTCAGAGTACAATAAGCTTCAAATTCGACATTAAAAGATTTTTGAAACTAGGAAAAAAATATGATTCTGCAGTGAGTATGACCTTAATATACATGTATCCTTTCTGGCACTAGAAAAAGTCATAGAAGCTTAAATACTCAAACTGGAAAATGAGAAAAGTACACAGCACTGCAGTTTTTGTAGCGTTCTACTCTGCAGTGCAACTCTATGATAAACTTACCACTGAAAACAAATCTAGCTAGGTCTGAACTTACCTACCTACCATACCAATCCCATTCAAATTAATCAAGGCTATTCTTACAAGAAAGGAGAACATTTCTTTATCAGATAGTCTTCAGAATTTATTATCTGCTACTGTAATACCCAAGCACAATGGAAAGAGCCTGCAATCTCACCGCRGCTAACTGCTTTTCTTCTATGGGCTTATTCCATTAGATTTAAGGCTTGTCAGAAATGACTCTCTTAATCTACTGATTCTATTTTCATCCTGAAGAATTATAGAGCAAGAACAGAAAAGAAATGGAATGTGCCACCCAGCAAGCAGYGAAATATTTGGGTCAAGATTTTCAATGGTAGTTAGACACAGAAATATATTTGGATACRGAGCTTACACAACTAAGTCTAAGAACGTGGACCTATTAGTCTTTGAAAAGCCCTTAAGCTTCTTTGCACCAAAGTTTTCAGTAGTAAAATATTTACATACCTAAAGTTCTGCAGCTCTTCAGCCACTTTGGAAGGACTGACCAACTACTGAAGTTTAATCTGAATCTGCTTATAGTCTCTCAAAGGTGTGAGAGTCACTCTGTGTGCTCATAGCCAATGTGCATGAAACATAACTACCAAATACATTTTCTTGAAACAAAGATAATGTTCTTTTTCCCTTAAAAAATATGAATTAACTGCAAAGTACTCTGGATGTAGCTGACCTCACTTCAATTGCTGCCTCACCAATAAGTATCCAAACCCACCTAAGTGAGAGTCTAAATTGCAAATGAATCTCTGCATATAGTTATTCTCTGCTGTATTGAAACCGAGCCAGTTTTCAAAGAGAATTCAAGATTCACAGGGCAGAAGCATGACTTTTTTGCTTATGATTAGAATACTTAGCTGCATGAGAGAAAAGATCTCTGTCTTCGTACAAAGGTTGATTATGCATTCAATAATAAAAATTGTAGAAGTTGAATATGCAACCTTTGGAAATGTGTCCTACAAGATAATCACAGTTATAAGAACCAAAAATGTCTGGGTGCTCCTCTCTTGCTTGTAGATTTTTTTCCTATCAAAAGATACCCTACGGGTGGAAGGGCAAATGTCTTTCTGCTTAGACCATGGCAGAGCCCTCATTTATCTCCATTTCCTAAGTTACCAAAAACTTACTGAGAAAATCACCATCACAGCCTAAAAATCATCTCAAGAAAATAAGCAATGTAACATCAATCAACATGCAGAACTTAAGACTTTCTGAGCTCTTGAATACCAATGTATTTTTCTTGGCTTTACATATTTAAAATGCAAAGCCAAAGGGGTGGAAGGGGGGAACACTATTGAAAATAACACAGAAAGTTGTCACATGAATGGCAAGCTGTATTGTAAAAAGGTTATTCTGACAGCAATCTGCACAGCCCTCTGTACCCCATGTTGTACTAAAAATCCATTTTGATGGATTAAACACCTGCAGCAAGGTAACAGGTTGTTAGAGAGGAGGCAGCTTTAGTCTGTCTACCAGTGGCCACTGAGGTCTGGTGTTTTTCAGAGAAATATTATCAACACTTCCTGCGGAGATGAGAGGTTAGGCTCACAAACATGAATTTTTAACGTGTTTCATACCCGCGTAAGTGTGTTCACTTGAGCATGCCACATTGCCAATACTTTTCCCACAGACATATTCAACACGCAGTGAATTCAAATGAGTTTAATACACAGTCTTTTGATTAATGGAAAATGGCAGAGAGTAAGGGACTGAAACAGTTCGTGCTTTGCTTGATTAATTAATAAGAGACTCTCTTTTCCCAGCTTCAACTCATTATGCTAATGAAATGTCATCAATTAAGGCTTTCCCCTGATTATTGAATCTGTCAGGTAGCGCTCAGTTAAAAAGCCGAATTCCTTTGCTGTCTCTGCAGAGTTGCCATCGCAGATTTTTATGAGCTGCCCCTCCTGCTAGCCGGCGCTGGTTCTCCTTTCTCGTTATTGCAGCATCCTGTTGACCTTGAGGCAGGTGGAACGCTCAAAACGAAACACGGACAACACTATCAGCGGRACGGCGGGTCAAGATAACGTGCCACAGAAAGATAAATACCGTTCTTCACTCATGATTCCCTCATAGTTATTAATAGCCTGGTCAAAGATAAACCCAACGAGAGCATGTGAYGTCCAGAAACCAACATCCTGCCATACTAGAGCTTCGAGAAGATTAGTAGAAGATGCAGGGGAAATCTTTTAACCCTTGAAAACACATCTTTTGCTACAAAAGTGCTGTAATCGGCAGATGGAAGTGAGACTATATAGATAAATGGGAATATATAGACAATGGGATAAGTGGGAATATATAAATACATAGATAGATAAATAATAGTCTCCTAAGTAGTTCACAGAGAGAACAAAGAAATCCAGTTTAAAAAAGCGTAGTTACAGTATTTTGTRGAATCCATTTTCTGTGCTTATGTTCAGGACTCTCACTCACTTTCAGTGTCAGTGTATGCGGTTCCAAATGCTGAGCTATGCGATGTCCGTGGCTACAGCAAACACCGGTAAATCGGTCGTCRAGGAGAGAATATACAGGATCGCATAGCTGCTCGGGAATGAGCCGTTAGGGAGGGCCCGTTGAAGGTCCCACCTTCCACGTTTACCCCAGCAGCTGGAATACTACAATTTCTCTCTCACTGATTACTCTGCACGTTAGTTATGATCACAGACATAGTCAAATAGCTGTATCTGATACGTGGATCATAAACTAGGGAAGAAGGTGTTGTGCTGCCTTGCAAATGCCTGAAATACAGAAACTACAGCAAGGAACCACAGAACGTGAGCAAAGTGTATGACTTTTACGTTTCTGTATTTTCAGAAACGCTCACAAGGTCTGCTATTGAGAGGGTCTATAAAACTTAAGCTGTTGAAAGATCATCTTGGGTCATCTTGTGTTTTAAAAGATTATTAGGGAAAATTATCAGGGAAAAGTCTTTGCAGCGGTCGGTATGGAAGATCAATATATTGGGTCATGCAGGCATCTGTACAGTTACTGTACAGACTGATCTATCGTATGTACAGGCTGGAGCTGGAAAAGAGATTGAATAGTGGAGTAACAAAATCTGTACATGATGAGAAATTATTAAAGAAAATCAAATATAAAGCTGACTGCAAAGAGTTGAAATACGGAAAGGTCTCATGATACTTTATGTATGACTAGATAATAAAATGACTGATGAAATTCAATTATGGGCTCTAAATTAGCTATTACTACACAATCAAAAGATCTTGGAATTGCTGAGGATAGCTTTTAGAAAACTTCAGGATTCAGTAGCTGTCAAAATGGTAAATAGGTGTTAGCAATTACAAGGAAAGCGCAAACAGAAACTTTATACTACTATTTTAATCTAGGATGCACAGMCAGCCTAAGGACTGAATACAATCTTCATCCTTTTCCCGCAGAATAATATAGTAATGCTTTAAAATGCACAGGGAAAGGCATCGGGGATGATCAAAGGCATGAAATGGCTTCTGAAAAAAAATTGATTAGACAGATTAAAGTTCCTTGTCTTGGAAAAAAAAAAGTCATAGGTTAAGTTTTCTAAAGTTTGGAATCAGCAAAGATTCTTCAGTCCTTATGTATTACATTATTTAAATTGAAGGGTGTAAAGAGAAAATGGTAAAATAATCAAGAAGGCGATAGAAACCGGGAATTTTGGTGATTTTTGGACTCCTCACTCAATAGATGACCGATTTGTGGAAGTTAGGGCCACTGATCTGGGAAGTTCAATAAGGTATGAGGAGATGCACTCATGTAGGCCTTTTCCTAAGCATTTTCTTATGGCTACTGTCATGTGCTGGGTTAGAAAATAGGGCTGYTGGTTTATGCACACTCACACACACAGGGCCACATGAGTAATATTCTGATGAAGAACATTACAAAAAATAAGATGGAGTTCATTCCTAAGAGAAAATCATGCTTCTTCATCAAGGATATGAAAAACCTAAGAAGCAACTTGGCAATTCTAATGCAATAATATTCTTTGAATTGTCAAAAAATGGGGCCACAGAGAAGCAATACATAAAGATTTCATATACATGTCAGAATGTCAGAGCTCTTTCTCTGGAAGCTCAGAAATGCAACCTGTGGGTTCCTTTGACATTTTGATCAATTGTTTAGGTAGCCACATACTGATTATATTGGACTATATCCAGTTTAACACAAAAACAAATACAATGGCTAACAGTAGATCCAATGGCTATGAAGGAGTGGAAACAACCCTTTCTCTCATGAAACTTTCTCCACAAAGCTTTCTCTAAAAGACTAAATGTTTAATAGACATTGTAGAAGACAAAAGGATTTGGCTAAGAAATTTCCATAGCTTGTCAAAATCATCCAAAAAGTTTTCAGGGTTGTTTTGAATTCTGGATTTAGCTTCTGTCACTTTTTTTTTTTTTTTAATTATAGGAATCATCTCTCTTTTTTTTAATGAAGAAAATAATTTTTATAGCCACAGTACTTGGCGTGTTATACATTTTATCCATAAAAAAAAACAACTTAGTCATTCAAATGCAGTGCTTATGTCAYAGCCTGATTCTAGACTTAATTACATTAAAAGTTAAGGAAGAAATAGGATTAAACTGAAATGTTTATCATTCATATTTGCTGAACAAAAGAAATAGTTGTTCATGTACATTGTACTAATGTGTACTAATACTTTCTAGGCCAAATTTATTTTAGAGGTAAGCAGATGCAATTTATCTGATTTAAATGGAGTGTATGTGCTGAAACTTGCAGTGAATATGTCTCTGTCTTTATGTAGCAGTTGCTCTCATTGCTGTTCATGCAGCTGATTTAATATTTATTCAAATTTATCACATTCAAACTCCCCTTGCTTTCAAAGGAGGAGGAGGCTAGAATATGTCTTATATCTATCATGTGTAGTATTTTGCTTTCATTCATTCCTGATGCATCAGAATGGAAGAATCTATTGAAGAGATGCTAGAAACCGAATTTCTCATCTAGTCACTGAGCTGCAAAGTCTAGATTTAATCAAATTATTCTCTTGGCTCAGAGGAAAAATATATCTAAGAAAAGAGAACTGTCCCTGTCACTCAGATGCCTTTCAGAGATAAAAGCCAAAGGATATTCTTTTGAGAATTCTTTTCAATGATTTTTCAGGATGAATCTCATTCTCTTAAGTACTTTCACCTATCTGCTTTATGTAAAAAACATGCATTTAAGATAACAGCTGTGTACAAAGGACACAAATATTGATGTAATTGTTTGCATGCAATACCAAAAATAATTTATAAAATACAGCTGTTAGGTAGAACTAGCTGGATCTTTTCTTTACATGTTATTCCATCTTGGTGCAGTAATACTGTGGTTTTTACTACACAATCAGTAAAACAATTATTACTTTCCCAACATTTAATCAAGTCTCAATCTGTGCCTGTGCCTACCTCTACCTTTGAGGTGAAGGGGGACATCATAAAACAGGTCTGGGATGACTTACTACCCTGTATAGTACACAGTGACATCACCAGTTAGTATTTCAGCTTGTTAAAGTTAATAGTTGAAATTTATTTTAAAAGACTTAGAGACACAGACATAGGAGAAGAATGGTTGCTCCTGGAAAATTATCTTGACCATTGAAGCAGCCACTTACTTATAAAAATAGTTCATATAGTTACAGAGATATGATGACAAATTTAAATTGCCACTGCATCAACAATGTGAGCATATACAGTGTAATTCACACTAATGCTATCAAACACAAAAAAGAGCAGTTAGAATTAACAGGAAATGTAAAAGTTAAGTCCTAGAATTGTTTACTTCTCCCACAGTTTTTGTAAGTTTTGCACACATGCATGCATGCACACACACTCACACGTGCACACAGTGATTAAGAAGTGAAGGCATTAGAAGGAACCAAGGCAAATTATGATTTCACTTGCATTACTTAGATAAGGAATGACCTGGAGAAAGGTAAAGAATCTACACTGTTGTAAAAGTTATGATCAGAATTATTCTGATTATGTAATTTGGATTTCTCGGTGCATAAGGTCCATTCAAAACACAACAATCAAGTGTTACATGGAGAATATATTCACCCTCCGTTTATTCTATTAAGTGGGTATAAAATGACTTTGTAATGTATAAATGCTAAGAATTACTGGATAGTAAACTCAAACAAAAGTAGTCACAAAACAGAAGAGACAAAACCAAGATGAACTCAGAAAAAATGACAAGAAGGAGGAGGAGCAGAAGCAAATGGAAATGCTGTCCACAAAGCACTCAAGGAATGTATCAAGTATACTTGGTGTATATATATGTATATAAGGGTGCTCAAGAAAAATGTGCAAAATCTATACGTGCTTTTCTTGAAAGTAAGCTTCTTACCCTAACATCAGATTAACTTTTCAAAGATGAGAAAAGTTTATCTTCTCTCTCTCTCTGCCTAAGTCTGCAAGCAGCATGAAACAGCGACTCAGACAACTGAATATCTTGAGGTCATAATTTACTCACATTCTTTCTGCAAAGCTTTTAAAAATATAAACTGAAGAGAGCAGTCCATTGCGGATAAAGAGAAATATAAAGTACTATATTTATAGTCCAATCCAAGCTCAAAAATTAAATACAGAAAGTGACCCTCTCCATCAAGCTTAATGCCCCTAGAGGCACCTTAGTACGGAACCTGGACTGCTGGATTATGGGCCTTTAATCATGATAGTAGCTGGGTATCTCAGTGAAGAAATCATCAGATTCCTACAGTTTTTAACTACTGGCCAGTGAGTGGTTTTAACCACTAAGAATCAGAGAAGAACATTTTGTTAATATGTTTAGCACTGATATTCTTACATTCTTAATCTTTGGGGGAGCCTGGACATAAACTTACTTCAGTTCCTTAGACTGGCTCACTCTTTCATGAAGACACAGAACAGCCTTTTTTTCATTATATGCAACATCCTTCATATTTCACACATAATCGTATGTGCTGAGCACTCCTCGTAGCACGATCCTTGTTCTCGCTGCTCTACAGCATCTGAAATGTTTCCTTTAMATGGTCTCCCTCCCTCATCAGAAATAACTTTTCTGTATTTATTTTTTTCTAATATTTCTACAGCAACTGTTCCCAGAGTCGTGCCAAAAAACTTTGAAGAGTTTCTTTTTATAAAAAACATAGGCKTAATTATCAGGTTTATGCATTCAGTAGCTAACTGGCAAGGTGTTTGCCTGGGTCAACTGATGTCAGCAGTTCTGTAAGCGATATGAAGATCTGGTGCATAATCTCTGCTTACTTCTGCAATGATTCGTATTAATTCACACATACTAGGTAACTGCTTAGTTGTGGGAAATGCTTTTGTCTGATTAGGTAGCCAARACGTGAGGGATATTCAGAAAATAAAGCAAGAATAAAGGAATATGATCAACATGTTTTGTATAAAGCTACCCCAGCTCTCAAACTGCCATGGCGCTGGGCTCTGAGAGCTGGGAGATTAAACACTGTCCAGCTCTTGAAACTTGGTCTGACAGGTCAGTTTTATTTTCAAGCTGTAAGTAATCGCTGGATACCAGTATTTTTGGATTGCTCATTCTGCTAACATTAAAAAAAATAAAAACTTCAGTAATGAAGCTTTTTGTGTTATTTAGAAATGTATTCCCCAAATTATCAAACATCTGACCAGTTCTGTTTATTTTCTATGGCTATCCTAGRAAAAAGACAGCAGCAGTAGGTTAACCGGTAGCCATGGCAACCAAACTTTGTATTGCAGGCATATCTAATTGCCAGATAATAGGAATTGATGATTTTTTGTTATTGTTCAGAAGTGAAAACCAGGATCTATGGTGTACTGTAGTCATTACACCTGGCAGAGGGAGTCTGAAAAGCTGCCGACTGACTCAGCGGGGCAGCACCCGGCAGCCGCCTCACGCGGGCAACCCGCAGTGCGGCGCAACGGGAGAATCGAGTCCCACACAGTGAAATTAATATTTTCCTTTCCCCTCCCTTACTTAAAGGAAATTCTTTTCTTCAGTAAATTCAGYCCTGTAGCTAGTATTGAGACTGATGTCTTTTCTTTGAGAAAACGTAAGTCTGCCACGTTTTTCAGAAGAGGTAGGCACGCTGAGACCTGTGCCTCGGTGGTRCGTTTCTGCGAGTCTGAAAGAAGGTGAGGAGTTATTCTGCTGCTGTGGGACCTATCTTCTGAAGTTCCTGGAACTATGAACATTCTTGCATTTTGCTTTGGACGTGGAACTTCTCTTTACTTTGATGTACTGCCATAATATTACCGGCATCTATACTGGCACTGTTTGAGGCCCAGATTTGCTTTTTTTTTTAATTTATTTTATTTTTTTATTTTGAATTCTACTACTACTAATATTCAGGTTGCAGTATGCTTCCACACATACTTTTAATGTATCCACAATGGTGTGTGTAGAAGTGAGCAGAATAATTTCTCTATCAGCAGAAGCTGGCTAACCATGGTTTAAGTTTACTTAAAAAAAATTACTGGAGGTTTACACAGGAATAATAAACAAAAGGAATCTGAAACTTATTGGTATGTTAGTTATTGATGTGCTTATCTCTGGCATTGCTGGAGGTGCAACAAATCTGAATCGGCTGCCTTTACCAATGAGCAGAGAGGCCACTGCAAATTATTTATACTTTGGAGAAACCAGATGCATGAGATCACACATTAAATATGACCACTTTGAAAATTAAAAACAATCAGTAAAGACCAAATATCACAACCAATTCCATAGATAGTTCTGGCAGCACGGAGTTAATTTTCTTCTCATTTTTATTTTTAAATTGTGAAATTTAAGAAAGGGGCTTGACTGGGAAAGAGCTTTTGCTTTTCTATTTTTTGTATAAATATAGCAGCTGGGACACTTAGGAAATAACCTTAATAGACTTTGGATTTTTCAGTTGTGGAGACCTCTTCTGCAGAATAAATCTCTACATACAATAGCTGTAACTTTCTAATTCTGTGTGTCTTTGTATGCAACAGRTGATAATTAATATAAATTATCAAGTTCATCTAAGACGAACATGCTTGTCTAAGAGTAGATTTTCAAGCACCCCAGTGAGTTGTGTTTTATTAAAGAAAATGAAACTCACTAAAATGGATGAATATATTATTGATTTATGCTGTTCTGTTAGTGCACTGTTATCTCCATTCATTCTCTCTCTGTCAGCAGAAAAATACCAGCATTTAGCAATTGCAGTATTTCCCCCTTGAAAACTAAAAGCTTTCTCATCACCTCTGTATCTTCATCTGGAAAAGAATCTAAACATCAAGATGCTTTGTAATGTACTACATGCTCCTCCAGTATTTCCCCAAAGCTTGTGGATCCTGGGTTCTGAAATGGAAGTGACTTGGCTTTTTGCCATTTTGTGAATTTTTTCTGCCCCCAAAAAGCAAGATAAAGGCTTGAACATAGCTTTGGTTCTCTCTGAGTTATTTCATGGAGGTCTAATAGGGTTCTGTGGGAAGAAAGTCTCAGGAAACATGATCCACTAGAGTCTGAATTTTCTATGATCCATAAGACCTAATAAATTGAAGAGAGGAGRGGAAAGTTCCCTAACAGAAAAGTTTAGAGAGATATTCATAATACCTAAAGTTAGGAACATAAGTTAGCTAGTCAGACAGTCTCTCTACATCCTATATAAATCTGCATCTACATACTTATAGAAAAGTTGGCTTCTCCATAGAAGGTTTCCAACCAGGAGCCTAACATATGTGCACTGAACTGTCTTCCGAAGGAGGTCATCTTTCTCCACCGACTACAGAGGAAGCCTCCAGAATCTTTCTGATAACACAGGCAATTAAAATATAAAGTTCATCGGTCCAAATACCTCCCATTTTTCATTCAGTGCTAATCTTATTGAGGGAAAATGGGCCCTATGTTCTATGYTATTTAAAACAGCCCAGAATTGCAAACATCCTCCTTGTTTATATTTTACTAGAATTTATTGGAGGAAAACCTGTTCATTCAACATAGTAAATCCAGATCAGTGGATCAGAATTACTAAAAACTAATCTCTTCCTCAGGTTTTCTACATTAGAGGTCACAAGAAATAAAATGTAACTGCTTTTTCAGGATGCCAAGATGATTAATGGTTTTATTTCTGGGATGAATATTATCAGCTAACAATAGGGCAATCTTTATATAAAATGGGAAAATATAGAAAAAGATGAAAGAGTTTAATTATGTTTATTAAAATACAGAGAATTACAAGAAATTTTATTTTTATCATTTATTAATATACTTTTGCTTCAGCAGGTTTATTTTAGGAAGATTTTTTTTTTTTGACAAGGAGGGACACAACAAAGGCTTATTTAATATTTTTTTAAATCTTTCTCTTTTCTACCATTGTTTATGCCTATCTCCTGAAATGAAGGCCTCTCTTTCACTTTTTTCCTTTGCATTGCATATCAGAAAAGCTAGGCTTTTGCCACTTACAACATTCACTTCTRTGGACATGTTTCATCCTGTTGTTTTACATACTAACATATTAACTTCCAGTTAAAATCAGTGCTGGCCAGGAAYAAAGTTTGTCAGCATTAGACAGGAAAACATAAATGAGGTCTAAATAGGTCACCCTGGATCTAATACAATACCCAGTGAAAGCCAAAAGTGAACCGTTTCTAGCTTAAATTAGAGCAGAAACTGTTTCTGCTTTTTCATTTAACACGTTGTTCATGCTTACAGATGTACTCCAATTTATTCTATTCTATTCATATCCCAATGTCTCAAAAATATCACTATTTATTTTTTTCATGAATTTTTTTAAAAATTGCTATCTTCAAATATTGTGGTTTTGAAAATCTAAATTTATAAATAAAGTGGACAAATTAACAAGCATTTTCCTAGAATATATCAGGAGRTTATGTCTTTTATTCTTCTCACATCTGTAACTATAAAGGAACATTTAACATTGCTAAAGGTTCTAGGCACTATATAACCCTTGGCATCAAAGCATGAAAGGCCAAAAGAAGRCTGATTATAGCTGAGAAAAAATGTCCAAAAATGATAAAATGCATATCTACCTGACAGCAATGCATTATTTTGAGCTTCTTTGTTATTATTATTTTAGTCAGACTAAATCTAAAAAAAAAAAAAAACTTTATTAAAATTTGTCATGGCAAGCAGTCAAAAGGTGCTAGATGTTTCATGGCAGTAAAACTAGTCAAAATATTTTTTCTGAATAACAGTTGCCATAAATATTGCTCTGTTTCCCAGTTTCCAAGTAATCATGACACTTGACTTTGTGTATGTAATTGTCATCTTCACTAATATCAAACAATATTTTATTACAAAAATAACAAGTCCTCTGGATGAAGGGACAGTACAGTACTATCTATAGTAAGATTCTACTCATTTGCCATCCTGCCTCCTATTCACTGGATAAACACTTTCAGATGTATTTGCAAGGCTAAAAAACAGGAAAAWTTATTATTTCTTTTTAAAATGGATGCATACATTGCTAGGGAAATTCAGAAATGAATCAAAATAATACTGTATGTTCTTGTTTGGGGAATACAGTAAATTAGATTCATTTCAGAGGGGGATGCTTTCAGCATGATCACACGTTTAGAATTGACGTTCCTGTTTTGAACCAGTTGGTAACAACCGAACGTTGTTCTCAGTTTCAGTCATTGCTTCCACAAGAAAATAATTTGGAGTCCTTCCTGTTACACTTCCACGGAGTGGTTACTCACTTTAAGTGTCGTCAGATGGGTAAGTCTTTTACTAAAGAAATCTCGCTGAGATTCTCCACACAGCCTCCTCAAAGCACACACAGTACAAATCATATGTAGTATACGTGCCTCATCTTAATGATAGGAAAAAAATATGAGTTTTGTTGGYTTGGAAATAGAATATTCTGCCAGAGAAATTTATTCTGATCAAGACCTTGAGTTATTGGTGAATCCAAGACGTAGTAGGTCATAGAAACATATCCCACAGTCAGCATTGGGAGTACTAACTAGATGCACCAAACTGTATATAAATCTACAGATTCCTCAGTGGAAACAGAAGARGAGCAACAACGGACTTTCTTAAATGCAGAAAGGCCATTGCTGCTTATTCTTATTCTTATAGCAAGTAGTAAGGCACTGAAACACCGAATCTCCCAATTCTGTCTTGTATATGATAGGAAAGACAGCTTGGAGTTGCTTTTTCAGCATCATTCTGGAGAAGAATAAATAAATAAATAAATTTCCTAACCTATGAAAAAGATGGAAAACAGCTTCTTTATTCAACAGCTATAGCAGGAAGATTTTCTAGGGGTGCCAAATCTTTCTTGCAAAGAACAACATGTTCATGGATATAAAGATGCCATGCTCGGATGAAAATGAAATAGAATTACACTGTAATGAAATTATAGTAAAAYATTTATGGAGATAACCTAAGGATTGTCTTACAAATTGATTTATGAGGTTGCCGATGCTTATATGCACCGATAAACTGTATTATGATTATGAAGAGGGCTGTACAGTTTTACAGACAGGTAACTCAAAAAAAATCTCACCATGTTAGTAATTTTTCTGTTTTTTATAACAGGAAGTTCTAGTCCCACCACTGTTTTTTTTTTTTTTTTTTTTTTTTTTTTAAAAAAGAATTTTTTTTTCTTCCTTTTTTTTTTTTTTTTTTTTTTTTTTTTTTTTTTTCCATTGATTCCACATATTGCTAACATCTAATGACCAAATAACCACATTTGGTTATGTATTTGCACTATATCTAAGCTAGRTARATAAAAATTATATTATAGCTGTCTTGAGAGATTTCTGTCAACACAATCATCAACTGTATAGATTTCCTTAAATTATGGAACAAAACTTGTGTAGCCCTATAGCTAGAAGACCAGCTGAAAAGAAACTCCTTTCCACTTTAGACAGTTAATAGAAGCAGGAATAATATGTAGCCTTGATAGGCTTAATTTATGTATATTGTAATTTCACCTCAYTGTTTGCTCTGCATTCTTTTATTTTGACTGGAGTTTGAGTTCTGTTTTTGGAAACTACATTAAATGATGCAGGTAAATGAATTTATGACAGGGARGGAGAAATTATGAAGGATTAAGCCTGGAAAAGATAAATTGCCTTGAGTTTAAAGTAAGGGAATCGACTTTCATTCTAAGGAGCACAAATTCAAAGCATGCATTGCTGGCCTCTGTCCAGTGATTATGATCAGTTCAAGATTTTCTGTTCTGGATCAAAATCCAGCGTTCTTTTGCACGTAGGGTTGAGACAGCAGTGGCAGAATTACTTCTGGAGACCAAATTCATGATATGGTTGACTCAGACGAGTAGAAAAGCCAGACTTCCGCTGCAGCTTGATTGRCAGCGCTAACTTAGCTGTTAGCTCCAAGTGGTGCAGACTTCACTGTGTTATGCTGGGCCGGTGGAAAGGACCATTAAGTTCTCTGAAGCTCCTTGAAAATCTTACGTGATTCGCTGACGAGATAACTGGATTCACAAAGTTTCAGCCAATACAGAACACAGCACAGAGCTCTGTCTTAACATCTGACTTTAACAGCGCTCAGACGTTTGACTCTGGCAAAGACATTTTTTCCTCCTCTGGTTTTAGGGCCTGCAGTTCTCTTCTGAGCATTGGCACCTTTCAAGTGTAGCTGAAGGAGTTGTATTGGCACCCATCTTTTCATACAGCAGCCTAACAGCTACTGCTTTTGCTGCTCCACCCACGTAAGGACCCAACCCCACCCCCCCCCCCCCCCCCCCACGTAAGGACCCAACCCCACCCCACCCCACCCCACCCAAAAGACTTCAAGACTGATGAAATGAGAAAAACAAGAGATCACAAAAATGGCATGACTGAAGACTACCGTTAGGGCATTTACTACCTTAAAACACTGATCTGGGAGGTAGGTACTGTAATCTGCAATCTCACCATTTTCTGTGCGTCCTACACCGAGGAGATATTAGAGAGAAGTTATAAAARTGATCTTGGAAGCCTCCGTGATTCCAACCTCGGAGCTCCAGAGCCAGGTTCCTTCACGTCTCATGAACCAGGCAGCGTGCAGGTGAATCAGCTCTCCAGTGCAGGCCAGGAGACCTTCAGTAACCAACCCTGGCCTGTACGTAAAGAAGTGGGTTTTTATCCCTCAAGGTTAGGAAGGAAACCAATCCGGATTTTCCTCTTTCTGGGTGAATGCTCTGTGTTGCAAGCTGTTGAAAAAGGAGACTACTACTTAAGGCTGCTTCTATTCTGTTTAAGTAGCTAATCTACCCGGCTAAATAATCAGCACACAGCATTTCTAAATGAGCTGTAAATGGGATTCCTCTGTTGACAGAAGTGCCTGAGCTCTTAAAAACAGCTTTCTCCGTGGCTGGATTCATTCACCAGTTACCATTTTCTTCTTAGCGTTTCTTACAGGCAAGTTCTAGGCAACTCTCTGTTGAGTGTA
Source organism: Rhea americana (assembly GCF_003343005.1). Classification (NCBI taxonomy): domain Eukaryota; kingdom Metazoa; phylum Chordata; class Aves; order Rheiformes; family Rheidae; genus Rhea; species Rhea americana. The sequence goes on from NW_028185927.1 coordinate 1,946,039, forward strand.
TAAATCTTTATATCCTCTTCGTGAAGTGCAAAGTGCTTCCTATATTTGGAAATTTAAAGGCAAACACTGCAGTGTCTCTTCCCCTTCCCAATCCCTTCAACTTGCCCTATGTATACGTGTCCTTATTTAAATGAAGCTCTCTTTATGTTCCTAGCACCTGTGAGTGAGTAAAGCATGGGTGAGGAATTGAGACAATAATTATGCTTATTTTAAAATGAATACTTATATAGACAAGTCCTATTCTTATGCCAATAATTTCTAATGGAAATTATGCAATTTCTTAGCCATGAGGCCAAGGGAAGGTGACTATGTGCAGTGCAATCTCTATGTTGCACTATGTATTTTGAGAGAAATTATATTTGTCACACCTAAAATACTACCTCATTACAGACCTAGATGGTGTTATGTCATTAAAGGCCTGACTCTGTAAGATACTTCAAAAAGGTTTAACATGAAGAATATGAATATTCTTACCTCATTAAAGGTACACTGTAATGCTTGTTAGACTTAAGTCTCATACTGAATTAGCTCTGTGGGCGGTAAGTCTCCTGTCAAAACATTCTGTTTATAAAAAAAAAAAACATATATTTGAGTGTTGTGGGATGCAAATTTTAGGGTATATCTGTTTAATTAAGGAAAGAAATACAATGAAAAWAGTTTAAAAGATTTTGCAGCCATGATAATCTTGTTTGGTTTTGGTGACTAATTCTCCTTGCTCTTGACAGTGATATTAGCCTTGCAAGAGGATTTCTCAGCTCTGCCAATGGACTTTCACTCTTAATTACTATTTTCAGTGATTTTTTTGGTTTCCAATGGTAATTTTGAGCCACAGCTGCTATTTCCATTTTGATTTGTTTACTTTCCATAAGACAATTTGTATTATGGAAATGAAATCCATTAAACTGGGTGTATTTTGTGTGATATGAGAGTATAATTCTTGTCTCAGTGTTATTATTTAAATGAACACTTTTTATAAATAATTATTTGTTTGCAGAGTATTAGGTTTTAAGTTTTAGTTTGTGTGTGTTTACTTTCTTAAGAAATAATGCAAGTAGTTTGTACTGATATTACACGAAGCCTATATTGAAGAACATGTACATGAAGAAGAAGAAAGAAGATAAATGCAAAGTCTTGCACCTGGGGAGGAAGAACCTCTTGTAATGGTACAGGCTGGGGACTGATCGACTGGAGAGGAGCTCTGCTGAGAAGGCCCTTGGAGTCTTGGTAGAGAGCAYGCTGAACATGATATAAAATGGATCATTAAAACTTAATTAAAAATGTACTTACCCTGGCCACTGATAAGTAAAAACAAGAGCTGGTTCCTAAAAAAATGTTTCCTTTAATGAACAATTTAAACCAAATCCTCATAAGCCAATTCTACTTCAAGAAACTACAGGAATTTTAGATAGTTTCCTCTGCTACACAAGGGAATAGGTTAAATAGACGCTTATATCAGGAGTAAGTTATCCAGAATTCTTCAGAACTTCAGAAAAGCTAATCAAGAAAAGACATCTCACAGTAAGGCAAGAAAGGCAAGGAAATGTAAGACAATGAAAAAGTCTTCATAATGAAATATTTAAACATTTAGAGCTACACAGTAAGGTCATTGGAAAAACTGTGGCTCATCTTACTCTGATACTATCTTTGAAATTAATGGATCTATTTATAGGGGAAGGTGTGAATCAGCATGATCTGATGCTGATACGATGCTTAATTTATCACGCACTAGTAATATTGAATGTATTTGTATTAGTATTTTAGTTTGGGTAAGAGATTTGGCTTTTGAGGACAGTCTCTAGATCATTCCCATTTACTGTATTTTGATTCGTATTTCAGTCAGGTCTTGGAGCCTACCAATCATATTTTAGACACAACTAAATCAGAACATTAAATTGCTAGTGGGCATTCAGTCCACAAGACCGGACTAGAGTTGGTCCAAAATATAACCTTCTGCAGTATGGACATTAGGTCTTAATACCAACTTTCACTCTACAGAGCTGTTCCCATTGATGTGTTCTGGTGCACAAAGTGCATAGCASTTGCTTCTAGGAATTAAAGCTTTTCTCTTTACATTAAAATAATAATAATAATAAAAAGAAATAAAAAATCTCATCTAAAGGGTATTCTAAGGCACAAAACCTCAGTAACATCAACTGAAATTCTTCTGTTAACTTCATAGGAAACTGGATTAGGGTGAAAAACATACTAGCTCATTAGTATAAAATCTCATTTAAATTATCTTTAAATTACCACTGTTTTCAAAGACCTGGTAAACTAAACCATTTATCCTTTTTCACAAATTTCTATTTTTAATAAAAAGTATATTTTTTCTTGAAATCAAAGGAAAATGAATCCTTGCTCTGTATCTTCTCCTTTCAGTGGTAGGGGATAAATATGTGCCTCTAATATCTAGAAGTAGGAGTCAAAAATCAACTTATCAATCCATGTTTCCGTCAATTCAGAATAACAAAAAGTTGGTAGAAAGTTAGGACTTGTGTCAAGGATTCCTAGTGGTAACATTCTGAGTTAACAAGAAATGGATAGTTGTCTTTGATAGCTCTTTTATAGCTGGATACAGCTGGATTAAACTCAACTGCAAAGGAAACTCAATTTTCTTTATCATCAATTTGACATTGTTTAACAGATGTTTTCTGGAAACTCTTGTAATCTTTTTAATTTGTCTCTGTATAATGTGCATCAAATATCCTTGGTTAATAGTCTGATTATTAAATTTAATTCTTTTTCAATAGCATTCTTCATTGTTGCAGAAACTTTGAATTCTAATAACAAGGCTATAAAGAATACTGATTCCATTCTGGTTTTAAAGTCAACAACCATTTTAACATAGCCACATGCTAAAGTAGTCTTTCCTGCAAAATAGTCTGTGATGTTCTAATGCCTGTAGATAGTATAGTAGATGAGGGAATCTTTAATGGCAAGTCTCAGTCTAAAGTTTTAGAGATATAATTTGTTTAGGTGTTTGCTCTTTTCATAATCCTCTGAAATCTTTTTCCCTTACAGCAACTCCTTTCTCAACCCTTTATATAGGAGATTGAAGGAAGACTATCCTGACCTCCAGGCACATCTCTCTTCACTCCCAGCGTCAACATGTCTGATTTTAATTGACTTCTGTGGTTAAAATGGTGAAGTCTTCTCTACACTTTCATTCTGTCTTCCTCCTATTTCAATTTAGGGGCAGTATATCTTCTAAAATCTGATGCGTGTGCTCACATCATCATTTAGTATTGGTTTTCTATCATGGCTACAAAAGAMACTGTACAAACTAGATAATAAGGATAATTCTTATTAAGAATTAAGAAGACTGCTGAAGGCTTAAGAAGTCTACAGTCCAAATTCAGTAAGGTATGGCACACAGGCTCAGTCTTTGCCTGCTTGACATATTATTTTCCTTCACATTTGGAATATATAAATCTCTCTTCACTGCACAGCTCCCACAGCTACTGAGAATTTTTCATAAACATGTCAAGAAGACCTGCAAGGCCTCAGTATGAATATAAGATATGTAGGAAAGTGAGTTCGGAAGAAATATAACACCAGCTAGAAGCCCAGAACAGATGCTGCTGGAGACTATACTTTCAAATTGTAGCAAAGCTGAATTAATGATCACATAAGTTCAAGTCTAACAATTAAATAAATTTGACATTAAAAAATACCTCTGAATTTGATAAGTGAGACACGTATATCAGCCTTGCTAAAATGCAGATAAAATCACAAATTCTTTGGAAATTATGTACTGAAAACTGAATTRAATCCTAAACTGAAAGGAAAATAAAAAGTCGTATGCATAAAATTAAGCATATGCTTATGTCTTTGTTTGCAGTGAAACCTCAGCCTACAGTACCTGAACTCATTAATAACACTGATATTTTGACTGATTTTTATTATGGTTATTTTTAATCTGGAAACTAAATATGTTTGTGGAACTCATAGAGTAGAAGTGAATATAAATRGAGGTAGATGATTAAGGAAGATCTGTCCAAACACAGACAAATAAATTAACCAAAACTCATAGAGTTTCAATATGGCAAAAGGCTATTACACTTACCCAAGCACAGAAGACATTAAAAACTTAAGACAAAAACACACAATCAGCATACACACATGACTAAATACACAGCATACACACTGACTAAATAGGTATTGCTGACAAATGAAGTAGAAATTAATATTTTATGTTGTTATCGAGTGTGGAACAACTCGACGTATATTATGACTGGTTTAGGCAAAATGGTGTCTGGTGGTGGTTCAGTGGCTATTACTTCACTATGTTGCAGAATATTGCTTTACTAAGGTACTTCTTTGTCGCACCATGTGCCTCAGAAGGTATTTGAGGATGAATACTTCTAGCTTATCTTCAAAGTCATATAAGTATTTTGGGCAATGGCTGCATTTTTTTTTTTCTCTCTGCCTGCATATAGGCTCTTCAGAACAAAACATCTCTCAGCTCCAATAAACAGGCAAAGCCACTTCTTCCACAGGCAAAGCCACTTCTCTGCACAGGCACACTGCATTAAAACTTCCAAATGTGCCTGTACTGCTGGAGAAGGGGGAGGTAGGAGCCCACAGCTAGATTTCAAATATAGGGTTAAGTCATAGAARAATGTAGGTGATGAAGTTCTCCTCCATCAGGAAGTCAGAAGTAGGGATGTTAGCAGTGGAAGAATCAAAGCGGTTTATCCTTTTGTGAGATTTGGATAGTTTGCTTTAAAGATTTCATGTTAACTTTGTTTTATTTCATACTAAAATATCCTAGCATATTCTTGGAAAAAGAACTAAAACTGAGATGAATCTGTACTAAGTGAATGCACAAACCACCAGAGTTATTGCCTTAATAAATATTTAAGGATTTTATACAAATTGAAATAGCTTCAAAAGGATTGATTAAGAATCATCTCAGCATATCCCACTAGTCAGAACATACCACTTCGCTTGTCAGAGACCTGTCTCTTGCCAAATCTGAAATGTGTTTCTGCRGCTTCTTAGAAAATACCATAATTAATGATGAAGTTTTCCATAAGATACAARTATCCATCTGACTAGAAAAGGCAAGAAAAAGTGCAAAGTTGACTCTGTAACAGAAAAGGTGACTCTAACATCAGAACTGTGGGAAAGTCATTCATGGCTTCCTACCACAATTAGTGTMTAGTATAAAAATTGAATTGTTTCAAGGGATAGAGATATCTTCTTTACGATGTCTTTCATTGGAGTCCAGAGACTGAGRTACCTTCTTGAGCAGGACTAAAAGGCTCCGGTAGCAATCAGTAACAGCTTAGAGAAAGATGAGTATAGAGTGTTAATTCTCTAGATAACAAATTTCCAGCTTCTACAGCCTCTGCCTTAGGGAAATTCTGAGCTGAAATTACATCACCATTTTATACTTAACAGGCTTTGGTGAGCTTTTATTCTAAGAATTTAGTTCATCAGTTTTAAAATCCATTTATATGTTAGCCATGAACAATATCCCATGGCATTRTGGTTGGTGCAAAATTATTTCCTCCTGAGTATTTAAAATTTCTGCGCAGTAATTTCATGTAATGCTATCTCATTCTTATTTGATAGAAAAAAAAATGGGGAAAAAAAATCCAAACAGTTAACTCATCTTTTCCACAATCTACTGAAATTCATGATTTTGGATAACTCCATCTCAGACACTCTCATCATTTCTTTCAAGCCAATCTGTCCCAGTCTATTTAATCTTTTCCAAAACAGAAGCCATTAATTTTCTATTATTCTTATCTRCTATTACAATATCATGTCTGAATTAAAATGGAACCAGAGCTTCATGCAGTATCTAAGATGTAGGTACACCATAGTTTTATAGAACATCATTTTTGTTTTACTCTCTAATCTTTTCTTAAAATTTCAAGCACTTTTTTTTTGAGTGCTGCTCGGCACTGAGATAACTTTTTGATGTAGGCACTTACAATGAAAACAGTGTTTTCGTGAGTGGCAATTTCCAAATCAGAGTTCATCACTGTGTATTTTTAGTTAAGCTTGTTGTTTCTCATGTGCATTAGTTAACATTTATTGACATTGAATTTCATCTGCTATTTTATCATTCAGTCACTCAGCTCTGTGAAACACTTTCATGTGATATTACTATCAATTACGATACAAAGTCACATCACCATTCACAGGTCATTTATGCTGAACAGGTCATCTCCCRGCAGCTAACATTCTTCATGATGAAAACTAATAATTTATTCTTACCTTTTATTTCCTATCTGTTACCACGTATCAATTGGAAAGAGGACTTTCTCTCTCATGTCAGGAAAGATTGCTGTCTTTTTAAGATAAAGACTCCRTCAAAAGCTTTTGGAATTCAAGTACACAGGATCTGTTGGGTTTCTTTCTCTTATGCACTTGATGCTGCCTTCAAAGATGTTAAAAGATTTGTGAGTCCTGCCTTCCCTCAAGGAAGGCCTATCTGAGCTATCCCCACTGTATCATTTATCTGCATGTTTACTGACTTTATATTTTATTCAATACTTTTTCTAATTTGTGCAGGACTTCCTGATCGACAGTTCTATGAAACCACAAGACTTTCTGCAGTTTAAGCAGAGGGGGAATTCGAACCTAGTATTTTCATCTTCTATCAGAGTTTTATCAGCTGCTCGGTTGAAGCAGAGCACCTCTGTCTCTAGGTAGGTTTTGGCTGAAGAATAAAAGGCGATTTGGAGTAGGCACTTAACTCCATGCACGATGTTCGTGATTTTGAATCTAAAATGGGGATAAGACCTGGATTTTGCCAAATAAATGCTWGAGACTTGAGACTAGAGATTTAAAATACAGCTTTTTCTAGCAGCGACTAACAGCTAGTCCAGGCAGCCATGCAAAATGTGCTGGCTGCTCTTGTATGAGTGGTGCCCTCATGGTAGAAGACCCATGGGCTGCATCTGCACTAGCAAAGGACGTGCACCCAGGAGCATGGCCAGCATGCACCGCTCATCCCGTCCCCAACCCACGCTGCCACGTGACCGTCCCCCAAGCAGAGACGCTTCTAAACGAAGSGTTCCCATGGAGATTTCTAGCTGGCAGCTGCTAAAACACGCAGGACCCTTCTAACTGCCTAACGGTATGGACATTCACGTGTCAGCACACGGCAGCAGCCCATGGTCCGCTTACGACGCAGAAGCACAGCACCAGTGTGGCCTTACGGAGCCGCTAGCTCGTTGTTCCTCTATTATGTCCAACTCTTCAGCAGCCCCCCGGCCCGGCCGTGGCGATGGTGGACCCCAGGGGCAGCCGCAGCAGTGCTCTCGGGGCTCTCCYGTATTTTCAATTTGTCCTCAGAGAAACGGTAATTGGGGCAAATCCAATCATGTAATCACAAAACAGCATAGTGCAAAAACACAGGGGAGCAGAAGAAAGGCTGCACAGGCAAGCTTGGTTGTATATCACCTTTTGACTGCTTGAGTTTAATATTCTTTTAATATACATTTTGTGCATAATTTGTGTAAAATAAAAATAAATGAACTAAATAATAACTTGAACATCAATAAAAATGTATCAGCAATACATAATATTAAAAGAGTTATAATAAATATAATATTATGAGAATTAAAGTATCAGTATCACATACTAACAACGAGTTGCTGTTCCAGAAATTTGAATATGTATTAAGAGCTTTTAGAGCTGAGAAGTTTTTATGATATAATTTTCCTAAAATTGAAAGCATTAATGTAACTGCATTAGTATCATAACTTACTCTGCAGGTTTTTTGTTTTTTGGGTTTTTTTTTGTTTGTTTGTTTGTTTGCTTGTTTTTAACCTATTGCAAATCTGAATAAATGAATCACAACATTTATTTTTGTTTTTTTTTTTAACTTTAAAATTAACTCAGTTATTCTGGACATTTGCAGAAAATTCTGAAATTGGTTTTGTGGGCTCATGGAACAACCTGTAAGCTCCCCTATGCAGAATTTGACCAGAGTGCTCTTCTCATACCTATTTAAAAGAATATACAAGAGAATATGTATGCATAGTAAATAGGATATATTAAGCTAATGATATACACCAAAGTTAGATGGGCACACACAAGGCACAAGCATGAAACAAGGTTTGCAGCTGCTTCACTGCTGTCTGATACAGGTTTCATGTAGGACCATGTTATAGTCTCCTGCTTGTACGTGCTTTCCTTCTCARGTGCAACGAGTTAAAGTCACTGAGTCATAGCAGTTGAGGAGGTGGACTCATGGGTCACTTTGATCAGCCCTATCTCTATAAGAACTAGGAGCCTTTCAGAAGCATGAGCAGGGTAGAAAGTAGTTTTCATTTATCAGTGATAATCATGTGAAGTGTTTGCATCATTTACATTGATTATTTATAGCAATAGTTAAATGATACTCTTATTCTGTATACCAGTATGACTGTTTCTGATTCTTTTTGTTTCGGGTTGAGTGGTGATGCTTCCATACAAGTTTCTCGGTACGAGACCTCTTGAGCTGCAGCTGAGGTGTGTGTTCCACACACTTTTAACAGTTTAGGTGAGTTGTCAGGGAGGCTTGATTGTCAGAGGTCACTTTGTAGTTCATGTATCTTGCTGTTCTCTCACTTTATTTGTTCTATGACAGCTGTTGGTTTCTCTGCAACTGTGATGATTTCTTAGACATACTGCTAGAAGTAGTAGAGCTGTTCCTACCTGAAGTGAAAGCCCAGAACCTTTCTCTGCTACTATTAATGTTAGTTCATAAAAGTTGAAGGACAATCTTACTAACCTATGACTGGGATACTTGGACCTTTCTTCCTTCTCCTTGTKGTATTCCTTAGCAAAGGAATAGTGATGTAGTCAACGATATTGGCTTTATTGTGTCTATGCTTTAGTTCATACTGGGAAATTTCTGGTTTGTCTCTGTTCCACAGCAGGAGTCAAAATGTACCTAACTCTGTTCKTAAGCATTCAGCATGTGACTGTTTTGCAGTTCAGCTTTGCACAATTTCTAGGTGATTCCAATGTTTTCAACTGTACTTAGCTGGGATTTAACTGTAATGGTTCTTATGCCCTCTTCACTGTAATCTTGTAAGCTAAAGAGATCAACATAACATTCAAAAATGTCTGAAGCCTCATCAAAATTATAGAGACTCATAATAAATGTTGGGGAAAGAAAGTTGACTACAGTATAATATATTCTGCACAATCAGTAAAAACAAAATAATCAAAGATTTCTGTATAACACACTAACTGGTTAGGTTAATTAGTGTGAAATGCAATTTGTATTCAACAGTCTGGAAACAAAAGTAGTCCCAAAGGAATCTGATATATTAATTTATTTGGTTTACAGCTAATGCTACCTTGAAGAAAGCTTTTGTTACTTACAGTATGGACASAGGTGACAGAAAAGTAAATGCATGCGTAGGTATACGTACAAATGTATGCATGTYTTTAACACTCTTTCAGTGCTATTTGACATTTCAATCACTCTCTCTTAAAATTATTTTCTTTCATCTATTTCTTATGCCCATCTTTCTCATGCCTCAAGTTCTTATCATGCAATATTCAGAAACATTTTTACTTTTATTAATTGGACTGTCCTTGTAGTGTTGTAATCTTATTATAGATTGCCTGCATCTCCTTTGGGCAGCAAAGCATTTTGATGTGATATGTAATTTTTTTTTTCTCCTGTGAGTTACTTATCTTCCGTAAGTGAAATTGATTTTTTTTTTTTTGCTTTAATCATTCATTGAAATTAGTATTTTTTTTTTCTGTAAATAGACTTTACTACTTTTGATTTAACTTTGTTGTTCTGGCTATGAATTTTTTGGTTGAGATTTGTCTAAGGTGTTGTTTATATGTTGTGTCTTAAGCTATCAGCACAAATAGAATGCAAGAAGAAAAAGAAACACAGTAACATTTAAAAAGAGTGGCAAATGAGTAATCTGCTAAGATAAAATCCTAACCCTACAAGACATGTGTGAATTTAATTTAACCTAACTTTTTGTTTGTTTTTAGTATGGAAGCAGGCATGAAATAATAAGGTGTCATATTTTACTTGCAGGAATTTTTTTTCTATTTATAATTATAGTAAAGGTTTTTTGGTAGAATTTCTTGGAACAATATAAAAGACTTCAACTCTCACGTCTCCTCTCGTCRGATAATGAACATGGGAGTGTTACCTATAGAATACTATGTCAAATGTATTTTGACTAACGGTAAAAATTTTGGGTAGCAAGTGTGCTCTAGCTTTATGGGTGCAGAAACCACAGGTTTTTTTGAGAAATGAGGGTGATACTTTTATGAAGTATTTATCTACTGAAGGTGGTGTGAGACAGCGCATCTATAGTGACAGAATTACTTCCCATGGGATAAAACCAAATCAAGGTTAACTCGGTGTTTCCTATTCTAAATCCTTTAGTGAGAATCACAGAATCATAGAATCAGTAAGGTTGGGAGGGACCTCTGGAGATCATCTAGTCCAACCTCCCTGCTCAGCAGGGTCACCTAGAGCATGGTAGACAGGGTTGCATCCAGGTGGGCCTTGAATCTCTCCAGAGAAGGAGACTCCACAACCTCTCTGGGCAACCTGGTCCAGGGCTCCGTCACTCTCACAGGGAAGAAATTCCCCCTCACGGTCAGGCRGAACTTCCTGTGCTTCAATTTCTGCCCRTTGCCTCTTGTCCTGTCACACGGGACAACTGRAAAGRGTTTGTCCCYGTCCCCTTGACACCCTCCCTTCTCTTGCTTCTAAAGCTGAACTTAACATAAAGTATAGATCAYTTCTATGATATTCTCTGGGAAATGAGGAGTTATTATCTTCATCTCAAGTCATAGATACTACATAGTAAAATACCCAGCCTCTCTGGATAATTTTTCAAATTTTTTATTCTTCTATTCATATACATCTTTGTGTGTGTATATAAAATATGTATCTATACATGCAGACATGTATACACCCACACACACACATATATATATATAAATGTAAAATATATAGAAAAGTATCCCTATTCCATTGAACTAAGCCAAGGAGAGTGCTGGGGAGAAGCATACAGAAAATTAGGCCATATAACAAGTCTCATTAAAACAACAGGGTAAGCTGATGACTAGAACCAAGCAGAAGTACTCCCAATCTAACTAGCAAAATGTAGTCTTCACAGGCCTGAAGAAAGGGGAATGAAACSAACGGATGATTCTGGATTTACAGATGAAAGGAAACATTGGGGCTGTGGACTGGTCTCTGCCAAAGAACACWGCACAACCACATGAACTAAGCAGAAGAAAACTGCTAATGCCCAAGATGGGGGTGGGGTGATGGAGACATCATGTTAATGCTTGAGGCACTAGGGTGATGGTAGAAACATCATATATTGTTTGCTGCAGTGGTGTGATTTTCTCTCTCTCTCTCTCTCCTCCCTCCCCCAAACCAATGGGATGTTCCCCTTCTCTCTGATATTTTTCCACCAAGAAATGAATATAAATGGTATGACTAGAAATTGCCAATAACTGTAAGAAAGAATCAAGGCTTAACAGGGGAAAATATAGGCAGATGGTAGTTCTGATGCCAGCTGCTTTTTAAATTAGATTTGAAATCTAGTTCTCATACTCAGTAGACACTTTCCTTTAAGTGCTCTAGGGTCACCTCCACAGAACCTGCAAAGATAACAGAGAAGAGGGTGTCATCAGTAGGCCTACCCAGCCTAAGGCCACATTGCTGCACCTCTACAGATGCATCTGCTTGAATATGACATTTCTCTTTCATGATCTTGCTCAGTATATTTAACATTTACCATACCWACCTTTGCTTCATACATACCTCAGAAGTCAACCCCAAAGCCCAGCTGGGCAAATGGCTAACTTTCTTCATAATTTGATCTGATTATATGAATGGGAAACATGGGTGGTTCTGGCAAGGACCAGACTTAGAATTCCTGGCTGCTCGCTTCCACAGGCTTTTGGTACTTGACTGTTTTCGGGTTGTAAACTGGATCGATAACGTCTTTGCAAAGTCMTTTTGTCCCCTGGGGACTCTGAGAAGATGCAGTCCTCTCTATCCATTGGGCCTATGATCAAGACTTCCTAATTCTTTCTCTTATGGGTTTCAAATCAACAGCAYTTAGGAACTTGCCAGTTTAGAAGGTACAGGCAAGGTACTGAGGCTTATGTGGCCTCCTTCCTGAGTCAGGCTGGAAACAAAATATATTGTCAACAGAACTTATTTCTGATGTGAATGAAATTTTTGTTTCTGTTAAGGATGAAAAAARCTTTCTAATAGGCCATAGGTTAGAAGAAGCTTTTATCAATAGTTCCCAAGAATAATGTCTTCATGGTCAAAGTTGCAGGCAGCCTCAGCACTGGGAAGGCTTTCTTATGTGTGCTTTCCCTACAGAGGAAGGGAAAAAATCGAAATAGCAGAACTGAACCCAGACTGAGCCACTTTACTGGACCTACCACTAGTCCAACCCCACAGCTCGAGGCTAGACCTATTAGTTCCTGAGGGCTGTGTGCCACTTTGACCTCTGCTATGTGAGAAAGTAGGGAAGAAAGGAGAGGAGAAAACTAACAGTCAGGGGAAGCAAAACCCATGGAGCACAGTGACTATTTTGATCCTAATAAAGATCAAAACTCAGGCCTGTTGGGCTTTTCTGTACATGACTGCCTATGTTCGTGTATGCTGTTTGCATTCTCCTCTCTAAAATAGTAGTGTTAGAGAAGTCAGTGTAAGTGAGAGAAGGAAAAGACATAGGGTTGAACAGGTATTGATCTTCTGCAGGTAAAGCAGCTRCACAAGTAGTTTCAAGGATGCTCAGGTGGACAGTGAAGGCTGACAGATTGGACTGTAATTGTACTGTCAAAGTACTGTCAAAAACTGATCTGGAAAGGGTCTATGCACATTTAGGTCACCTAACAACTTTCTTGGCACTTGGGTCACAATACTAAAAAAGGTATCTGTCTCTGAAAAGCGAGGAAAGATAAACCATTTCACATCTTTATCCACAATAAAGGTTAAATGCCTTCTTGCTTTGATAAGATTGCTTCTTGGGACTGAAAAGACAGCAATAAATTAAGATGATGATGAAAGACATGGGCTGGGGCAGCCAGAATCTAAAGCCCAGGAGGAGTAAAATGTCACATTCCTCTGTGATGCAGGGACCACCTTTCCTGCAGCAATTTTGTTTCTAGCAATGCAGAAAAGGCACGCGTATAAATGAGAGGGCAGAAAGAGCTAAAGAAACATAAAGGGACCTGACGTCTGTATGGTCTGTACCACAACCTGCTGGAAATATGTTGCCTCTTTTCAGTAGGGTTTTCCTTTGTTATTATCCATAACCAGCCTGACTCAGAAATCTGTAAAGGTCTGATGATCTTTTCATTCCAGTTAGCTTTTCTTATTACATCRGCAAGTGTCCGCCAAGAGCAAATTGGTTGAAAAATCGGTAAATTCAGTCCTGAGAGATCTGCAGTGGACACTAGTAAAATGGTAGTATAGACATATCCCTAATCCCTAGTGTTCCATTTCTGCACACTGACCCGGTCTGAGTAGCAAAACATCTTACATGCATCTACACTACTCTGGGAAGTTCTTGGGAAGGGCTGGGAAAGTTTTTGTTGTAAACATGATTGTAACATTGCAGTCTTTGCCCAGAGTTTCCAAAGAATTAGTAATAAGTATGTATCATAATATGAGAAGTTAGCTGGAATGCCTGCTTCTCCATTTAAAGACATCTGAAGTTGCTGAGATTTCTTTCAAAAAGTCCTTTTTCATGGTGCCCAAGTAAAATCTTAAGGTATTTTTGAAAGCACATTCTAACTAATGAGAGGCTTATGTAAGCTGCAGTGAATGGAGTTGCATTTCAGGTCAGTGTCATGTAGAGATGTTTTGTTATAAGCATATTTCTAATGCTTTTTTCTTTTCTTTTCTTTTCTTTTCTTTTTTTTTTTTTTTTTTCTTTTTTAGTGTGACTTCAGAAAACAGGAACCTAAATGCA
>NW_028185927.1:1960001-1961305 GCF_003343005.1 Rhea americana
TTTTTTGACACTGTATCTGGAAGAAAAGGGAGGTAAAGAAAAAGGATAAATATATGTGTCAGTTCCTTGTGCACATTCAACCAGAAGAAAACAAGTGACTATCAAACAAGATACAGTTAATATAATTATTTTTCATATTCTTCTGATTGGTAGGAACATATCTTATGTGTAAATAAAAGCAGTTGCTTTACCTTACTGACTGCATGTGTGCAAAGACTTTCTTCCAAGCACAATCAGAGCTTTGGATTTATTAACAAAAAACAAAAAGGAAAAAAACTATAAAAAGGTATTTTTCTTAATACTGCGTTCTGAGCTCTGGATATTTTTATTTTCTGTCTTGGCAGATATCTATGCTTCTTAATTTGGGAAGTTGAAATTAGGAGCACAATTTTGTGAGGATAGTAATTTGTTGTAGAAGTTGGTAATGCAATTTGATATTGATATTCTATATGCTTAGAATGGATGATAGAAACACAGACTGTTTCCTAGTTTCCACGGAGCCTTATAYCTTGGTTTCCTCCATACCAAGCAAATACTAAAAATGCCACAATATTGTGGAGTCTACCATTTTACCCTTCTACATATTCCAGTGAAGCATACTTTGAAATGGTTTTTGATTTATTACTTTTTAATACAGGGGAATTTCACAGAACAGAAAGAACCGCCACAGGGTCCTACTTACAAGCAATCAGAGTCCTGCTGTTCAGCCACCTATACTGCTGAAGATTTATATGTTTTTTGGAGCAGTGTTTGGAAAAATGGAATTGATTCAGAAGCAGAGATTCTATCCACAATCCTTGAGAGCAAGGTGATGTAAGAGAATCTGTGTATACACAGTAAGACCTTAATCTTCTGAGCATTATAGTCCTGGATGAAAGTGATGGGAAAAGAAGTTTGGTTCAAGCTATGCAAACTTCTTTTTCTTCTTTGGTGAACATACCAAATTTTGTACTTACAATTTGGTCTCACAATAGATAAAAATAATAGCTACTTGTTCATCGCCCTTTTAGTTTATGACAAAGAACTAAAAAACAAATCCCCATTGGTGAAATTCTTGCAAATATACATCATTGTTTATTAAACCATGACAAAGACTAAGTACTTTCTTCTACTTTCTTTGCATTATTCAGTTTTCAGAACAGAGCCAAAAAATCCTCATCTCTCAGGAATTTGAAAAGGATAAGGACTGTGCGTATTTCTGGTTTTCATCAATGTAGTAATGTAGAGTCCATTATACCATTTGAGATAGAAATATTGCTCATTGTGGGAAGATATCCTATCAACCAGCACAACACCTTTCTTTT